>NC_064567.1:76788591-77393234 GCF_937001465.1 Orcinus orca
AAAATTTCTGAAGCTTGAAGCTGGACATTTTTTTTTGGTACAAAGCTCAAGTTGTAATGCTCAGACCGCTCTCCTGAATTCCAGACCTGAATATCTTTCTATTGGGAAGCTCTATGTGAACGGTCCCCAGGAAGCTTGCGTGCCTCAGAGACATTTAAACTCAACATGTTCAAAACTGAACTCACCATAGTTTTGTAAGATTTCTTTTTTTTTCCCTGAAAAGCCAAGTCAGTGAAATGTAGTAACATCAAGGCGATCAGAACACTTCAATCGTTCCTTGACTTTTCCATTCCCTCCCTCCCTCCCTCCCTCCCTCCCTCCCTCCCTCCCTCCCTCCCTCCCTCCCTTCCTCCCTTCCTCCCTTCCTCCCTTCCTTCCTTCCTTCTTCATTCTCCACATCCAGTAAGTTATCAAGGTCAGGCTCCAGTTTTCCTAGCACATGGTCAGCTTTCCTAGTTTATCCAAACCAGGATCAACCCCTGTCCTCAATCCCCACCCTTAGAGTCCTTGTCATATGAAGTGTCCATGAGTAAGGTATAGAGTCTACATTGTGTGTGTGTGGGGGGGGTTGGGGATGTGGGTGGACCCATACATATATTTTGTGTCCCTTACTCATGAGAAGAGATGTCACTGTCTGAAGATTACTAGGTCTCCTATAGATCCGCTCTGCTGTTTCCATGAGCTTCTCTGGGGAAGAAATTGAGGTGATCTTTAAGGTTACTTAGAAAAAGAGCAAAAGGCCCTTAGAGGCTTTTATAATTCTTCTAGGCTGTGCAGAGTTTGAGACATTAAGTGCTTTATATACACGGTCATATATTAAAATATTGTATTTGGCTTCTTATGTTTAATTGATTATTATTATTAACAGTAATATTTGCTGTAGCCTCACCAGAGTAGCCAGACTTTTTGAGGTCTGGGCGCTTCCTGCTCCAAAGAAAGTAAAAATGGCCTTTTGGGATTTCTGAGAGAGAGTAGTGTTCTATATAGTATATGGGAAAATCAGGCAGACACCTAATCCACGTGTCTTTCTGCTAAGATGGTGTGAAGTATTGGTCCATTGAGCAAATTGGTTGAATGTTGAGAGACAGAGAGGGAGGGAGGGAGGAGAGATATTTCTGTGCTTTGAGGTTTGGAGGGAAAAGTTGCCCTTCACAAACAGGTGGAATTCCTGAGACTGGAATATGGGAGACAGGAGGGGTGGAACCTTGTGAAATTTTGAGAATTGGTTCTTGAATCACTGAAGCACCCCTGAAGTGATAGAATTTAGAAAGTGATAGATGGTGTGATGTGGAACTCACCGGAGGAACAGAAAGCAGCTGTCTTCTCATCATGCCTCGGGCCTGAGCAGGGGCCAAAGGCTCCAGTGACTGACATGAAAGAGCAGGGGTGGGAGTGGGGAGAAGGGCTTCGCTTAACTGCACGGTGCAAACCTCAGTGTTCTCATCTGATCAATAGTGGGGAGCAGGACCTGAAAATGAATTGATAATGGCTTTAACTATGATGATTGGCAGCTGGAATTCAGTTTTGATTTGATTGAAATAATTGAAAATAATAAAGAAATGTGAAGTATCTGGCATTCTGAATGCTGTGGACGAATTCATGCTTATTATACACAAATTCATAGTGATCAATAGTTCAGCTGAGGTCTGTCTAGAAAAATAAATGACTCATTTGAAGTGTTGATGGGATATTTGATAACATGAGCTCTTGAGATTGTGGTAGCACTAATAATGTTTTAGGGCCTGAGGAATAGTGAGAATTCAAGCTTTTGATGCTGGAAAACAATTAACCCTGGGTATCGTCCAGGAATCATACTGAATTTTTTCCAATTTTACTTCATTTCTGAACCTCCGTAAATGAGTATCCTCAATGCAGATGAATTGGTTTTCCTACTTGACGGTCATGGCTGAAAATTCCAAGTACTATTTCTTAAGATACCTCTTTGCAGAGTGAGTTAATAGAATAGAAAATCAATGACTTGCTTGCTCATCTTGGAAATGAGGTAATCTTTGCAGTTCAATTACACAAATATATATTGAGTGCCTACTCTGTGTATTCAAGAGACTAGGCAGTAGGATCTAATGCAAAGAGGATGAGATAGGAATTTACTGGAAATGCTAGTACCTGGGTTTGTAATCTGAGCCCAAATAATTACTAGATGAGTGTCTATCAGAAGGTCATTTAACTTTATCTTCTACATTGATGTTGTTAAAACAGCGATGTCGGGCTTCCCTGGTGGCGCAGTGGTTGAGAGTCCGCCTGCCGATGCAGGGGACGCAGGTTCGTGCCCTGGTCTGGGAAGATCCCACAGGCCGCGGAGCGGCTGGGCCCGTGAGCCATGGCCGCTGAGCCTGAGCGTCCGGAGCCTGTGCTCCGCAATGGGAGAGGCCACAATAGTGAGAGGCCCGCGTACCGCAAAAAACAAAACAAAACAGTGATATCTGTCTCACAATGTTAGGATAATTTTCAACATGTAATTTTGCTTCTTATTTGTTCAGTCTATAAAATGAGGCAAAATTATCACCCCTAGTAGTTCCTCTAAATTCTGTGATTCCCACAAAAAGAAAATACTTTGGAAATTCAACAAAGGGGTATTTCTTAGAGCTGTTTATTCAGGAGATGTAAGTCTGTTCAGTAAAAGTGTGTTTAAGCTTAACTCATTGCATATGGGATCTATAATGATAATCTAAAGAAAAATAATGGTTATAAATGGAGATATTGACAAGTAAATAATTCGTTTAAAATCATTAAAAAGATCACAAAGACATAATTGAGCCAGTTATATTGTGCCCCCCACAAGGTTAAGGATCTCATTTGTTTACATGTTTTTAAGATAGTGAGCATTTGATCAGTTGTATTAAATTAAGTGAACCCTCAATTTTCAGCTCATTGTTTGGAACCAGTAATTCTCAAACATTGCCTTCAGTGTGATTCAGCGTCGCCTGGAATGGCTCATTAACATGCAAATGCCCATCAGAGCATTTGATTCATCAGGTCTGATAATTTGCATCTCTAACAGGTTCCCAGGTGATGCTGTTCTCGCTGCTCTGAGGAGTACACCTGAGAACCAGTTCTTCTGAAACACCAGTTCATCCACTGGTGAGATAGGGAGGAATTACCTGGAAAGACTTTATTTATTTAAACATCTTTATTGGAGTATAATTGCTTTACAATGGTGTGTTAGGTTCTGCTTTATAACAAAGTGAATCAGTTATACATATAGATATGTCCCCATATCTCTTCCCTCTTGCGTCTCCCTCCCTCCCTATCCCACCCCTCTAGGTGGTCACAGAGCACCAAGCTGATCTCCCTGTGCTATGCGGCTGCTTCCCACTAGCTGTTTTTTTTACGTTTGGTAGTGTATATATGTCTATGCCACTGTCTCACTTTGTCCCAGCTTACCCTTCCCCCTCCCCGTGTCCTCAAGTCCATTCTCTGGTAGGTCTGTGTCTTTATTCCCGCCTTGCCCCTAGGTTCTTCATGACCATTTTTTTTTTTTTTTTTTTAGATTCCATATATATGTGTTAGCATACGGTAATTGTTTTTCTCTTTCTGACTTACTTCACTCTGTATGACAGACTTTAGGTCCATCCATTTCACTACAAATAACTCAATTTCATTTCTTTTTCTGGCTGAGTAATATTCCATTGTATATATGTGCTACATCTTCTTTATCCATTCATCTGTTGATGGACACTTAGGTTGCTTCCATGTCCTGGCTATTGTACCTAGAGCTGCAATAAATATTGTGGTACATGACTGTTTTTGAATTATGGTTTTCTCAGGGTATATGCCCAGTAGTAGGATTGTTGGGTTGTATGGTAGTTTTATTTTTAGTTCTTTAAGGAACCTCCATACTGTTCTCCACAGTGGCTGTATCAATTTACATTCCCACTAACAGTGCAAGAGGGTTCCCTTTTCTCCACACCCTCTCCAGCATTTATTGTTTGTAGATTTTTTGATGATGGCCATTCTGACTAGTGTGAGATGATACCGCACTGTAGTTTTGATTTGCATTTCTCTAATGATTAATGATGTTGAGCATTCTTTCATGTGTTTGTTGGCAATCTGTATATCTTCTTTGGAGAAATGTCTATTTAGGTCTTCTGCCCATTTTTGGATTGGGTTGTTTGGTTTTTTTGATATTGAGCTGCATGAGCTGCTTGTAAATTTTGGAGATTAATCCTTTGGCTGTTGCTTCATTTGCAAATATTTTCTCCCATTCTGAGGGCTGTCTTTTCGTCTTGTTTATGGTTTCCTTTGCTGTGCAAAAGCTTTGAAGTTTCATTAGGTCCCATTTGTTTATTTTTGTTTTTACTTCCATTTCTTTAGGAGGTGGGTCAAAAAGGATCTTGCTGTGATTTATGTCATAGAGGGTTCTCCCTATATTTTCCTCTAAGAGTTTTATAGTGTCTGGCCTTACATTTAGGTCTTTAATCCATTTTGAGTCTATTTTTGTGTATGGTGTTAGGGAGTGTTCTGATTTCATTCTTTTACATATAGCTGTCCAGTTTGGAAAGACTTTAAAACAGATTCTAGGCCTTAACCTCAGATTCTGTTTCTGTGGGTCTTGACTGGGACCAAGGCATCTATGTATTTTAAAACTTCCCAGGACATATTAATAATCCAGTTTTGGAAACTCCTTCTCGGTATAGAGCTAAAGGCTTGTTGGGTTTTTAAGATGTACCTGAGCTTTTCTTAGGTTTGAAATTTCAGAATAAATCTAGCAATAAAAAATAATAAGACAGCATTCTGACACAAAGGGAGAGAGCAATAGAGTTAGTTCTTATTTAGGGAAATACTGGTTTATTTGATTTTGATTAAATTGAAGACAACATGGCATTTATATGGAATATAAATTCCCTTCCAAAGGACGATGACATTGCTTTGGGTTTCATGTCCTTAAAAGCATTTGGAAGCCAGATTTCACATATATACAGTGATATACATGGCACTGTATAATAACTGACATGATTCTGCTCTCTATCTCTTAAAAACTTATTGAACAGGGCTTCCCTGGTGGCACAGTGTTTGAGAGACCGCCTGCCGATGCAGGTGACATGGGTTCGTGCCCCGGTCCGGGAAGATCTCACATGCCGCGGCGCGGCTAGGCCCATGAGCCATGGCCGCTGAGCCTGCGCGTCCAGAGCCTGTGCTCCGCAGCGGGAGAGGCCACAGCAGTGAGAGGTCCGTGTACCGCAACAAAAAAACAAAAACAAAAAACAAAAAAAATCATATTAAACAAAATTATTACAGAAGGTATTTGGTTGATTCTAAATTTATCAGTTATCTGCTGGAAGACTTAAACAGACATTTCTCCAAAGAAGATATACAGATCGCCAACAAACACATGAAAGGATGCTCAACATCACTAATCATTAGAGAAATGCAAATCAAAACTACAATGAGGTATCACCTACACCAGTCAGAATGGCCATCATCAAAAAAATATACAAAGATTAAATGCTGGAGAAAAGGGAACCCTTTTGCACTGTTGGTGGGAATGTAAATTGATACAGCCACTATGGAGAACAGTATGGAGGTTCCTTAAAAAATTAAAAATAGAATTATTACCATATGAACCAGCAATCCCACTACTGGGCATACACCCTGAGAAAACCATAATTCAAAAGGAGTCATGTACCACAGTGTTCATTGCAGCTCTACTTACAATAGCCAGGACATGGAAGCAACCTAAGTGTCTATTGATAGATGAATGGATGAAAAAGTTGTGGCACATATATACAATGGAATATACTCAGCCAGAAAAAGAAATTGAGTTATTTGTAGTGAGGTGGATGGACCTAGTGTCTCATACAGAGTGAAGTAAGTCAGAAAGAGAAAAACAAATACTGTATGCTAACACATATATATGAAATCTTAAAAAAAAAAATGTTCTGATGAACCTAGGGGCAGGACAGGAATAAAGACGTAGACGTAGAGAATGGACTTGAGCACATGGGGAGGGGGAAGGGTAAGCTGGAACGAAGTCAGAGAGTGGCATGGACATATATACACTACCAAACGTAAAACAGATAGCTAGTGGGAAGCAGCTGCATGGCACAGGGAGATCAGCTCGGTGCTTTGTGACCACCTAGAGGGGTGGGATAGGGAGGGTGGGAGGGAGACGCAAGAGGGAGGAGATATGGGGATATATGTATATGTATGGCTGATTCACTTTGTTATAAAGCAGAAACTAACACACCATTGTCGAGCAATTATACTCCAATAAAGATGTTAAAGAGAAAAAAAAAGTTATCTGCTGAACAGTCATCCAAGACCTGAGAGATGAGGCAGGTACAGTCACATAACAACATTCTGATGATTAATTGTACTCAGTTACCTGCTAAAGGGTGCCACACTTAATCATTTTTCATGGCCCTTTAAACCTTCACTGTTTCTACTTCTCCATATCAGATGTCTCATCTACATGCAAAGGTGATTTTGTTTCATGACCAGTAGTTTCATAAACTCTACATGGCAACTTCAAGCATCAAACTTTATCTTCTATAGGATATCTTTGGACAATAAACATCCTCAACCAGGATGTAGCTGCTAGCTTGGCAGATAACGGAAGAAAAAATCTAAGCTGACTGTTCTGTAACTATTTCAGTTATGTAATACAGAAATGAGTAAATGTTTATTTTGGTCGATAAAGCAAGCAGGTGTGGCTTGAAGATAGGACGGGGTGAGCTAAGTTAAGTAAAAGTGGTAATTTTACAAAATTACTTTCCTGACCACCATGAAAATTTATCCTGCATATTTGAGATTAAAGGTTTTTCACAGAGGACTAATCCAGGGAAATTTATTTTCCAAATAAAGTGTATATACTTTCTAGTTTTATTTTTCATTTCACACATTCGGGCAGGATGAAACTTAAAATGATGTTTGAAATTTCTTTAGATCTTCTTTTACAGTCCATCTTAGAAAAAAAAAAAGAAATCTGGCCTTGCAAGGAATGGAATCTTCATAGTGTTAAGGACCAAATTTACCATGTATTTGCCATGAATGTACTTGAATCATGTGAAAACACTGAAAAATAGGATTTATGAAGCATTAGAAGACCATGCCTGGAAATAGTTATTCAATAAATGTTTGCTTCATTTCTATGTAAAATAATTGGGCTAGATTTGGAATTAAACACCCCTAGCAAAGGGTCACACACATCAGTACACACATCAAGACATCAGTAAATCGTGTATTTATGGGCCACAGGCACAGTGAATGCTGAGGCAATAGAGAGATATAAAGGTAAAATCCTTGCCTTTAAAGAATTTAGCTTCTAGAAAGTAAGACAGGTGTGCAAAAGGGCAGTCACAATGGGACCAGTTATATGACAAAATGCCATATGACAGATTGACTAGGAGTCAGTGCAGGCTTCATGGAGACATAATTATCAAGTTAAAAGATGTGGGAATGTTCAGTGCAGCCAAGATGAGTGAGGGAATTATGTACCAGAGAAATTCCTGACAGAATATGGTGCATTTGGGTAACAACAACTTAGTCTTTATGAAGGTCAGTGGTTGGGGGTAAGTTGGATGGTGGGCAGAGAAAGATCAGATCACCTGTACATTAAATATAGGTGCCTTTGTGTTTATCTCTTAAAACCTGGGTAATCTTAGATTCACATGGTAGAAAGTCATTTGCCAAGCTTTTGCTGGCCATTCCCAGTATCGTGGTTTTCTTTGCAGATGTAGTCAGAATGCACACACGTGTAAATGCTGCCACGTCACGTGTGACAGAGCAACCACTAGGTGGCAGAACTGTACCGATTCTGTGGCCAAGGCCAGCTAGCTGATCCCTTGACACCTTCGTCCTGGTCTTTGTTCGAAGCCAGGTTGGCTCCACACTGACGCTAGGAGTCTAGGTTTGTCTGGAAGCTTTGCTGAAGATTGCACAGCAAATTTTAAGGAGCTTTTGTCACTGCAGACAACCTGCAGCTACCAGCCCTGCTCTTTTCTCCTCCCGGGGGACATCCGTTGTCAGATGAATGCAGCCTGGAAATATATCTTAAATTATTTCTTTGGTTTAAAAACATAATCAAGACCCATATATTATCAACAGTCACACAGCATATTTCACATATAATTAGCTCGTAACTAAACGTAGCAGTGTGCAAAAATAAAATGTCAATCTAATTTCTGTTCTGTAAAATTTTCCTGCTGCCAACATAGAATAAATCCATCCCCATATGGCCCATCAGTTCAGCAGAAAACATGGGGTCTAATGGTATTTTGTTAGCAAACTCTTGTAATTGATTTATTTTTCTAGGCTACCAGCTGGGTTGTTGTTGTGTGTTTCTGGTTAGATCATCAATAGATATACTTAACTGCTTCTTTGCTGTTATTGTGGTTCCTATGTTGAAGAACATATAATCAGAGTTCAAGAATTCTACAGCGTAGATTTGCCAGTTTAGAATGGGAGAATGTCGATAACAGGTTGATAATATTAAACATTTCAGTGTTTCTCTTCAATATAATGTAAACGTTGTCTAAATTTAGGCTCTGTTTAAAAGGCAACAGTTAGTCATGGATGATCTGTTTGGACTGTTTTTTAGTTAATGGTACATTGATTAACTTAACTTGCTCATTAAATCCATTAATCAAACTGTTAGTTTGGTTAATGATTCCATGAGCATGTTCCTTTGATGATACAGTCATGATCTTAGCCTGATTTTCTATTAACAGATTAATGTGGAGGTCATTAATACCCTGAAGCGGTAATTAATATCCTGCTGCTCCAGGTAATACTCAAAATAGTCTTATAGCGAAGATTCAAACTTTGTATAGGCCTTTCCAGCACAGGAAGGGGATTAAGGGAATGTGAGTTCACTTTGCATGGGTGTACAAGCATACAGGTATGAGACTTTCAAATATTTTTCTTTAGGTGGGACACATGTTAATATTTGAAATACAGCTTTTTCTTTAACCATAAATTCTGTAAAAACTCTTCTCTAATTAGACTTTTATGGATGGAGAGATTTTAGAGTCTCTCCAAAGTCAGTTAATTTGTAGTAACCATTTGAAACAAGCACACACATGCATGCACACACCCCATCCATTTTAAGTACAATAGTCCCAATATCTTTATGACCAACCAGCCATTCATAATACAGACTTTCAAATTACATACGTTACTGAAAATAACTAGAATGCAGCACTGAAATATAAAACTGGTTATGTTAAAACATGATTTATTCTGCTCTCTTGCCTACTATATTTCTCAGGGAATCATTATGTCTTGCTAGAAATACATCATTATACAAAGCTTCGATATCTCAACAGAGAATAACGTAAGGTGAAATTGTAGGGCTATAGGTCAGCGTGGTCTCCTATCATAATCTTTTTCTTCTTTCTTTTCCTCCTTCTATTCCTTTCCCTTCCCTTTCTTCTTTTATTCATTTTTTTGCTTTCTATAATCAAGAAAAAAAAATTGAACTGGAACGGAAAATGTGTATCCCAAGTTTTTCCCCCTCTTACCCAAAATAGATACAGTGTGCTGAAAGCTTTATAAATTATTAACAAGCAAACTAGGTATTTAAAACTTATTTTAATAAATGCTATGTGAAACACAAATCTTCTAAGGCCAGAAAATAATACAACTTTGTGAATTCAGAGTCTCTACAGGCTGGAATTTTAAAGCAGATATTCCTTACTTATTTTTATATTACAGCTGCATAGTACTCCACTCTGAGGACAAATTATAGTTCATTCAACCAGTTCCCATTGTTGTATGAAGATTCTCGTACATAAGCTTCTTAAAAATTTTGGCCAGCGTACCTCTGGGGCTGATCCCTAGAAGGAGAATTGCTGGGTCAAAGTGTCAATGTGTTACCAAACCATGTTCCTTTGCTGGACATGAAGCAAGCCAGACTCTGAGATGCCGAGGTTTGCAGCAGGCAATGGTTTATCCGCAGGGCAGCCAAATGAGGAAACAGGAGAACAGATCTGCCTCCCCCAAGGCAAGGCGTTAGGATATTTCGGGAATAAAGCTGAGCCATAGGGAGCCTGGAAAAGGTAACTGGAGATAAGAATAAGGTGAGGTAATCATCCTTCTGTGCAGGCATGACTAAGCTACAGGCTTCTTCCTGGGACGTGTGCTCAGAAAATGATGGTGTGAGCCTGTTCTTAGGGTGGAGTTTTGGCCTCTGATGTCAAAAGTTCACTGAGTGGACATTCATGCATGCCCAGTTGGAGGACCTGTGGTCCTAACCAGTCTTAACCTGCTTGACCTGGAACTGGACAACTTGGGCAAAAACATCTTATTGTTTAGGCTACATGACGTTTGGAGGACACAAGTTTTTTGTAAAAACAAAGCGAGCTTGATCAGTGAAGGCGGGTGACAGTTTATTATATATTAATGGCAAACTGATGACTACCCTTGGTTTCAAACACTTACATAATTTTGCCAGGTGTTGCCTCATCAAATTCTTTATCATATGGGTTCTCCTACTTTGCATCCCTACTAGCAATACCTGAGAATGATTATTTTACCCAACCTTGCCAACAAAGTATAATGTCAAAAGTTTTGATATTTTTCAATCTGTAAGTGAGAAATGGAAACTCAATTTATTTTTTTTTATTAATTTATTTTTGGCTTCATTGGGTCTTTGTTGCTGCACACGGGCTTTCTCTAGTTCTGGCGAGTGGGGGCTACTCTTCATTGCAGTGCGCAGGCTTCTCATTGTGGTGGCTTCTCTTGTTGTGCAGCATGGACTCTAGGCACGTGGGCTTCCGTAGTTGTGGCACACGGGCTTCAGTAGTTGTGGCTCACAGGCTCAGTAGTTGTGGCTCACGGGCTCTAGAGCACAGGCTCAGTAGTTGTGGCGCACGGGCTTAGTTGCTTCGCGGCATGTGGGATCTTTGGGGACCAGGGCTCGAACCCGTGTCTCCTGCATTGGCAGGCGGATTCTCAACCACTGTGCCACCAGGGAAGCCCTCTCAATTTAGTTTTAATTTGCATTCAGTTAGGATGAATCAGGTTGAGTATCTTCTCATCTTGTTAAGAGAGATTTATATTTCCTTATCTGTGAACTATACATTGTTACACCTAATTTTTCTTTATTTTTAGAAGTGTGTACATTTTAATGACTTTAGTACTTTGTCTATAAGTTGGACATACATTATTATTATGTAATTATGGGGTTTTATTTCATATGCCACTACGGTGGACTTTTTTTTGGCTATGAAACATACTTTTATTTTTACATAATCTATTTTTCAAATTTAAGTCATTTTCTTTTGTGTGTCTGGAGTTGAGTCCTTGGGGAAGTATTCCCATGGCTAAAGTATAGAAGAATTTACCTATGTTTTTGTCTAACGTTTATATAGTTTCCTTTTTTCACTATTCAAATTTCTGATCTCTGAGGAATTTATCCTTCTGAATGGTATAAGGAATGGATCTTCATTACTTCATGACTATAAAAGCATTACTTACATCATGGTATACTAAATTTACATACAAACTTGGATCTATTTGATTTTAATCAAATAAAAATTGTAAGTTATTTATAGTGTACAAAGTAATGATTTAATATATGTATTCATGTAAAAGGATTCCCCATCAAGTTAATTGACATATACGTCACCTCATGTATTCCCTCCCTTTTTTTTCTGTGAGATCATTGAAGTTCTACCCTCTTAATTCTCTTTGAATAGTCTGTTTATTCACGTGCTAATACTCTACAGTTTTAATTATGGTGGCTTCATAATATTTATTAATAACAGGTGGAGCTATTCCTCTATGATTGTTTTAATGGGGGGTTATCTCAGGAAGATACATACTTGAACTTTTAGTATTTTTAACCCCTGTTATGTATTTTTAACTCCAAATCCTAGCTGCTCTTAACACACAATGAAAGCCTTAAATGTAAATGTCTATAGTTCAAGGTGTTAAGCTCTAGTGGTTTCTTTTAGCTTTCGTGAACTTGTATGTTGGAAGAAATAAGTTAGTTTTAATGGTTCTCTCCTATAGGCTTTTTCATCTATTGGGAAATCGTTTATGGCATGGAGACTCAGAAGACCTGGATTTCAGAACTGGGTCGTTAATTAAAAATAGAGGGAGAATAAATAAGTTCTAGGGACATAATATACAACATGATGTACTTATGGAACACTTCTCTGTTTATATATGTGAGTAAATCCTAAGAATTCTCAACAGAAGGAAAAGATTGTTTTTCTATTTAATTTTGTATCTATATGAGATCATAGATGTCCACTAAACTTCTTGTGGTAATCATTTCATGATGAATATGAATGAAATCTTTATGCTGTATATCACACTTACACGGTGGTGTATGTCCATTGTATCTCAGTAAGACTGAAAGATGAAAAGGGACAAGAAAGTAGAGGGAAAACTTAGTGAAAGAAGCCGTTTAACTTCCTTTGCCTTCCTCCTCTTATCTATAAAAAAGAGATCTTGTAGAGGGATTGCATGCATCATTTAGGAATAAGTTCAGTGGCATGGAAAATTCAATGTAATCAAATACGGTGTTTTGTTTGTTTTTTTGCATAACAAAAAGTTCAGGATTAGAAAATAAAGTGTTGACCTGGTAGCTCCAGGAAGCCATCAGGGCTCACTTTTTGCTCCATCAACTTGAGAGTCGTTCTTATGCTTTTGTTCTTAGCCTTTAACCTGTGGTTGCAAGATGCCTTCTCTGACTCGCTTCTGTGTCTCTACTTAAAGGAATGAAGAAGGGGAAGACCAAGCATACATATCATATCCAAAGTGCATCAGCCTTTATTAACATTTTTTCATAAGCTCTGCTCAGCCATTTCTGCTTAGATCTAATTGACCAAAACTGTGCCCTGTGGCCATTCCTCATTCCAAAGGAGGCTGGAGAATTAAGTGGGATTATTGTATTTATTAATGTGTTGGATTTGCAGCTGAGAGCAGTGCTATACCAAGAAAAATTATGATTCTGTTAATAGAGAAGAAAGAAAAATATAAATTTGCCACAGTGGATTATAAAGGCCCTTCTATAAATATCACAGTAGAAATAAACAAAGAAAATATTTACCTCTTTTCCTCTCCCCCCAATATTTCTTTACTCAGTTATAAAAAGGTCTTTCCTATAAATAACTCAATTTTTCAATGCATTGAACTTGTAAACTGTTCAAATAACTTACATGTTATAAGCATTTTTCAATGTTAGAAGTATGAGAAGACAGTCAAAGGAACGGGGACAGGGAGAATGCTGTGCACACGAGGGAAAGAGAAATGGAGAAAAGCAAGCAATATTCAAATGTCAGATCAACAGAACAGGCTCCCTTTGTTTTCTAGTCATAAGTATTGCTGAGTTTGCTATTTTAAAAAAGAACCAGATTATGAAAATAATTGTTCAAAGGCATATGAAAAACTGCTTTTGAATTGCTCCAGAATCTACAAGTTACCCACCTGTTTGTTAACTTCAGTGAGGTATAGTCTATATATAGTAAACTGCCCCATTTTAAGTGTGCGGTTGGATGAGTTTTGACAGATTATACGCCTGTATAATAACTACCCCGCTAAGAGTACAGATCAAGTCTGTTATCCCCCAGAGATGCCTTATTTCCCTATGTAACCCGCCTCTCCAACCCAGGAAACTACTGCTCTGATTTCTGTCGCTACAGATTAGTTTGCATTTTCTAGAATTTCATACGAAAGGGCTAAACATCACATATTCTATTGTATTTGGCTTCTTTAACCCAGCTTAGAGATTTGGAGATGGATCCATGATGTTGTTGTATCAGGGGTTCAGTCATTTTATATTGCTTAGTAGTATTCTACTGTACACACACACACACACACACACACACACACACACGCCACAGTTTGTTTTATCCATTCATGTATTAATGGACATTGGGATTACTTTCAGTTTTGAGCTGTCATGATTAAGTTGCTATGAACGTTCATGTACAGATCTTTGTGTGGATGTGTTTTTTCATTCTTAGGTAAATGTAAATGTGATTGTTGGGTCATATGGTAATTGGACACAGCAATTTCTGATGCTGCCAAATTCTTTTCTAAAGTAGCAGGTCAAATTTACGTTTTCTCCACCAATGTATGAGGTTCTGGTTCTATGTACTACAGTCTCAGCAGTGCATAGTACGGCCAGTCCTTTTAAATGTTAGCTACCTCATGTTTAAGGGAATGCTCTGAGTTATAAAAGCAGCAAACTCACAGTTCCCTTTTGCAGATCTGTCTTTCAAGGGTAGATTCCTCTGGTCTCTGCCTAGTGTCCCATTAAGCTTCATGAGTTCTTCCTCATGCACGAGTAATTTCACTGTCAGCCAGGGATTCGAGCAGGGTTTATACTGAGATTTTGGACCGCATTCCTTCAGTTCTCTTGCTGCCATGATTTCTTCAAATTTCCAGCTGTTCTTCCAGCCCTGAACTCTGTTCCCTGGCATCCTGAGTTGCTGAGGCTGAGGTTTTCCATACGTCCTGTAGCTGTGGTGGTTGAGGAGACCCCTTTTGTCCTTGTCTTTGTATAAGAGCTTGAACCTTTAACATCTACCCACTGCTCTCTGAACCCATGCTCATTTTCCTCCCTCACAGTTGCAGTTTATAATCTCTTCTCTAGCTAATGTCAATCAAAAAAATTTTTTTGCTAGTGCCTTTAGACATTGGGTACACATTCCCAGAAAAGTCTCCATAATTAGGTTTGAAAGCAATGTCCAGAACCGTCATAACTGATAATGAGTGTAACTGAAATAAAGGATTTATCAAAAAATCTAACCCAAGTTCTGGGGGCCATGCAGTTTAAAATGTAAGCACAAAAGAAGAGTTTCTTTACTTTCTTGGGTCAAGGATGGTCCAAAGAACAAGTTAAAATGTAGCGAAAGTTTAACAGTGGTACTCCTCTATTCCCTTTCTGCTTTCTTCTACTTCTCTCTGTACGCGTGGATGCCGTTTTGTCACGCTATATTCTCAATGAACCCATGTTGAGGTCTGACTTGCCTCCTTGAGTTTTTCTCACTTCCACCCTGCTTTGATGAGAACTCCAATTCTCCAATGCAGTTCCTCTCTGCTAAATGTAAAAGAGGTGTTTCTTCACGTTCCCAGAGGCATTTTCATTTTTAGAAGTAGACATTTAATATCTTAAGTTTTTAATAGAGAACATTTGGTGACATAGCAGAATATAGTAAATTGTTCAGTTCACATGGGAGAATGTATTGGGGGCAGAGGGCAAACATGTAGGCATGGGAATCTTGTAGGAATGGGGATCTTTACTAATGGTTAGCAATTCTGGAATGTTTCTGATTTTTTTTTTTTTTTTTTTTGTCTCTTCTTACCTCTTTTCATCTTTAAATCTAGAGATTTCTTAAAAGCTTCATGTATTTGGTTGTATGTTTGGCTGGTTGATTTCAAGTAGCCACTGATGGCAGCGACTGGGGATTCACAGGTGGGGGATGGCAGGTAGCAGTAGTATTGAAAGACTTTTTTGCTAATAGGTGAACTTGTCTCTGAAACTTTCCTATATTCTGTTCTGCTGCTTTTCTCTACTTCCCATTCCTCTCTCTCCAGGCCCTCAGTGGATGAATTGCTCCTCACTGAAAATAAGAGTTTTATCAACTATACTTCTATTTGATCATGTCTCAACATTTCTGGAGAATGGGTCTCTTTCCAAGTTTAGTTTGGTCCTTCAAAATTTGACTCTCACCAGTGCCTCATGCAGTTAAAGCAATTTAAAACAGAGCTGTATGCTCAACCATAATCTTTCTTTGTCTATAATCGTTCCTAACTTTTGCCTTAATCACGTTTGCTTTTCAGACAGCTGCTAGGTTATTGTCTTTCATCATTGCAACTCGCTGTTTCTAATCTGTTGAGCAATTTTTTATTAAGTCTGATTTTCTTCTTTAAGGTCTCATGGCACGTCACCCTCTTTGGTTCTGAGAAGCCACTCTGAGTTCTCATCCTGCCTGCAGTGCTCCGGCCGTCTCTTTTCTCAAGTCCCCTCTTTATGCAGTGGGTGAATTCTACCTGCTTTGAGCATTTACCTGTTTTGTCCTATGCGGATTGAATGCCGTCCCAAACACGTGCTCTGCTACTAGCCTCACATGAATCCTGTTTTTTCATAGCCTGCAGAATATGATGACAGTGAATCCCTTCTTGCCACATATGATGCAACACATTAATACCATGTTTCAGAAGTACTGAGTGAATTACAAATATATTTCACATATAATCACAGAGTGCTTTAGGCACTCTTTTATACACTTCATTTGCATCACTCATTTAATCATATGAGTAATTAGGTAGATACTGTAAGTATTTCCTTCTTATGCAATAAAAACCTAAGCAAGGAAAGCAAAGTGAGTTAATGGATTCCACAAAGCTAGGAGTTAAGAGAAGGAGATTCAAGGGCACGTACTTTGGCTTGGAAACTTGACCCTGACCTCTTACACTGTTTGGTATATGTGAAACTAATTGCTCTGGACAGCTGCCCAGTGGGATGCTGGTATTAACACCATTTGTAGTTGAGGAAGTGGCTACCAAGTGAGGTTAATTTATTACTCCCTGTTGCCTGACTAAAGCGGTTCAAATGGCCCTAGAATATGAGGCGTCAGTTCCTTCGGAAAAGCCTGTTACTGCCAAGAGTTCATGTTGCTTCTCTCTCTCTAGATATCCTACAGGAGACAAGAGAGCCAATAACAACATCAAACTGAGGTTATCTCGTTTTAAGCCTCGGAAGCAACAGCATTTGAAGGGTACGGAAAGAAAATTAGAAACAAGACAAATGCATTGATGAAGAACTGAATCAAATTCCCTCCGCAAACACTGTTCTCCCAAATGTTAGAGCAACTGCTTCAAAGCCTGCCAGTAACAATCACTGAAAAAAAAATACACTGTGTAGCACAATGCCTAGTTAGTTGTCTTTTGGGACTAAAGATATATGACTGTTTGAGAGCCATGATCTGATGAATGAATCAAGCGGAGCATTCAGCCCCAAAGCCACTCGACCAGAAAAGTGATGCTTACCCCAGAAAGTTTACCTTAGGAAATCCTTCACTAATTAAGGATGTTTTCTCCTGTGTAAATATGTGCACTCCTTGGAGGGAAAGCATTTTAAGTCTCGCTCATTATTCAGCCTCTGGTGGAACTAGTTAATGCAGTCCAATTGCTGGCCAGTTGAAAGTCTGGATAAGGAGGTGGAGGGAGAGACTGTGCCCTGTGCTGAAAAGACATAGATTTTAAGGTCAGATAAAACAGGACCTGAATCCAGATCTCTCCCTTAGATGCTGGGTAACAGTGAACAAATTATGAAACCCCAGCTTCCTTATCTGTGAAATGGTTATGATGACAGAGCCAGGAACTTGCAATTGTGTAAGATAGCATACATAACACACCTAGTTTATAATAACTACTAAAATGTTAGTTCCATTTTCTCTTAATGCTTCTCTGGAAGATGTGTTGTAGAGGGTAAGCAGTTAGGTCGCTTCTGATTCCAGAGGGCTGGGCTGCGGGGAAAGGAGGAAGAAGAAGGACAAATAAAACAGGAGAGCTTTGGAAGGAGGTTATAGTTACCAAAGGAAAAAATTAAACTATTTTGAGCTTCCGTTCGTGATTGGATCTGATTTATTCTCTCTGTGTGTCTGTCTCTGTGTCTTTCTGTCTCTGTGTCTCCGTCTATCTGTTCTCCCATCTCTCTTTCCTTTGTACAACTCTCTATTTAAAAATATTACATTATAGGTAGGATCCCCATAAATAATTCTCAAAACTTCAAACCCTTAGTTGCTACATTGGTAATACTTTGCTGTTATAGAGATACAAGCTAAATGCCATTCATGAAGTTACATTTTCAAGACTGGTTAGTTTAAACACAATACTGGATTTTGGAAGGAAAGAAAAACGCTGTGTTTGTGGGGGGCAGAAACTACTTTAAGTAGCAAAAGGTTAGGTAAAATTGGTTGGCATTTTGCTTCAAGTTCTGGAAATGGGTGAAGGCTATACATACTGTAATTGTATTGTAACTTTTATTTGCAGTGAAATTCTTGCATCCATCACCTTTTAAAACAGACCTGCATGTTGTAGAGAACAAAACAAATGAAAAGGCCGAAAGCATCCCTAGCACTTCCTTCACTGCTTGGCTTTAGAGAAAGGAAAGAGAGGAGAGAAAAGTTAACACATGACTACGTGAAGTGTTCTTTTGAATCTCACCACCCACTGTATTTTATACTCACCCCTTCCAGTTTTTCTTGTTTATTCCTCCCTCTTCCATAAATAAGGTTACTCAGTCAAATTAAGGTCACAGTTCCGCCAGGGGCTATTACTATCAACAGGGAACAGAGACTTAAGCTATGTGACAAAGTGAGAGAGTGGCATGGACATATATACACTACCAAACGTAAAATCAGTAACTAGTGGGAAGCAGCCTCATAGTACAGGGAGATCAGCTCGGTGCTTTCTGACCACCTAGAGGGGTGGGATAGGGAGGGTGGGAGGGAGGGAGACGCAAGAGGGAAGAGATATGGCGATATATGTATATGTATGGCTGATTCACTTTGTTATAAAGCAGAAACTAACACACCATTTTAAAGCAATTATACTCCAATAAAGATGTGAAAAAAAAAAAAAGAAAATAATACCAACCCACAGATGAGTACTGAGGTGATGGGAAGGTTTTGGGATCAGGACCTTCTGTGAAATTGCCTTCACAAAGGAAGTAATCATTTCTACCTGTGTGCTTTGTAACTGGTTCTACAACACTGGACTAACCACTGCTTCCATTTCAGCTTTTCCTTCTCTCTTTGATTCTTTCATTTTCCTTTCTCCTAGGAAGCTGAGCAATTTTGTAGGAGACCCAGGTCTTCCCAGAGGTTTTCCTGAAGGTAAAACTTCTGATTATATTTGGCAGTTTAAATGTTAAGTTGACATAAATCATATCCATCCTACATGATATTCTTTCATTTTTGACCTTACTATATTTATGACTTTTGTCATATATTTGACAGATATTTCTGCTACTGTTTCATTGAAACTGAAGAAAGCCACTAAGGTAAGTTCTAGAGAGAAACCCTGCAGTGCAGATTCAGAGACACGTACTTGACCAGCTCCTGAGGAGATCAAGGTAAGGTTTCATCAATTACTAGTGTCTTCATTCCCTTATGTACTGTTCCAGGTCAGTGTTGGTATGAAGATGCTACCCCCAGTGATTCTGGTCTAAAGTTTTAAGAGAATGTGAAGTGTTGGAGAAGATAACCTCTCAAATGGTCCCCACCCCTAACCCACATCCCCAAATACATAGCAACAGCAGACATTGTGTGCCTTGTCCCCAGAGAGATGGGTCAACTCAAAGACATTAAAGATTAAACATAGAAGGAATGTTTTACTGTGGTGATAATGTGATAAATTTCTGTACTTTTTTCTTTCTTTTGATTGTTAAGACAAAATTTTTTTTTGTAGGGGGGTAGATAAAATAAGGTTTTTCAATTCAGTTGAAAAGCATACATGTTAAAAATTCTAACTGAAACATGGTAGTTAGGTGAAAGTAGCCAACTGTTTTCATTCATTCAGGAATGACGTGAGCATCTTCTGTGTGGCCAACCTTGTTCTAGGGGCTGGGATGCAGGGATGAGTAAAGCAGATGTCTACATCCTATTCGCTGACATTATTGGGGGAGAGAAGCAGAAAGTAACCAAGTTGACAAGTACACGCAGATGATAGCATTTCAGATAAGGAAAATTTTTTAAAAACTAAAGAAAGTAAAGGATGAAGTAACCTCTCTCTACTACTTTAAACTGGGTAGTTACAAAAGGCTTCTCTGAGAAGGCAAATACAGAAGGCATAACTAGAAAGTATCACCAAGAATTGTGTTTAACTCTACAAAATACAATGTGATATTCTGATAACTTATGTAAGTTTTATAAGTAGTTGTTTTGAATTGATCTTGATATAGGAAGATGACATTTTTTTGCCTGTTTTCAATGAATAATTTAGGCATTTGCCTCCCATCTCTAGAATTCATAAGTAGCTGTTATATGCAGTGTTCTTTGGCTTTCTTCCACTCAGTCTTTACACTCTGCTCAATCCCAAGTAGAAATTGTTGGAGAATATTGCTTTGGGTGCCAAAGTATTAGCCTTCCAGGGAATGTGTCTGTTTGTCATGATTGTGCTTTAATAGGGTAGAAAAATATAAAAGCAAGTTAGAGGTTTAGAACTTAGTTTTTTTCTGTAACATGGTCACGTAGCTTCTGCATCTGGGATGATTTTCTGACTTTTAGTACTTCTTTTCTTATACCAGGTGGTCACTTTTTTTCACCATTGTATACTCTCCATTATTTTTCTTGAGTAAGTGTCTAAAAAAGACTCTGATATTGAACATGCTCTACTTAGTTGACCTAACCATTAAAATGCTCATCTTAAACTAGCTATCTGGTCTCTACCCCCATTATTTATTGCAAAAACTAGATAATAATTTTCACAAAAGAGAAAAGGCATTGTGTGATCGCTTGGCTGAAGATATTAACAAAAATCATTTAGCACGGTGTTGTGACTAAGTGATAAAAGATAATGAACTGGAACTTTCCCATTCAAGTTAAATTCCTCTGAGACTTATTAGTATCAGTTGTAATGGTGTATTTTTTTTTGACGTGGGCCCTTACCCACCATCCTAGATGGAGCTGATGCATTTCACACAGGCTGCCAGAGAGCTGTGTGTAAGTGTTTCCTCTCTCTGCCAACTAGCAATTGGTCAAACGGCTCCCGCAAGCCTGAGGCTGTTCCGTCTGTTTCTGGGGCCGAGTAACAAGAATAAAGTAAAGTGATGTAGCACGAGTAAAGGAAAAACCAGACTTGTAAAGGGCTATGAAAACTAGAAGTTAAAACATCAGAAGTGCCTTTTTGCAATGTTTGAAGTGTCTCAACGTTAATCAGAGCATAAAAAGAGATGTTGTACTTTTTTCCCCCTAATGGCAGATACATGTATGTTTTTCTCATATAAATCAGTGACTAAAAGGGAACAGAAAATGCTACAAGAATGTTGTGAGACACCTGACTGTGGAAATCTTTTGAACATTCGTGTGGATTTTTGATGTTGTACACGCATCCCCGTGTAGTTTTTAATGACAGTATATGCAGAAGTGTTTTAAGAGCAACTGACTATGCAGCTATCCACATAAATTTTTATTACATCTCTAAGAATAAGTCCAAACTGTGTAGAATAAGTCCAAACTGTGTAGAGAAATTCAATACAATAAAATATCTTAAAGACATTATAACACCAAACTTGGGTACTTGTAACAAAGCGTGCTCCAATCTGAAAGTCCAAGGTCAGAGGTGTTTTGCTAACACAGAGTTTTAAATATTTCTTAGCCAAAAGGAACCTGTAGAATCTCTAGACACTTGGTTTAAGGAAAGATAGTTTTAATTAGAAACAATTCTGAGCTCTTAGAAATAATATTCCCCCAAAGCAGTATATTATAGCTAGCATTTAATTTGATTTTTTCTGTGTTTGTACATAGATCCATAATTTATACCTATAGAATAATTTTTGCTAAGTTGACCATGTGCTTTATAAGCAATGTCTAACTAATCTTCAACACATCTATACATACTGGGGATGGGATCCTGGTTTGTTAGGTCAGCTTAGCAAAGGGAAAATGAATTTCAAAGGAATTAGGTGACTCCAGTAAGGAAAGCTCATTCTACACCCCCAAATATGGCTGTTTTTCAGCAAAAAATAACAATTTAAACAAATGATGTTGCCTCGTGGTACCTCTCTCTGATTCTGTTTCTTTCAAGGATTTATTGTGGCTCTTTGTTGCTTTGTATATACATCTGCATGGTTTATACATTGTCCAGCTCTGCACGTCATTCAAATATGGCTTCCTATATCATTCTGACTTTTAAAGACAGACAATTCATTTTATGTTGTCAAATGATTTTGTCAAGGATTCTTGGTAAAATCATATTAAAAATACTGTTTTGAAAACAGGTTGGAACGTGGTAAATCCAATTCTGCTTCATCACTCTGAGAACAATCTGATCATTTCTTGGTCTTGGTTTTCTTAGGAAATCAATGGATGTGGTTTACAAAAGGTCAACTGTGACCTTTCATCTACCATCCCACCAATACCTTCAGATCTGTAGGCTGTTTCTACTTAGTAGTACTGCTCTTGCTTTAACCTGGACGTGACTAAACATAAAGTTCCCTCCTGTATTCCTCCTCTTCTACAGGCAAAGCAATATCTGTTTCTCAGCAAGTCCATTGTGAGCTAACATTCCACTGTCTGAGACCCAAACTCCCTTAAAAAGAATTGCCTTTGACTCTAATTTCCCTCTAGCAGCTCTGACTAATGTGTCTCCAAACTCCGATATCCTAAACTGAGGAAATTTCTCTCCCCCTAAGGTATCCCCTCTAGCCCTTGAACCACGTCTCTCTGTCCTGAAGGCTCTACACTTTGTTAGGAGAATTGTTTGCACTTTGTGTTTCCAAATCTCACCTTCCATTTACTTTTTAACCTCCTGCAAACTAGCTTCTGTACCAGGTAATAGCTAACTCCAATAGAACATTTTTCATTTGTACCCAATTGGATTTCTTTACTGAATACTTTTATTTAATCCTTCCTTTTAAAGACCCTCACTTCATCTGTTTTCATGACCTATTAGCCTTTGGTTGTATTTGTATCCCTTTGTCTATATATTTTTCTTCTATGATATGCATGCATTGGATACGGTCCACGAGGACTCATTTGTATCTGCTTCCCGCTTTTGGTAATGTCCGGAGTTGTGATTTTTGCTCAGAGAGATGAGGAGAGTTAGCCATTCAGGTGTTGGGAGGAAAGCAACATTAACAGACAAAAACATGAAAAGTAACAGAGGTTTAAAAGAATATGATGCGGGGCTTCCCTGGTGGCGCAGTGGTTGAGAGTCCGCCTGCTGATGCAGGGGACACGGGTTCGTGCCCCGGTCCGGGAGGATCCCACGTGGCGCGGAGCGGCTGGGCCCGTGAGCCATGGCCGCTGAGCCTGCGCGTCCGGAGCCTGTGCTCCGCAATGGGAGAGGCCACAACAGTGAGAGGCCCGCGTACTGCAAAAAAAAAAAAAAAAAAAAAAAAAGAACATGATGCGTCTGGAGGAGGTTTGGCATATTGGTAAGATGAATGTGGTGGTGCATCTGTGGGTAAAAATAAAAAGGTGGGTTAGAGTCAGATAGTGAAGTATCTCAAATGCTCCGCGAAGCGTTTGGACATTGTACAGAATGCTTGGGCTACCACTGGTAGATTCCAGGCAGTGAAGTGATAAAATCACATTTGAATTTTAGAAAGACCACGCTGGTGAAAATTTGGAGAATAAATTGAGATCGTGCAACATTGGGAATGGAGACAATCTGGTTTGTCTTAAAATCGTAGGAAATTAATGATGAGGGTCTAAACCAGAACTCTGGCAAGGAGATGAAGAGAATGGAATCAACTCTTTTTGGGTTGCAGAACTGACAAAACTTGGCAATCAATTGGATATGGAGTGGGGCGGAGGGAGACAGCAGTTGAGGATGAGTCTCACAGATGAGTGGTATTGGAGGAAGGGAAAGGAGATGACGTTTTTGAAAGAAAAATGACCAAGTTAGTTTTGGTTATGATTATCAATTGCCTGAAGAGCAGCCCGATAAAATCGTTCAGGAGGCATGGAGAAAATGCATATAGGGATTAGGTGATTGTTCCTGATGGCGAAAAAGATTTTGGGGGAGGAAATAATTGACATACAGGTGGCAGCTAAAGCTGTGAGCACAGAGCTAGAGAGTAGGAATAGAGTGAGGAAATACGATAGCTCTGTCAGTCCTTGTGGATGTGCTTATGCTGTAGCACAACACCCTCAAACCTCAATGGTGCACAGGAACAAAGCTTTACTTCTCTGTTTTGTTACATATCTATGGTGGTTGGGATTTGACTTTAAAAAATCTTTGGGATACAGCCCTCCTGAACAACTTGTATATGGAACCTCATTCATCATTATGCAGAGGAAAAAGAGAATGGGGTGAAGCTTGGATGGACCCTTCCAGCTTCTGCCTGTAACACATAAAACTTCTGCTCACGTTTCCATAGTCAAAGCAAGTCACAAGTTGTGACTTCTGAGGGGTCGAGAAGTATAATCCTCTCCCAGGATGGAAAGCAGACATTTGGTAAATAAAAATGAAATTTACCAGGATTGCCAAGTCAGAATCGAAGAGAACATAAATGTTTAAGTTGCTCTTGGAAAAAGGAGTATTTTTGAAGAAAGCTGAAAAGGAGTGGCCAAAAATATAAGTGGAAAACACAGATGAAGTGTTTTTCTTGAAATAGACTAAATGATTTCTTCTTTTTAAATTCATTAACGATTTTTGAAATTTATACACCAAGGGTATATTTGCTTTTAATAATTCATATTTGGAAGGGTATGGGGGTAAATTTTGTTATTATCTTAAAGATTTCTTGCAGAGAAATCATCCTGCAAGATGCATTGCCATAGGCAAATGTAAAGTGCAAAGAGAATGCCTTAATACAGGGTTTAAATACACTCTCATACAAAGGGAGAAATACGTTCCAAATTTCTCTTCATAGTTAAAACATGTGTTTTCCTAGAAAATATAAGGATAGTTTTAAATTTCTTATACTTCACACGGTTGAAGGCTTTTAAACTGGTTCTTAAATTTGCTCCTTCCATTTCAGGCGAAATGGAAGCTCCCAAAGATGGAGGTAACATTTATATCTTTGATTTTATGAAAGATGATGTTCATTTTTTTTTAGCATGTGAATAAAGTACTAATCCTTGCTCTCTTGCGAAGAGTTGGGCAGACTTCCAGTACCAAGACCTGAATTTGCTGTCAATAAAAGAACAGTGAGACATTAGGTACTGAGGTCGGTTCTGTCTTATTCTGAAATTAAATGTGGAATTAAGAATCAAGATTTTAGTAAATCAGAGCTCTCTGAAACGTTAATTGGCCTTCGGTAACTCTGTGGAGTCACAATTAACTCATGAACTATTTGTGGATCAAAAACCGTATTGAGTCTCTATGGGCATCAACTGCGCATAGAAGATACAAGGCCCCTCTCCAACATGGAACTTATATTAAACTTGGGCAAACATGTTAATCCAATAGTCCCCGCCTTATCTGAGGTTTCACTTTCTGTGGTTTCAGTTACCCGTGGTCAGGTATGATCTGAAAATGGGAAATTCCAGAAATAATTCATAAATTTGAAATTATGTGCCATTCTGAGTAGCGTGATGAAATCTCTCAGTGTCCCGTTCCATCCTGCCCCGGATGTCAATCATCCTTTGTCCCGCATACTCTGCCCATTAGTCACTTAGCAGCCTTCTTAGCTACCACATCAACTGTTTGGGGTATTGCAGTGCTTATGTTTCAAGTAACCCTTATTTTACTTAATAATGGCCCTGCAGTGATGCTGGCTGACAATTTGGATATTCTCATGCTGTGCCTAGTTTATAAGTTAAACTTAATCATAGGTACGTATGTATAGGAAATAGTATATCTAGGCTTTGGTACTATCCATGGTTTTGGGTATCCATTGGAACCAGGGGTCCTGGAATACAGACAAGTGGGGGGACTAGGATAAATAAACTGTACAGTTAATAACAATTATATCAGCGTTAAGTGTCAGGAAGGAGATGACTGATATCTAAAAGATGAGCTGACCTAGTGTGATCTCGTTGAGAAAGTGATCTAGAGTGGATAGTTGAGGGAGAAATAGGCGTTAGTAGGTCAAAAGAATAGGGACAATGTGTGGGTTACGGAGCTCTCTGGATGGAGAGGGTCACGATTGTGAAAGTGATGAAAGCTCGGTTGCCTAGGGGATTTGGAAAAGTCCAGTCTGTGAGAGAAGTCGGGGAAGATGTTCCTTGACCTGGGTCGACGTCATCTATAGATCCTGGAGGGCCTTGTAGGTCACGACAATGATCTTGTATTTCATTCCAGGGACCATGAAAGTCATTTTTTTAATAAGAAAGAGGGGAGACATATTCACATTTGTGTTTTCAGTAGATTATTCTGGTGGCTGTGGGGGGGGGGAATGAATTAAGGAGGAATCAAAGTGGCCATGGCATAAGTTACTATAGTTCAGGTAAAGGGTCACGATGACTGGGAATGAAAATGGAAAAACAGGGATAGGCTCCAGAGATAGCTCAAAAACAAAGTCCAATGGGATCCATGATTGATTAGATAGATGTTGAAAATGAAGTTCTCAGAAGGATAGATGAAGGGTAAATGCAAGGTTTCTGGCTTATGTAAGTGTAGGGGTTAGAGTCACCATCTACTGTGGAGGAATGCTGGAGGCGGACCAGATTTATGAGAGGATATTTTGACTCTGTAGAGTTTCTATGCAAAGGCATTACTAGTGTGCACACTGGCCCTGGGTAAGTGCAAATACCATTCAGTTTAGAAGAGAGATCTAGAGACTGTCTCTTTTTGCTCCAAGATCAAATTTTCTGGGTCCTAGGGAAAGTCAATTAATTATGAAGTTCCATTCTATAATATCAAGTTAGCCATTGTTGGCCTAGCTTCTTCTTACACAGAAAGGATGTTGAGGGAATATTCAAATTGATTGGACCCTTGGGCTTTTGGGAGTAGACCCTTCGGTATTAAGCATTTTGCTACTGACCACCTGTACGTTTATCCACGGCACACAGTAGTGAGGATAATGATGATGGTTCGTAGACACTGAGTCCTTACCATGTGCCACATGCCATTCTGTGTGCTTTATGGATATTAATTCATTTGCCTCCTAACACCCTAGGTACTATTACTACCACTCTTTTACAGAGGAGGGAAATGAGGCATAGAACTCTTCCATACTTGCCTCAGTGTATATAGCTGGTAAATGAAAGAACCAAGATTTGAATCCAGAGAGTACAGCCATGCGGTAGGGGCTCTTAAACACCTCACTAGAGAACTGAACTGTTGTGAATCCTACTGTGCAGAGGCTATAAGAATTTGACTGGAAAAAGGCAAAGGTCATGGAATGGGGTTGTGATGTGGGGACAAACTGCTTTCACAAAAAGCCAGAAGTGCGTCATAAGGTATAGTCCTAGGCCTGTTATCACAGCCCGTGTTTCCCAGGCTGAGTGGCTCTGAGTGGGATGCTGGTGATGATTACTCCCCAGGAGTCAGGAAGAGTCCAACCCCTTAGGGATCTTCAGGCTACAGATTGTGAGATCTTAGCATGAGGAAACTATACCGTATTCATCTTTGTATTTCTAATGTCTGAAAGAAGGCTTGAGGAATTACAGATATTACAGTGGATAAAGAAATGAATCCATCAATCGATCTTGTAGTTACAAGTAGTTCCCATGTGTTTTTTTTTTTTTTCCTGGTAAAGTGTTGAGGACGGAGGTAAACTGTGTGAAGCTGAGGACTGAGTCTTTAGTTAGAAGTCTCTCACGTTATTCAGAATCTCGTCAGGTATAAAGTAAGAAAAAGGCAGGCAAAAATAAACAACAGTAACAAAACATCTGGTTATGATGAGCCTGTGGTAGATTCCAAAGAGAGCTACGGATGCTTTAATGATGTATAAAGGTTAAATTCACTTGAGGACAGTTACAACATTTTGTCATTATTTATAGATATTTTCCCCTTAAAATCTTCACTTAAACCTCACGTCATCTGCTGAGAGGCAAGGGGAGATGAGATTATCACCCGTTTATAAAGCAGATACACAGAGCAAGTAGAGGAGAGGTGATTTGCTCTCTTAGTGAACTGAAAGTCAAGTGGAATTCATTCATCCTATGAACCCATACCAGGGTTTAAGTTCCTAGTTGACTGTACTGAATCTTGAGTAAAAGATACTTCCCACTGTCATGCACTATAAGAAAGCTATTAAACTGCTCAGTTTGGTGTAACTTGTCACTTTCATTTTAAAATGCTTCAGGCCTGTTCATTTCTCACTTTACTGGCTCCACTCAATCTGCCATAGATTCCGGGCACTGTTGGACAGTGAGTTCTGAGTTAAGTCAGATCTTTGAAGCTTGTGAGTTGGCCGGGCTTAATATCAGCAACTATATATTTTGAATTACAATCTTGCAATATCTGTTTATTTTTTTAAGTATGAGAATTATATACTGCTTATCTGGTGTGAGATAATTATTTAACTGGAATTTATTATGAGAGCAAATAAAAATTTTCTTCAAATTTACCTTATCTTGTTCAAAGATCTTGTAGTTCCTAAAGAGTTCTACCGAAGTTACTAGATGTATTTTTGTATCTTACTCTGTGAGCCTTTTAGAAGCTTCAGTTTTCAGTGAAGTCACGTAATGCAGTTGGTCTGCTTCTTTGATCTTGTTTGGGAAATAGATTTGCCTTTCTGCTGTTACAGATTTATTGCTGTAATGTGTTTTAAATTCAATCAATTTTAAATTCAATTACTCATTGATTTCCTATTGAAAGCTTTCTATGGGACTCATGTAGTGCTGTGTTTGAGGTCCTAAAAGAAATACTATACCTACAGGCAACAAGAAAGAGAGGAAGAGAGAGGAGAAATGGAAAGAGAAACAGGAAGTCAAGTATTTCTATTTTCCTGAATGTAATTTCCCTAAAGACACATTAAATGATGTATTTCATTGGATGTCCTGTTACAAACTACAAGCTTGTTTCTCTTATAATTTAAACAATGTTTCCTCTCTTCAATCCTGCATGTACTGGATGTTGATTTTATGTTAAGGTCAATTACAGTATCATTAATCTACTATACACTCGAGTTATTTCCAAGTCTTTTAAAAAATGACATAGCAGTTACGTCTGTGGTGAGAATCGTATGCAGTATTGGAGAAAAAATGGGAGATGAATTCTGTAATTGACTTTAGGATTTGCTGATCATTAGAATCGAGGGACATAAAGGACAAATTGGGAAGAAAGTAGAGTTATGGAGGTAGAGGTTGATTCAAGATACGGGTACTGTGATGTACCAGTTGCAGTGAACTTGACTGCTTGCTTTAGTATACTTGCTCATACACTACATATTGGTGTGTTAAGAAGCACCTTGGATTCTGTGACTAATTTCTTATCCGTACACTTTTAATAGATACAGAGAAAAATTTGTCTTGTGACCCAATTCTAGTTTTCCCAATTACTTGAAAATATATGGTTTAGGAGCCAACTAGAACATTGCTTCTTTGCTCTGGAAGTGATCTTTTTGAAACGAGGGGGGATAAAATGAAAGGAAAAACAAAACCGGTACCTGAGATCTGTGAATTTTCATGGTGCCAGACAGCTTTAGGAAAGAAAAGTAAGAGGTTTGGGAAATAAGGACCAATTTAACATGAGAAATTTTACCTGGCAGTACTGTTTATCTCACCAATATAATGGCCTAGTTAAGAGTTTTATTTTAACACCCTATTTATTTCAGCAGTACTTACACCCTGAATGGGTTTGAAACGTGAGTAGTCTTTTTTTCCAGCAAGTTCTAAAACTACATAAAGATTTAACGAGGTGTTCAAAAGTCAAATAGGCTTTATAATTCACAAAAGCCTTTTTCACAGTTGAAAAGAGAAGGCCTCACCACCTCTACACTTGTTAAAATTGTAAGGAAACCTGTACATTAATCTTGGTAGCTATTTTAGAGGAACAAGGAAACTTCTATTTTTAGTGATGCAATTTTAGACCAAGAGATGACATGTGGGACTTGGCTAAAAGGTCGGTGGTTTTGTTTAAATTGAACAGTAGTTTCTTGGTTGCTTTCCCTTTGCAACACTCAGATCTACTGAGAAGCCAGACTGTGTTCCATCTATGATGAGGTGGTAGGGGAATGGAGTAATTTCATTCAGAGGTGGATACTTGCTCCTGATGAAACGCTCATTTTTAGAAAATATAAATGTACTCCGAAAATTGAATGCCAGATTTCACGAGCAATATTTCAGGTATTTTTTTTTTTAAAGATGTACGAGTAAGAAAGAATAAAAAAAAAAAAGTCGTAGAACTTTGGTATGAAGTAGGCTGAAAAATAAAAGGTAGAGAATTTGGGACAAGTCTTTGAAGATGAGATTGAGATCAGTGGTATCATCGTAGTTTGGGTTTGGCCAGAAGTAGATGTCAGAATGGAGATTATCAAGCAAGTAGCTGGATAAGAGGGACTTGTGGACCAGCATCTGTGAGCGAGTGAGGGGAACAGGACTGGGTAGGGGGAGGAGTTGAACTGTGACAGTTGCAGCAGAGGCTTCATCTGGCACAAGTGAAACTCTGGATCTGGGCTAGTCCTTCAGAGATGTCCAAAATCGAGGTAAGGTTGTCAGAACTTTCGGTGCAGCTGTCCCTGCAAAGAAGGTGTAACCTTGGGTGAGGCAGAGACCTTCCTCCGAGGGCAATTCAGCTCTGAGCTCAGCAGACGACCATCTGTGCAGCTGGGGAATGAGAGGTGGCAATTCAGTGGGGCTCTTGCTTAGTCCCCTTGGAGAAGTATTTACTTTTTATGAGAATAAGACATCCAGAATTGCAGAACCTAGAATTTCAGGAACTGGAAGCACTAATTTCCAAAGAAAGGAAACCAGGATTCTTAAAAACCATGATCTCTTCTACATCTCCCTTCCATGTATTATGTATTTTCCATAATGTATACTTCCATCTCCATGTATTTAACCTGGTAAAGAAATATAACTGTAATTGATTTGTGGTATATGCTGGGTCCTGGACGATGACGCCTTATATGCTCAAGATGATCATTCCTCAGCAGGTAGCTGCACCTTTAAAGATCCATTTAATTGTTCTATCGGGCCAGCAGCTTCTGTATGGTGTGTCATAGAACCACTCTGTCCCATGATCACGTTCCCACAACAATTCTCCTCTGCTGGGAGAGGTTCTTTAATATTCAGTATGATGTTATATGGATCTCATATCAGGGGAGCAAACGTTCTGTTGACCTTTACGTAGATATTAGTGCTCACTGAAGCCTTGTGGGTAGGAGAAGCAGCCAGTGATGGAATATATACATAATTATTGATCTCAGTCAAGATGATTCGCTGTCTATTCCCGGATGGAAAGTTTCCAGTGTAATCAACTTGCTACCATGTTCCTGTTGGTCTCCCGGAAGGATGGTGCAGGACTGGCAGTGTTGTGCTAGAGTTGGCTTGAGTTGTGTCTCAACTGGTGACTGTGCCCATCTCTTCAAGTCTCTAAGTTCAGTAATGTCCTGTTGGTAACTTCAGGTTCACCATGCTGAAAATATTACACCACAGAGATGAGGGCTTTTTTTTCTTTGATAACCAGTTGTTAAATAGTTACTAATGTCCTACTGTATTTTGGAATCTGAGATTTGATCTCTGTTGCTGAAAATTTAGGCATTCAATATGGGTAGTAGCTAAATCAGGCTTAGTGAAAGGGACCCCATGTTACTGTTCACAAGTCCAGAGCATCGTGATGGCCAATGACAGAGGCTGGCAGATACCAAATGACTGACTCATTCTGTCTATGTTATTGGTGCCATTTCTTTGGTGATGCTCTTGGGTGGCCTTATCACATACAATACAGAGAAGTTCCCATAGATCTATATATACATTTTCCCCAGCCCTCCTAGTTTTCCGGCCTTTATCTTTCCGTGTCCCTGACCTGATAGCCAAGTCATTCACGGCTGCCTATGAGATTTCAGATATTCTTATTTCAGGCCATTTTCCCTGTATGAAGTGGATGGTCTACCCTGTCCAAAGCTCTGACCATTCCAAGGACTCTCCCCTATGGCTGACTTGCACCGCTGACTTTCACCATCTTTCCCTGGGTGAAGATAACCTGCATTAGCAGTTTTTCAAATTCACATACTGAGCTGATGTATCTATGATCCCAGGGTGACTTTTTTTGTTTTTTGCCTCCATCATCTAGTTTTTTGTTTGTTTGTTTGTTTGTGGCACGCGGGCCTCTCACTGCTGTGGCCTCTCCCGTTGCGGAGCACAGGCTCCGGACGCGCAGGCTCAGCGGCCATGGCTCACGGGCCCAGCCGCTCCGTGGCATGTGGGATCTTCCCGGACCGGGGAACGAACCCGCGTCCCTTGCATCGCATCATCTAGTTTTAAGGGATCTCCCTGACATAGTCATAGTTCTGAGATGAGAGAGACAAATATCTGCTTCAGTTGTTAGTGAACCAGACCCTTGTGCCTTCTGTACCTGCTCATGCCCCATCCCACGTGTTCCGTGTGATCTTACAAGGTGCTATTGTTGGGTCCACCCTACATTAGGACGGAATGCAACTCATTATGAGGTATTCTGGCTGCACGGTCATTTGCCGTATCTCCACCAAGGCCCAGAAGGACAATGCAGGTCACTTTTCAAATGATACTCAACTCTCTGCTGCAGATGGCATGGCCTTGATCAAGGAGTCTAGGAGTCTGTGTTGTAATTTTACTGCTGGAGAATTCTCTACATTGCATCTTTTCCCGCCGTACATACTTCTAAAGCCACGGGGTATGCTGGGTCATATGGTCCAAGAGGCAGGGATGCTTGCACTGAAAACTGGGCCTGCTGCAAAGCTCTGTTCTCTCCTTGGTCCCACTCAGTGCTGGCAGCCTTTTGTGTAATCCAGTACATGTATTTACTGGATTTGAAGCAGAACTCCCAAATCTTGCCTCTAGATCCTGAAGAGTCCAGTCAGATTGTGTTTCCTTAGCTGTGGGATATGTGATGTAATAATGTCCTTTAATTATTTTGGTATTTTTCTAACTTTGTGAAGTTCAAGATTAATAGAAGTACATTTAAAATTAATACTTATCTGTTAATAAATGGTAATAGACTCAAAAAAAATAATAATCTGTCCTTTGTAAAGGACATGTCCTGGAATGCCCCAGACCATAAGACATATAAAAATTTCACTGATACTAATCTTCTAGAGTATATATACTTTATGAAGGCCTCCAACATATTTAGGACAAATGTGTATTTTGGTTTGATTAACATGCTTTCATTTCATTTGATTAACCAAACGGATGAACCAGTAATCTTGTTTGATTAACATGTTGTCAGCGACGTATGGACTAATATAATATTGTGAAGATGATCTAAACGTTGCAGAGTACTTCAGACAATATGATAGAATGCAGGAGGGTAAAGCTAGCCCTGGGGGGAAACTCGAAATAAATACTGTAGTCAGTCCCATGTGAATGTGATCTGCTTCTTGATAGATTTAGGAAAAAAATACATTCTTCAAATTCATGGTAGTTTACCTCAGGTCTGTTGATCTAGCAAAAATAGCACATCAGGCTCAGGAATTGCAGTTGGGGTTACTGCAATAGTCCATTGTTATCCTTCAATCCTGTTTGGTTTGTGTAAGGACCAGCATGGAAAGTAAATGAGGATATGATGGGACCATCAGCCCTCCATCTTTTAAATACTTAGCTAGTTCTTCTTTTTTTTTTTTTTAACATCTTTATTGGAGTATAATTGCTTTACAATGGTGTGTTAGTTTCTGCTTTATAACAAAGTGAATCAGCTATACATATACATATACCCCCATATCTCTTCCCTCTTGTGTCTCCCTCCCTCCCTCCCACCCTCCCTATCCCACCCCTCTAGGTGGTCACAAAGCACCGATCTGAACTCCCTGTGCTATGTGGCTGCTTCCCACTAGCTATTGGTTTTACGTTTGGTAGTGTATATATGTCCATGCCTCTCTCTCACTTCGTCCCAGCTTACCCTTCCCCCTCCCTGCGTCCTCAAGTCCATTCTCTAGTAGGTCTGCGTCTCTATTCCTTTCCTGCCCCTAGGTTCTTCATGACCATTTTTTTTTTTACACTCCATATATATGTGTTAGCATACGGTATTTGTTTTTCTCTTTCTGACTTACTTCACTCTGTATGACAGACTCTAGGTCCGTCCACCTCACTACAAATAACTCAATTTCGTTTCTTTTTCTGGCTGAGTAATATTCCATTGTATATATGTGCCACATCTTCTTTATCCATTCGTCTGTCGATGGACGCTTAGGTTGCTTCCATGTCCTGGCTATTGTAAATAGTTAGCTAGCTCTTCTTGAGATACAATCTAGGTACTTAATTTAATCTTGGCTGGAAGTGGGGTTAGCTTCAGAGGCTCCCATCTGGCTCTCCCCACTATGAAGCTCCTGCCTCACAAACCATGGAACCAGTGTGGGAGTTCTGGCAACTATATTGTGCATCCATTCCAATTGTACATTTACGGACCAAGGAAATTACCATAGAATATGTTTGTAGACCTAGTTGGCAACTGCACAGGCCAGGACACAGTTACTGCCTGGCTTCCGCATTCTCTCATTAAAACAGTGGTGGGGGTAGGGAGAGGACATGTTGCTACTTCAGTTTTCTGGGTATAGTTCTCAACTCAAGCACCGTCCAAGAGTCATTAAAAAAATCTACCTCTTCCCTTTTCCTCAATGTGAAGTTGCTTTAGTAAATGGACATAGGTTCCCTTGGTAAAGTGCTGGAAAAAATTTTACTACACACCCTTTCTGTAGTAGGACAGAGTCCTTCCTCCTGGAGACCTGACCAGTCCTTTAATCAAGGGGTTCTGGATCTGCAGATTGGCTCAGGTCTGGATCCTCTGCAAGGGATTGTGAGTTTCATTGCGGTAGCCGCTCTTAGTCTCCAGGTCATCCATCCTTCATTCCTCTGTTTGTGTTGATGGAGCAATACCCTACCTTTCCCTAGGAACACCGTGTTCTATTAACCACTTCCAAGGCATTATGAGTCGGGCCACCCTGACTGCCAGTTCAACCCCGCTGCTTATTAGGATCATGGCTCCAACTTTGTCTCTGATGGTTAAGTAACACCCTATTGCCTTTACTCTTTGGGAGATGGTATCATCCCCACTGCTATCAGGGAACTCATTTCTGTAAGAGAAAATCCTACCGTTATCCTTGTCCTACGGAAGGCAGCCACCACTGAGCTTCTTAATAATGCCGGGGATCTTCTCACAAACACATTTCTTAGCGCTTTGCTAAACAGAGGGTCCTCCATGTTTTCTCTGTGACACACAGTCATCTTGTGGATTTTTTGACTTTGCATAGTGTACCTACTGTAGCATGTCTAATCTCTGAGCCTTTTGAACTCTTCCACGAATTTTTCATAGCATTTTTGTTTCACTAAGTATGAGCCATTGCTTTTTCCATGATTCTAAGAGCTATCCTAATAGAATGTTAGCATCTGTCTCTGAAGGTCCTTGCTAGGAATTTATTTATTTATTTATCTATTTATCTATCTATCTATTTATTTAATTTTTGCGGTCCACGGGCCTCTCGCTGCTGTGGCCTCTCCCGTTGCGGAGCACAGGCTCCGGACGCGCGGGCTCAGCGGCCATGGCTCACGCTCCACGGCATGTGGGATCTTCCCAGACCGGGGCACGAACCCGTGTCCTCTGCATCGGCAGGCAGACTCTCAACCACTGCGCCACCAGGGAAACCCTCTTGCTAGGGATTTAAATATGGCATCATGAACAATGCCCCCATATAAATAAATTCTAACTTTATGATCCGGCAGTAGGAGGAACCCCAGCCATTGGCAAAGAGCAATGAGCCACTTTTGCAGGACCAAAGGGCTCTGGAGCAGGTGGGGCTTTTTGTCTGTAAATAAAGATTTTTCCAAACTTAATAATTTTTGATTCCCACTCCTTCCCAATAATGAATCTGACCTTGGCATAGTAGATTTGCTGGAGGTGAGAATTCAGTCCTCTTGGGAGCTTTTCTACTCTTAAGTTCTGGGTCTGATACTCAGTCTTTACTACCTCTAGGATGCAGTAGATACGGTACTTTTATATTTTACGGGGGCGATCTTCCAGCTGTCATACTTTGCCTTGAATTAGTAAATAATCATCCTCTGCTGTTCTTTTTCTATTTTTCTCTAATGCTTCAGTAGCATCCAGTAAGAGCCGTTTGGTTCTGTAGTAATTATAATTGCCACTTCCCTTAAACTCTGGGAATGTCTGAGACCGTGTACTCACCAGAGCATTCCCTTCCATGATACCCTATTCTCATTCACCAGTGGAGAAAATCACATGCCAGAGACTCTTTGTTTTATCTAACACTAGTGATGGATGGTATCTGGACAGTGGATGGTATAGTTCTAAAATCTCATTTTAATGCCTGTTTTCCAGCACTAATTTTCATAGGTCATTTTCCCCAGGAAATAGATTCCAAGATAGACATTTACATGGTGTAACTACATTAGGAAATACCAGTAATTCCTGTAAGAGAGTCAGGGAAGTGGGGCTGGGCAGAGGGGGAGTTTGAAAAGGGTTGTATTTTTAGCACAGGCCTTACCAGACCCCAGTGGAGGTCTGAAGCTGTAGTCTTTCAGGGGTATTTGAAATTGTGGCAGCCTCCTTGATTCAACAGGCAGAAGGCCTTGCATCTGGGGGATGAATGCTTCAGCCCTAAAGAGAAGATCTGGGTGGCACACCACAGTACCTTCTACGGTGTCAGAAAAATCCATTCATATTGACATTATGGTACATTTGGTAGCATTTATATTTTCCCAAATCATAAATGAGAGCAACTGCTCTAATATTGAGCCTTTAAACGTTTCAAGACAAAATTTTGAAATTGGCATTGTATTTCAGTGTATCGCTAATTATTTCAGTATATATATTTCAGCTATATATTTCAGTATATCCTATTTTTCAAAGGAAAATATCCATTAAAGTCATTCTTGTTTATGTATTCAAACTGTCATGAGGTTTTTATATCTAGAACACTGAGGTAACAATTTTTTATACATAAAAATAAAGAGGAAGAAACTATTATGAACTAGTCATTTCTATGTAGTAATTTAAACGTTTGTGAGACAGTATTAACATTGTTTAAAGGCAAGGCGTACTAATGACAAAATAACCACTGTGAACAAGATAGGTGAAAATTTTATAATATCAGAATAATGCAATTTATATATATATATATATATAATTTATTTAATGTTTTACCGTATTAAGATCCTACTGGTCATTTTTCTTTGAAATAGGGGTATCCTACATCATACAGAGAACCCAGTAATAACAAAAGAAAAAAATGATAGAAAAAATAATAAAGTGTCATGATAGCCAAAACATTGCAATGAATAACTGATAATTAAATGCTAAGGACACCTCATTAAAATTACAGATGTCACATTTGTCTAAAGAAGATCAAACTTGGATAAAATTAAATGCAAATGGATCTTTTTTTTATATATACCGCATTTCCATTGTGTCACAATAACTTTGTCTGATATGTTCCAATGTGTCTTTTTGATGTTGACTGAACATCATTCATTTTTTTCTGCCAAGTAACACTGTTATCAAAGGTAACACATGCCACTATGAGTTTTCAATTTCCAAGGGTAAATTCAGGCCAAGTTTTATGCTTTCAGCAGGTATGGCTGTCCTCCAGCAATAACTACTGTGGATACTACTCTGGTATAAATGCATGGGTGCTCAGCAGCTATTTAGTTTTAGTATTAAAACAACCTGAAAAAAAATAAAGTTTTTTTGTTGATTATGAAAAAGGTCACATCTTTTAATGAAAAATTCCAATTTAACATTTAAGAAAAATCTATTTAAATTTTTGAAGCACATGGTGTGTTTTTAAGGAAACTAATGTACATAATGACAATACTGGCATCCCACTTAAGAATCTCAATATAAAAGTAAAAATGTCTTATTTTCTATCATGAGAAATATCACTGTCTTGATGTCACTATTTTCATGAAATGGCCTTTATTTGTTCCTTTATTCAGTCTTTATACAGCCCTTCATTTAAAACTCTTCATGATTTTTTGAGTCACAGATGTGGAGAACAAACTTATGGTTACCAAGGGGGGAAGGGGGGTAGGATGAGTTGGGAGATTGGGATTGATATATATACACTACGTATAAAATAGATAACTAATGAGAACCTACTGTATAGCACAGGGAGCTCTACTCAATGCTCTGTGGTGATCTACATGGGAAGGAAATCTAAAAAAGAATGGATATAAGCAATGTATGTCTGTTTCAAGAGGATGTGACAGAGCTAAAAAGCAAACATTGTTGGATTTGTCAGAGACTAACATGTGATCCCAGTCTATCCTGAAATGTTTAGCTATGTGACCACACACAGATCAGTGTTCATATCTGCTTGGAATTGTTAAAACGTATTTTCTATCATCAAGACTGTTAACCTCAACGTTAATATCTATCACTAGAGAAATAATCTTGTAATCAGAATGATAAGTGCCTTGACTGAACTGATTTACCATTTAATAAGACCTCAAAGAGCTGTATTTCAATATTCTCTTTGATTTCAAATTGAATAGCAATGAGCACTAGGTCTATAATAGTATTTTTTAATGAGTAATACAAAAGTAATTTTGGATTCCTTTAGTATTACTTATTAATTACTGGAAACTTTTTTTTAAAAGTAAGTCCTACTGCTAATAACAAAAAGGTGACAAAGCAAATATGCGTATGGATTTCAAAACACGACATATACATATACATACATACATACATACATACATATATATATATATATCAACCCAGAATGGGAACCATGAGGTGGTTATAAATTCATGTTAAAAATAGGTACTAAGATACCAACCTTCTACTCTTTCTAAAACCTTCTATGTCCTCCTAAAGCCTATTCTGAATAAAAGAAAGTAACCAGCTGAAAAAAAGAAAATAAAAAAATATAAAACTCTCCATGATTTTTGACTTCATCTGACTTTCCAAATGTAGTAGCTTCATAAATTCTATTTTGCTACCAGAAATGTTCCCTGTTCAGTTTCATGACATTGAGTATGAGGTTGTCTCTTGGAGATTAACTGAGTTGATGGATAGGGGCGGGCGTCACTGTGTTACAACTGAAATGTCAAGACCTCCACATTCCCGAGGGGTAGGGGTTCTGCAGTTAGTTCATATTCAATTTGGCAGTTACTCTGCCCAACAAAAGAAGTAGGATATAAAACTTTTTTTCCCCCATCTCTGCTGTGTAGGCAGAACCCTGAAACAGATGGGTGGAGAACACAATGTCCTAAGATTAGAGACAGAAAAATTCAGGTCCCCCCAAATAGAAAGAAATCAGTCCACAGTAACAAGTGATACAGGCCAGACATTTTGTAGAGCATAACAGAGAGGAACAAAACTAGCTTAACCAACACTTTGATTAAAAAAAAAAGTACTTAAGGTACTTAAAGGTACTTAAGGTACTTAAAGCAGAGACTGAAGAAATTCGGCAATGCAAGGGTGACAACACTCAGCACAGAGTGGTGTGGCATGAGGACAATGTGAGAGACAGCACTGAAGCCCAGAGCAGAGACGTCCTTTTAGAACATGAACAGATTATTCATATTAAAAATCCATGCAAAAGACTTTTCTCAACTCCTGATCAAGTGGGAAATGGACATAGACAGGGCTCTGTTCTTTCTACTGTATGATTATGAAATGATATTTTGGTTGATTTTATATAGTGCTTATTGTTATGTATGAATTCAGTAATTCTTAACAAATCCACTTATTATCTATATTAAGTGCTGAGGTAAAGAGGGCTACCTGGATTGGACAGGCTCTCCTGACACTTTAAAGTACCCAGAGAGGACACAGCAAGTGGCAGTGGCCTTTGCACCATGCAATCTGAACCACTTTCCCTTCGACTAGCTTTACACTGACTTGCATGTACTCTGCTTTCCTCCTCGTGCCTGGGCTCAAGGTACATCACTGCCTGGAACAACCTTTCTGCCATTTGCACAAGTCACGATCTTGCCTATCTTTTTAAAACCTAGCTCAGATGTCATATTCATATTTATTCATTCATCCTCAGTGGCACTGAATACCTCTTACATTCTTAGGAATATTAGAACCATAGAGAACCATAGAGAAAACAATAAAACAACCATTTATTTTATTCAAAAATAAATTGGGTTTGTAGCCATAAAATTGTTACTTTTTTTTTTTAAGCTTGCAGGTCACTTTTAGTTCTTATTTTATTGAGATATAATTTACATGTAACATATTAGTTTCAGGTGTACAACATAATGATTTTTTGTCTGTTTTTGGCTGAGCCGGGTGGCATGCGGGGTCTTAGTTCCCCGACCAGGGTTCGAACCCATGCCCCCTGCATTGGAAGTGTGGAGTCTTAACCACTGGACTGCCAGGGAAGTCCCTGTTACTGGTTTTTGTTTTTTATTGCATATTAGTCAGAGGAAGTGAGGAAAAGGAATTAAAGAGTTTTGTTTTCTGCAGGAGATGACACATAACCTGTGTCTGAAGAGATGATGTTAATTAGTTAGAGGGGGTGGGAAAGTATAAATGAATAGAGAAACGGGAAGAAAGTCAGAGTAATTGGAAATAACCTGATATTTGTGGAGAACTGCAAATAATTCAGTGTGAGCAAAAAAGAGTGAGTGAAGAAACAGTGAAAGCTGAAACTGGAGAGGTCCTGGAAGATTGAATTCAAATTCCATAATACTAACTTGTAAGTTATTGGGATTCACTGAAGTATTTAAGGAAGAGAATGGCAAGGTTGACTTCTCAGCAACAAGTACTCTTGTAGCTAAAGCAGAGGAGAAAAAAATGAGCGTGTTAGACAGTAGTAGGTCAAGTAGGAATCAGTTCTATACCTACTGAGGTAAGGGTACAGGAGGAGAAAAAGGTACGAGAGGAAGATTATGAGTTCAGGTTGAACAAGTTCATTGGAATTGTCTGTGCTACAAAAGATGAAAATCTCAAGCAAAGTACACTTATGGAGTTTTTAGACAAAGCATTTGCTGGAAGGTATTTATTTAGGAGTTATCAACTTACAGATAGAAGTTAAAATTATGAAACTCAATGAGATCACCCAGGCTGAACAAAAAGAATAAAATTTTAAAGCAAAGGTGGAAGAAGTTCTTAAATTGAGTTAAAAATATTTACAGTCAAGAATGCTAATACCATTTTGTCAGGCGGTAAAGGACCCTGCCATAGGTCATTTGGCTGGTAACAATGAAAGTGAAGTTCAAATATAGGACTTGACACTGCCAACATTTGTGGTCTCTCCTATGTAGCCATGTACACACTAGAATCACAAGAAATTCAAGTAAAATTATTTTTAACTAGAATATTTTGGGGCAAATAATAAAGTTTTTAAAATTTACATTTAATTTCCCAGTGTAGAGTAAGTCAAACATCATAAGTAAAGGAAAAATGAACATTCTAACCTTGGTTCTGAATTCAGAGCCATAATTTTTATTTCAAGCTGAGTGACATTTTTGTTTTTTTCAACTCACAATAATCATTTGGATGACCTTGAAAAGATAATATATCTTGTTTATTTCAATTTTTTAAAAATATAAATTAGTTGAATCACAAGGGTCATATTTATTTAAAAAAGCAGTTACATGATAGAAAAATGCAGTTGAAAAAAATACATGTAAATTCCGAGGAGAGAAATGTTCTTTATGTGCTGTTAGTAAGATGCTTATTACTAAATTGTTTGATTTTGTTCATATTAAAGTTTGAAGGAATCATGGAGTAGAGTGAACATGTGGATTGAAAAAGATAAAATATACTTCTTATCTACATGCTTTATATATTTATTAAAGACAGTGATATATTAAGATAATGGTGTGTGTGTGTGTGTGTGTGTTTCAGTTTGGTTTTAAAATTTTCAGTGACCATTCGGCTATCTATTCGAAAACTCCATACTGGGCACATAAAAATATCATACCTGGTAGTATATATTGAAGGCGTCCTCAAAAGATTTGCCAACTATTTAAATATACAAAACTATACAGAGGAAATAACTGTGTACCTAGTTAAGACAGTCAGTGTGCTCTATTAATTCCGACCTAGATACAATCCTAGAGCCAAATCAAGCTATGAGAAAAGATAAAGTAATATTACCTGAGATACAGTAATTTAAAAAATTGTGCTAAATTAAGACAGCACCAATGTATTGTGTACTGCTCTGTCATGACCTATAGTGTTGGGTTTATTTTGGGCTCATATGTTATTACAACAAACAAATAAGAAACTTTCACATAACAAAGATAAAAGCCTGGAATTGTGAAGGGCCAATAAGTGAAGGGCCAATTCTACCATTTGAATTTTGGGGAAAGAACTGGTGATATGTAGTTGGAACTAACAAGACTACTGAAGAGTGATACTTCTATCCTCCAAGAGTGGAAGGGCTGTTACTTAGAAGATATTATGCCTTTTCTTTATCATCCTGGAATCTAGATCTGAAGGCTTAGAGTAAAGGAAAACCCTAGAGTGAAACAAAGGTCTGTTTGACTCCAACGCTGAAATGGATTCAGAGTAGCTTTCCTAGAATATATTTAGGGGCTGTCCCCTTTGTTTGTACCTGCTCCTGGGTACGTACATCCTCTGTGCCTCTTCTGTAGATTCACTTTTGACATGTTGTTCCTGTAAGTCCACTTTGGTTTCTTTAACTGTTTTCCCTTTTCCCTACTGTCAGGGGTATTCATGGTTGAATTTCACTTTTGACCTCCATCACCTTGAACTTTGCTGTCTGATCAGAAACAGTAGAGACAGATCTTCTAGATTCCTACAGAGAGGACATTGTGGCCACTAGAGATGTATTTTACTTTTCTGTATATCAGATAAATATGTCTTATGACTTTAAGGGAGAGTTCAAGGTTGAATTTACATTCCTAATCAATAATAAAAATCTGAGATTGTTACCTCAAATTCTGGTCTAATAGCATCAGCTTCAAGTATCTTACATTTGGCCTTAAATAAAATTATAGTTGAAATCGGAAGGCATCAATCTCAATGGGAAGGTCTATGTAAATTAAATAACAAATTCTGGTTTAGTCATTAGACAGTTATTATTTACGTAAGAAAGAATATTAGTGTCTATATAAATTACTGTGAAATTTAAGTTAAACCAGTACTTATTCTTGATCAAATCATTACTAAGTTGAACTTTTGCCTATTAACAGTGGCAAAGAGCTTTGTTATAGTATTAAAATACATGTTATAATTGAATGACTGTTGCCCTGTAACCCCAAAACTATAAATATTTGTTGGGGGGGACATCCTTTGTGGAATACTGGCTTTAAATGATTGGGTTCTTATACCTAAATTAAAAACATTTTTGTCATAAGAAGCTTATTTTACAAGCCAAACTTCAACTATTTCTGATTTCATTAGCTAGCTAACAAATCCAAGTGATATAAAAGACTATGTGATTCTCTTAAAATAAAAATTTGAAAAAAAAATATAAATAAAGATATTTTCCTTGTACAAGTAAAAATTAGTTTACAAGATTACAGTAGATTCACTTTAAAACCCAAGTGGGAATCTCAACTTTCCCCAATGGAGAGTTTTATTTTTCTTTCTTTTTGCCAACAATGCAAGTTTTTACTTGCATACCAAAATAAAGTTATTTCAGTAATTATTTTACATGTGCATGATTTACTTCATTTCCTTAAGCTAAAGAAGTTAACAATAGATATTGCTTTCTCTTGCTGATCATATGTCTCGGTCCTAAGACAGGCAAGTGGAAATTTTGTATTACCTTAATATGTAGGTGAAATTCTAGGTCTCGAAAAAAATAGAACCTTAATTCTTGTCTGTGGGATGAGCAGGCCTTCATAAGAGCATTTTTCGAAGACTTAAAATAACTGGACAAAATAGACTGTATGTGCAAAAATGATTAAGTTTTAGGCTAGTAAAACATAGCAAACTAAAAAGAATGAAAGTATAGAAAATATGAAAGCAGTAGTAAAATGTACCTCAAGGGATGCTATTACCACAGCAGTATTTCTTGAACATTTGGATAAAGCAATTCAGAAAACTGATTACTGAGAAGGATTTTAATGCCAACCAATGTGGTAAGTAGTACTAGATGCATTCTAGAACTTTCATTTACTGAATTATTTCTACCCAGTACCATTTTCATCACACTGGATATAAATATTTTATATAATAACTTGCTTTTGCCAATCATGATTTTGCTAGCCACTTGGGTAGACATAAAATAAACTCTGTTACACAGCTGGGAGTTCCAAACTGTACCACCCAGACTATTCTGACTGGTAATAGCATCTTTTCAACTAAAGCAAAGGTTCTATGATTTCCAGATGAGGACATCTTGTTACCTAAGTATGTTGGTAATTTCTTGAGACTTTGATTCTCTTTGAATTGTCCAATTACAGCAACTAAAATAACTGGTTGAGAAAAATTTGTGTTTCCTCTTCTGTGCAAAACTTTTTGTAAAGAGAATGAATTGACATAGCGTTACGTGTGCTTTTGTCATGAGCTTCGATATCTGCATTCTTTCAGAAGCTGGAGGCTTACAAAGGTGCAGAAGGGTTAACATAAAAGTTCCCTTTAAATTTAGCAGCCTGTGAGTTTCTAGGCAGTTGGCTTTGTAATCTAAATTAACCAAATTTCTTTTTTTTTTTTTTGACGTTTGGACTTTATATTTTGTTTCTCCTCATGGTTTAAATAAATATTCCTTGCTCAAACTGTAAGACCCAGTTTTAGATCGTCATTGTGAAGAAATGTTAGTCTTCCATCATGTTAGTCTATATTTATTCCCCTTGACACATTCACGATCATATAGTTTAAGTTCAGACTTCCATTTGTAAGATCTCTCATATTTATTTAGTACCACAAAATATTTTAAAGCCTATCTACATGTATTAATCATCAATGTGGTTCAGTAATTTCTGAACAGTCTGTGCCAACTCCAACTACTTGATTCCTTTTCAATACTGCAATCTAATTGTCTAGTATTTCAATTATGCCCTATATATTAACTTAAAATACCTCAAGAAATGTTATCATTGTTACCCCAGTTAAATCGTTGGAAAAATGTATGATAGCAGCTAATTTAAAAGTATAGTTCTAAAATCATATAATGCATCTTCAGTCATCTATTTTGTCTTTCATTTGGCTATACTTTTGCCTGGTTCAAAGTCTAAATGTTTTATAATATTAATGCCAAACATTAGCATAGAGCCAGATATAAGATAAAATAAATATTTAGCATCTCTGAATCTTGAAATGGCTTGAACTACTGTTTTTATTTTAATTTTTCTCAAAATTTTAACAAATACAAGGTTATAACTTTACATAAAGACCATGAACACAGAGAATGACATTTTATTACAAGTCAAAGCTATATGGAGTAATGAGGATTCATCACAGAATTAAGTTGAATAGTTTATCCAGGACCTAAAATACTTTTGCTATGTATATGTTGCTAAATTCTTTAGGTAACTTTTCGTACCCAAATATTATTTGACTGTATTGGTCTCGATTTTTTTTTTTTTTTTTTTTGCGGTATGCGGGCCTCTCACTGTTGTGGCCTCTCCCGTTGCGGAGCACAGGCTCCGGACGCGCAGGCTCAGTGGCCATGGCTCACGGGCCCAGTTGCTCCGCGGCATGTGGGATCTTCCCGGACCGGGGCACGAACCCGTGTCCCCTGCATCGGCAGGCGGACTCTCAACCACTGCGCCACCAGGGAAGCCCTGGTCTCGATTTTGAAGTACAAAAACTTGAATCCCTTTGGAAGTAAACAAAATTATTATATGAGAACTTGTCACTACATAAAGTAAAAAACACTTTGTTCTGTCTGAAGGTTTACTAAGCATTTAGGACTCTAGCATAATGTCTTATAATGTTATTGAATAAATACTGTTGTATTGTCTCAACACTGAAGAGACAGCGTAACTGTATTGTGCTTGATAATGCTTCAGCAGAAATGCAAGTAAATAGTCTTCTCTCCTATGAGTTTTCTTCTTTCTCCAGAGAACCAACTCATCATTCCAGCGTACTAAATACACTGTGAATATGAATAAATACCTCTAAATCAAAATTTAATCTAATTACTGCAGAATATTCTTGACAGAGTAGATCAGTCAATGCCAGCTACAGGCAAATATATGACATCTGGCCTGCTTTGCTCTCTGTTCTTGACAGTGTTCTACATGATCCTCTGTGGTGGAAACTAATCGAAGGATCATGTTTGAACAGTGTTTTATCTTTCTCTTTATTGCTATCTTGTCTGTGCCCTCATTTTCTCCTCTACATTCAACTCAGAATGAAAGACATTAATTGTTCTGAAGTAGGCTATTACGAATTGACTATCTTTTACTTCATATAGATCAATAGAGCAGTCTGCATGTTTTCCCTCTACTGAGTTACAATTTCTGTTAGGCTCCCAGGAAAAGAGATTTGTATTTTATTACAATAAGAGTGACAGTGTTTCAATGTATACTGTACCTATTTTTGGTATTTCAATCAACTATTCAGTTAAGAAGCACCTGTCCCTCTTCTATTTCTTCCTCATAGCAGGAATTTGTTTTTATGAAGTCCCATGTTCATCAGCTTCGGTCACTGTCTTTCACACTAACTCATGGAATGACTCAAGGATGACTTGTACATGGCTTAGAAGTTGAACTAGTCAAGTCACTAGAGACCAAAGGGAGCCCGAGCTCTCAAGTTTTAGACCATTTTTCAGGAATTGTATTTAGAGTTTAGAAAGTACTTCATCATTATTCAAAGTCTACCTTGGTTACTAAGTGTGGATAGGAAATTGTAACTTCATTTTGAAAAAGAGTGATTATAAAGTTTGCAGTTATTCCTGGTGCTAATTTGAATCTCCAGAATAAGAGTCTTCTTTTATTCTGAAATCGTACTAAAGTTTGTCTAATCCTAAAAATCTTTATGTAATATTAGACTAAGTTTTACATAATTTCTGCCACTCCCAACAGTATAAATGTTAATTAAAGATTTCAAAGAGTGTTGAAAAAAACGCATCATGCTTCTCCCTTCTTAGGGAGAAACATGTATGTCAGGCTGTGTCAGTGCTCCAACACACGCACAACTCCTAACCAACCAGGGGCACGCCAGGGAAGGAACTCAAAGATTTCAGACCGTGTGCCCTATTTATATGATTATGCTCTGAGCTAATATCATAATTCTGGGCCCCATTCTATTTTCCTAGTCCCTAAAGAGGACTGGAGAATAGGAAAAAGAAATAAGACTCATTGTTGTGGATTATCATTTTGTTTTTAATTTTAAACTGCAGGTTCACATTCTCCTTTGAGTATCCTCCACCACTGAGTTCTTTCTCACAGACACTTGGGAAATTTCAAATGCTGGATCTGCTTTTCTAAAACATGATGTGCTGAAATAAACATGGGGCAAACTGCAAGGACTTGATGAGAGACTAATAAATTCTTTCCTTCTAAGCAAATGCATGTGGAATTGAAAGTTAAGACTAATCTATGATAATATCATTCAATCATAGTGAGTTCCTAACAGAAAGACAAACTATATAATGAAAGGAAAATACATCATTGAATATGTGAAATTCAGAACGTGAAGTGTTTTTTGGTGGCGGTATTGTTAGTCTCAAAATCTGTAAAAAAAAAAAAAAAATCAGTTTGTCAGAGTAGTTTTCAGACAGGAAGGTAGGATTTAACAACTTAAAGGTCTGTGAAATTGCCTTAAGCTCTATATAATGTTGTTTTAAATTTCATTTTATTTTTATTTATTTTAGGGACAATTTTGAACAGAGCACCACCCTCCACCCCCAACACACACAATTCAAAGGTATAAAGTTTTTTACAAAACAAATTTTACTCTCACCCATTTTAATTATTTATCGATACTTCTACAGGTGTGGAAGTCTTTTTATTTTTTTCCCTCATGATTTCTTGGTAGAATAGAAAAGCTCAGTTAGGAAAAATTTAATCATGTTTTAATATCAAAAAGAAACTTCCTGCCAACAATGAATAATGGTTTTTGTTTTGCAGGCTTGGTATACAGGATACTCTAGATTACTCTGAAGGTTTCTCATGAAAGAAAGCAAGCTATAATATTTCTCCTTTATCTTAGTTTACTTAAATATTCATGTGCCAAATATAACTTCGCATACATTTAAGACAGGAGAGATTCAGCTAGAAGTCAGGATTATTGTGTCAGCGTGTTTGCTATTAAAGGAACCAAGAGGAGCTTCCGATAATTATGACATGCCCTTCTGAGCAAGCAGATGTTTCAGGCTCTGTCCCAAGCGTGTGACCCAGTATCAAGCCAATATGTATTTGTAAATTTTAAAAACCAAGAGAAAATAAACACAGGTAGCTTTTGTCTCTTCAAAAGCGACCATGACCGAGTGTAAATGTCCAAGCTATATCATGGGTTCATGTAGTCAGTTGGCAGTGGACTAAAAAGAAAAGCACAGTTGCAGGTTATATTGCAGTCTGATGTTTGCAAAACCAACTGTGTGGACTTTTCAAAAATATATGAACGTATCAACGTTTCTGACCATTCACTGGAAGATGGATGGCAAGAAAGCTTCCTAGTAGAATCTTTTGGTGAACTCAATCAGAGCCTATATGTCACGATAATAAAGAGTCTGGGCACCAAAGTCAGACCACAAGGACCTGTAGCACACTCTACAACTCACTGTGACCACGGCAATCGGCTGCCCATGACTGACTCAGAATAACTTCAGTGAGTTGTTATGGGCATTAAATGAGACCGTGTACGTATGCAGTTTTGTATGGAGCTCGGCCCCTACAGGGATCAGTGAGATAGGGCTCAGTGTATGTGCTGCCGGTGAAGATGTTCATGCAATCTAAAAGTGGGGTGTAGTTCCCTCCCTTGAATCTGGGTTTTTCTGACCAGTAGATTATGGCAGAAGTGATACTATGTGTCTTAGTCCCTTCGGGCTGCTGTAACAAACAGAGAGGCTTATGAAAATTATTTATTGCTCACAGTTCTGGAGGCTAGGAAGTCCGAGATCATCAGGGTACCAGCAAGGTCGGGTTCCGGTGAGAGCCTGCCTCCTAGATTTCCCTTTTTGTCACTGTATCCTCACATGGTGGAAGGTGTCAAGGAGCTCTCTGGGGCCTCTTTTATAAGGGCACTCTCTCGTTCCTAAAGGCCATGCATTCGTGACCTAATCAAGTCCCATAGGCTCTGCCTCCAAACACCATCACATTGGGCATTAGGATTTAACACTAATTCTGGGGGAACGGGAATGCTCGGTCTATAGCATTGTGGTAGTTAGAGAACTAGTATCTACGGCCTTCATCTCACGGAGCCCTGACCTACAAAAGAAAAGAAATGTAAGCAACTTCTAAAGACAGAGGTCACAGAAAGGGGCACTGAAGGGCCAGGCGTATGAGTGAAGAGGTCATATTGCACACACATCTCAGTTGAATCTTCAGATAACTCCAGTACCAAGCTTTATCTCACACTGGCACTGGAGACCCCCGAGGGCTACTGCACTCTTCCAGGGATTCAGCACTAAATAAAACAAAACTGCTCCCTTCATGGAGGCTGCAGTCTAGCAGCACTGGAGCTCTCTAGTATTGAGTGTTCTGTAGTAGAATGTTCTGTGGTGGACTTGTTTTGACTGTGATAATAAGTTGATTCATGGACAGAGATTCAGGGTAGAACGTGAAAGTGATATGTCAAGGATCAGACAATCCTTGAATGGCAGAAGTGGTTTGCTGTAGAACAACAAGAACAACAACAACAACAACAACAAACAGAAAAAAAGAGAAATGAAGCTTAGGTTGATATCCTGTGGAAAGACAGTTCACCTTTATATTTTCAATCATTTATGTACAAAAGAATTGTCCTTGATAATACTTTCAGTAAGTAAGAGTATTCAACACTCTTCAAGTGATGTGAAAAATACAATTTTAATAGTGGGGAACCAGGTTCTTTTTGGTGAAGAAGCAGTGTGTTCTACTGAGTTAATACAGGGTGGAAGATAAGCTCCTGAAGAAGCAAGTTGGGAAACTGTAGGAAAGATACCCAGACACTAAGAGATGAATGTAAATTCAGTGATGGGGGTAAACAAATGAGAATAATGAGGGGAAACAAATAGGGGAAAAAGGAAAAGCAATGGAGTTAGGGGCTGAACCTTGAGGAAAAGCATGTCCAGTAAGAAATTTCCCACCCTGGACGGGCAAGGGAAGTGTAGGAACAGGGGTATGTATTGTTCTGATTTCTTCCATCTCTGCAGCATGTGCCTCTGTTGCTTATTAATTAGTTTTTTGGTAGAAATCAGGGGAAGAGTTTTGGTATGGGGACCCACATGGAGTTGAGAGAAACACATGACAGCAGATGGTGAAATGTAAGGGAATTTGAGAGTTCACTGGGGCACAAACTAGTGTCCAGTCATAACCGTGAATGTAAGCTCTTAGGAATTTGCTGAAATTTTAGAGAGGGCATTGGATTTTACATAAAATGTGATAGAGAAGAGTAAGGTAGTGTTATCTAAATATCCTAAGGCGGGATGTCATTAGCTGATAACCTGTCAGACATCAAATACGAGGGGACATAAATGATGGGCCCTGTGAAAAATAATCCTTGAGGGAAAAGTTTGGTAGTGAGCGTAGGAGTGGTGGGCAGGAAACTAATATTTACTGAACGCCAACCAGGCACTAAGCTCTGTGCTAGGTGCTCTGCTTATTTTTATCATCTGAACTTAACAGTGACTCTCTGTATTAGTTATTGTAATCTCCGTGTGGCACATAGGAGCTAAAAGACTGTGACATAGCTAGTAAGTGACAAAAATTGGATTATTTGCCTTCAAAACCTTTGTTCTCTCTCTTATACCTCATTCTATATGAAGTAAGAATAGGACTGCAATTCCAAGAGGCCTCTGAATGCAGACTCACCTAATTCTAGAAAAGTATTCTCAAATATATTCTTTCATCAGACGTTGGTATCGGATAACGAATAGTGATATTACTGGTATTTTTAAATGGAAAAGTCTATAGTAATTCTAAGTAAGTGGGACTTACTGTCTGGCTGGACGTACTCCTTGAATTCCTCCCTCTAATGTCCTCATGGGAAGCTTTAATGAGGCTGCCTTGAGCAAAATAACACAGTGGATATAATTTATTATTAATTTATTTTTTCTTCACAGCTCCTCAGCCATGTTCTTTTCTTCCGTCTTTCTCCACTGCATCAGTATCAATGCTCTCAACATCACATTTTATCAAAGCCTGCCCTAAGGTGAATAGAGTGTCTGACTGTGGTATTTCAGGCATCATCCAGTGCCCTGGGGTATTATGGATAATCGGGCCTCTTTTTGGTGCACACGAACTCCAATTTAGAATTACCAAAAAGGATTAAGTAGAAGTTAAAATACAAGCACTAGAGCAATAGAGAAGAGAGAATATTCATTAAAAGCATATACAGCAAAAAATACTGAAATAGAGGTTAGCCCTTTTAACTGTTGACATTCTATTTGTTTTTATTGTAAATTCTAGGAGTATTCTCAGAAAGGCTTCTTTGCCCCAGTATAAAAATGAACAATAGACAACATTATAGGCAATGGAGTATGTGTTTCTTTGAGCATCTGGCACAGACATCTGTTGGAGATGGGACACCAGCTCATTGCTCTTTTCTTTTTTTTTTTTCTTTGTGGTATGCGGGCCTCTCACTGTTGTGGCCTCTCCCGTTGCGGAGCACAGGCTCCGGACGCGCAGGCTCAGCGGCCATGGCTCACGGGCCCAGCCGCTCCGCGGCATGTGGGATCTTCCCGGACTGGGGCACGAACCCGCGTCCCCTGCATCGGCAGGCGGACTCTCAACCACTGCGCCACTGGGGAAGCCCCATTGCTCTTTTCTTATGTGGAAGGTCTAATTAAGTAGCAGACAACCCAAGAAGCCCTAGAGTGTAGTTCAGATCAGTATCCAAAGGTTTATATGTGCTCACAAACCTCTTAGATCAGTAATACTGAAGTGTGAGTCTCAGCAAAACTAGCCCCAACTTTCAGGCCTAGCATATGCAGAAGTTGAAAGAACTTTTATGAGGCACTACGTCTAGCTCCAAGATGTGACAGAGAATGACTAAGCTAGAAGGAACTTCAATAAGTCAAGTTCTCAGCTAAGGCTGCTACTTAAGAACATTTAAACTGGCTCAGAAAGAGAGCTGTTTACACTTTGCTAAATAATCACCAGTGGCCGAGATTCTGCATTAATAGCTCACGATCTTTAGAATCAAGGACTTTTGTCTATTCACTAAATTCTCCTATCTTTTTTCTGTCATCTCTTCCTTTCTTTCTTCTCCTTCCCTCCCTCCCTTCCTTCCCCCTCCCTCCTCCTTTCCCCCTCCCTCCTCCTCCCTTCCTCCCTTCCTTCCCCCTCCCTCCCCTCCCTCTGTTCCCCCTCCCTCCCTTCCCCCTCTCTCCCCCTTCCCCTCTCTATCTCACTTTCTGCCCCCTTCCCCCCTCCCTCCCTCCCCCTTCCCCCTCTCTCCCTCCCCCCTTTGCCCCTCCCCTCCCTCCCTCCCTCACTTCCTCCCTTCTTTCCCCTCCCTCCCCTCCCCCCCTCCCTTCCCCCTCCCTCCCCCTTCCCCTCTCCCTCCCTATCTCACTTTCTGCCCCCTCCCTCCCTCCCTCCCTTCCTTCTCCCTCCCTCCCTTCCTTCCCTAATTCTGATTGCTGTTTACAGAGGAATATATATTTGACTCCATGTATCTAATTGTCTTTTATCAGTCCTCCTTCTGTTAGCTCATCTTTACTCTAAGGAATTCAATTTGTTTTCAAATTCTTTAAGTTTTGCTCCTAGGGTCAATTTTCCTCATCTCTGTTTGCTCTTTTTTGGGGGTGGAACCATCTAGTTTACTTATTAGACCTTGACAGATTCTCTTAATGTTCACAGAGTTAAACCTTCTGTCTGTTCTTTCTTTCTGAACCATCACTCTCTTAGAAAGTGGACTGAAAGCTATTTCTATTTTAAATTTATCAAAATATCACTTTGATACATGGGAATTTATTTTCCCTACAAATGGATATCATTGAGAAGAAAATAAAAGGTTTTAGTAATTTTATATTTTTTAAATTGAACTTTGGACTAAAAATGGAAAAGATAAAGGAAAGTTATGAATAAATGTGAAACTATAGACCCAGTTGGCTCCGGGTCTCCAAGTGGACAATGGAGTCTGGGAATTCATCTCTGAGTGGTACCTGGGACTAAAGAACAGCAACTCAAGATGAGAAAATAAACCTGAGTCACTCATGAAACCAGTGCCAGAGTGATAACGACCACTGCTCCCCATCAAAGAAAAGGAAAGCAAACTAATGTCCTACACGTGCTGCCTCTATAGAAGTGTGGGCCTAGTGACACTGGAGAACCCAGATATACTACTTTTAAAGCTAGCATTGCGGGCTTCCCTGGTGGCGCAGTGGTTGGGAGTCTGCCTGCCGATGCAGGGGACGCGGGTTCGTGCCCCGGTCCGGGAAGATCCCACATGCTGCGGAGCGGCTGGGCCCCTGAGCCATGGCCGCTGAGCCTGCGTGTCCGGGGCCTGTGCTCCACAACGGGAAAGGCCACAACGGTGAGAGGCCTGCGTACTGCAAAAAAAAAAAAAAAGCTAACATTGCTTCCCTTACTGTATGTACTATAGACTCAAACTTTGTAAAAGTCAGTCTAAACCCCTATTTTAAGACCTGCTTTTTAACTTAGAGTCTGGGGAGGTTGAGGTGCTGGAGGTAATTTCAACATGACCAGACCCAGAAGGATGTGCAGGAAATGAGGGAAGAGGGCAAGAAAGAAGGGAGAAAAAACCCTTTCTGTGTAGAGCAGATTCCTGTAAACCAACATTCCATCCCTCATGAAGACAAAGCGTCTAATGATGGTAACGCACATATTTTAACTTGGTGAATTGACACAGGGGGAGAGGTGAAGAAAGAGCATGCTAAGTGAAGCAGAATCAACAATCAAAAGATAAATTTACTCTAAATGAAATTGATTTTATAAAACAATCTGATAACGTTCAAAAGGAGCATGTTTAGAGTTTATTTGAAACGTGATCACATCTGTAGACAACATTGTGAAGCAAAACAGAAATGAAACAAGAAAAGGTGCATAGGAGAGAGAACAAAGTATCTCAAAATTAAACCAATATATTCATTAAAATAAAAAATTCAAGAGGCAGGAAAAGCTTTAGACTGGACCTAACATAGGAAATAGGAAAATGTTACCAATGAATTCACTCCAGTACACATCACTGATAAAGGGACAAATAGTAAATGAGAGTCATGGGAGATATATCAAGATTCTAAGAGATCTGGACACAGAAACTAAGAAAGTGAGAAACAGCAGTATTGGAAGGGATAAGAGCTGAGAGTTTTCAAATATTAGAGAAGGTTTGATCTTCACCTTAATGTATCTGCTAGACTTTTGGGTAAGAAAAATTAAAAACACAGAAACAAATATAACCTAGACACATCACAGTTGAACTGCAGACTATCAAGATTGAAGAGAACATTTCAAAAGCTGCCAGATGATTGACAAAATAAACGAGAATTAAACACAACAAAATTCTCTTCCGCAACAACCTATAGTGGGATGCAGTAAAACAATATTTTCAGTTTTGAGGAAAAAGAACCTAGAAATGTATGCCCAGCTAAATTATCATTCACGTGTAAGAATAAATTAAAGATACATTGTGATACCTGAATAACCGGAAAACGTTGTTAAAGAACCATTTTAAAATATACTGCAGTGAAAAGGAAAATGAAGGTGGAGGGAAGATGTAGGATATACAAGATACCAGAGTAACGTGACAGTTAACAATTTTTTGGTGAATTTAATTTATTCTTGACTATAAAAATACTCACTTTGTAAAAAGATACAGCTAAAAATAAGCAAACAGTAAAGTAGGATATTCGGTGTGTGAAACAAAGAAGCTAGCATTTTTATGTTGAGGAAGAAAATAGCTTGAATGATTTTAGCCTTTAAAAAATAAGTATGCAGGTTAAAATGTAAAGATATGCATCAAAACATTAGAAATAAAACTTATATTTCCAAAACATCTGTTTAGAAAATAGTATTTTGCTCTCAAAAGGCAGAAAGGGGGAGAATCAGCAAAGAAGATGATAAACATAAAAAGTAAGATGTTAAAAGGAGGTCCAAATGTAGCAGTTATCAAAAGTAATGAAAATCAATGAATATTATCAAAACCCTTAAGATCCTTAAGTTTGGCACTAACTGATCCCACCCAGTCCAGGATGTAACATTGCTTTAGATTTACTGTTTTAGCTATGTGAGGGAAATTTCAGAGGCTTCAACCCACTTGTGTTTTCCACTACAGTAACTCTTACCTCACATGCCAAGGACTCCATGTGGGAATTGCACCAGTTGCCCAGTATGTCAGTCCCCGTTACACATTCAGGAACTGCAGAAAGCTTAATGAGTGGGTCCACAGGCTCAGAACACCCATCATAAATCAGACCTTGGCCAGGATTCTCTTTTTTCCAGATTCCCATATACTCTCTGCTGTAGCAGCAGGGCCAAGGTGACACTTTGTTTTTCCGGATATTAATATCAACTCACATCCTTCCTCATATTCCTTGAAATACATGGGTGTTTTGTTCTTCCTGAAATACCGTTTCCTGACTATCTGGCCACGTGTAGCTTTGGGAAAGGACTGAGGAAACACGATCACTTGTGGTTTTGCAGGATCCTTCTTTTGGAGGAGGACTCAAAGGTTGTCATGTGTGAATGCGTTTTGGTTCTAGCAAAGGGTTCTAGGTGTAAAAACTGAGTTGGGTCTGCAAACTTGGTCAAGTGTCAAGACTTCTTATGGGACTGACTGGTCTCAGCCGCTCTGTCATCCCTGTACGTGCTGAGCGATACTCTTGTTGGATGACCATCCATTTTGCCCCTGGGATTGCTACGGTTCTGTTAGCCTATTTGATAACTTTCTAGATGTCAGGCCTCTTTGGCTGCACCCTTATCAGTCAATAAGACACTTGCTTATATCCTTCAAACTCAGCTACTTGGCTTCTACTGTTAAAGTGTCTGTGATCCTGGTTAGTGTTAGCAAGCCAAGCTCTGTACAAGTCTCTCTGATCTTCAGCTTCTGTATGTAGTAAAAGAACCATCTGTTAACTCTTCAGTTAATGTTTTCTGTTTTTTTATTTAAAAAAAATTTTAAACATCTTTATTGGAGAATAATTGCTATGTAAAACTGATCCACTTTGTTATAAAGCAGAAACTAACACACCATTGTAAAGCAATTATCCTTCAGTTAACGTTTCATGCCTCTTGCCAGCAGCATTTCTTTTGGCTTTGTGTCTTCCTATGGAAGAAAATCATCTGGTGGGTGTTCTAAACACATAGTGTATATTTATTTAAGAATGCCCAGTTATCTGAGCCTTCCAATTTTTTCTTTCACCATCTGCCAAGGCAATTCAACTTTGCTTAATACAGACCTTTTCTTTACTTCTTTTCTGTGTGATGAGGAACTGTTTCCTGAAATCTTTGTTTGTTTAAAATCCCGTATCTTAGGAGAGTGCTTGCAAATTTATAAACTCTTCCGTGTCCACCTTTTTGTTTTTGTTCTGGATTCCCTGAACAAGCACTCTTAGAATCATTTCCTGTGCATATTCCTCCAGCTTCCTCAGGTCCGCTAAACAGGTCTGGTGGTTCCTTTGGGATATATGATCTTGCCTTCCTTAACAGGCCTGGTATGTCCCCACCTAGTCTATACCACGACTTAAGCCTAGCTATGTGCCTAGTTAGTCGGGAAGGGAGATGGGACAGATCCTTAGGGGGAAACTGTCGCCTTGATGGGGAGAGGCCTGCCAGCATGAGGGAAGTGCTAGCTCTTAATAGAGGTCAGTCCCCTGTAGGCTCAGAAGGTTCAGTGGTATCTGGGGTACCTAAAATCTTAGAGGATGTCTCCCAGATGTCTCCTTTCCATATGTCAGACTCCTAGGTTTTCCCAATCAGGACTTTTATCGTGACCTAAAAGACTTAACTGGCTAGAATACTTACCCTTCTGAAGCTCAGCCCCTCGGACTATTATATCCTGGGCTTGGTCTTCTGTCCAGGATACCATATTTTGTCTGTACTCCCGATGTAGCAGGTGAGGGCTTTGTATGCTACCAGAAAGGTCCTCTGGCTTTCATACTTGGTTTTAAAATGCTTGATAACTGCCTTCAGCATTTCATTATTTTTCTCTTCAGCATCAACATCAATGCAGTTTAGGAATAACCGTCCAATCCCTCTGCACTTGTAATGATTCCCTCTGTAAGTTTCAAATTCCAGCTAATGCATTCCCTTGACCAGTATACTAGCCCAATTCACCAGTGGTAAAAGTTTAACAAGTAGAACTGCATGAACTGTTTGTGTTCTACCAGTGATTTGGGCAGGTGCAGGGGTAGAGGGAGGGGAGAGTCTTCATCTAGGCAGGGAATGTCCCAGCCTCAAAATACCAAATTATTATCTATACTTTTGAACCACCCCTAGACCTTAGCTTCAGGGAGCTTAGGTGCTTGAAAAGAGTTTCCTCTGGCACAGACATTTTTCTGGATTTACTTTTATAAAACATCTTTGCCTCTGAGTATTGGCTCCTCCTGGCTACAGAAGTACGTACTCAGCCTGGAAATTCTGAAGAAGAGACTAATGGGATTTGCACTGCAGCCAAGCCTAAGTCCTGCTCAGGAACTGTCCCCTCCTGCTGATGTTCTAGAAGGAACATCATGCTTTAAAGACAGATTTTATTCTTCCATTTGTTCCTTTACCCTGCCTGCCTCCTGTCTCAAAGGTGATGATCAGAAATACAATCATTTCATGTTTCAAAATTTACATATTGTTGAGAAATCTCTGAAGATTGCCAGGAGAGACATTCTATGTCCCAACTGAAATGAAAAAACAACATTTGAAAGTATATTAGCTGTTTTGGCTGAATACAACGTTCAAACAGCAGGTGATCTTTGCTACAGCTGAGAGAACGCCTTTAAAATGGGTTCTGGAGTTTTATTTTTTCGTCATGCATGTGGATGATTGAATTGCAGTTTGCTAACTGAGACAACACTAGTTGGTGTCATGTGTACCATTCGGACATTTTAAAGGCATCCTGGGTTCCTTTAGCCACTGAAAAATAGGATACTAAAGGCAGGTTTCCAGAAAGTGGATTTTTAGACTGACAAATGATTACAGCTTCAGCGAGAAGCTCTTAAAAGCTTTTCAATGTTCTGCAAATCAGTTTGTTCTTTTATTTCTCTAGAGTCTTGATGATATGCTCAAAAGTAATGCTTTTAATTTTAATAGTAATACGGCAGTAGTAATAACTTATTGAACACATACCATACCCCGTGCTTTAGTTAGAACATGATATACATTATCCCATTTAATCTTGTTTTACACTAGAGGAAACTGAAGCTTAGATAATTTGAGTATTTGGCCTATGATCATTTAGGAGGGAAGGGTGATGGATGGTGAACCCAGGTCAGTGTGCAATAAATCCAGTGCTCTCAACCACTGCGCTAAAATATTCCACATTGACTCTACTTCCTGTTTAAACTCTCAGCTGTTAGCACAGCATCTGAGACTTAGGGAATACTCAGTAATGTAGAAAATAAATGCTCATAGAATTAAATGGAATCTTAGTTATGGGGAATGGCCATTACTATATGTGATGTATTGTATGAAAAGAATTACTTGGCTACACTGAGCCTGTTTTAAAGAACTATTCCTCTAACTTCCCTCTCAACATGTTTTTCTTGAAATGTTTTGTTTTCCTAATTTTTGTTGAATATAATTAACACACAGTAAATTGAACATATTAAATAGCATCATTTGATAAATTTTGACATATGTGTACACCCGTGAAACTAAGACCACATCAAGAAGTGAACAAATCCATCAACTGGAGAGTTTATCTGGACTAATTTATACTCCCTCTATCCCATCCCTCCCCATCCCAGACAACCACTGCAGTTTGTCAGTATTCTTTTTTGTGCGGATTATACTCATCACAATAATTTGGAGATGCACCCACGTTGCTGCATATATTGACAATTCAGTTCTTTTTACTGTTGAGTAGTATTTCCTTGTATGGATATACCACAATTTCTTTATCAACTGACCTGTCGATGAACATGTGGCCATAACCAGAAGCGAGAAAATTAGGAAGTGAAAAAGCTCACTGGTAAAGGCAAGCGTAGAGTAAAGGTAGGAAATCATCCACATACAAATCTAGTAGGGAGGTTAAAAAACAAAAGTAGCAAAATCATCTATATAGGCAACAGGCAGTTAAGGGATACACAAAACAGATGTAAAATATGATATCAAAAATAGTAATCAGGGGAGGAGAGTACAAATGCAGGGTTTTTAAAATGCATTTGAAATTAAGAGATCAGCAACTTAATCATATATATATATATATATATATATATATAGACCACTATACAGAAACCTCATAGTAACTGCAAAACAAAAATCTGTAATAGATATACACCCCAAAAAGAAAAGGAATCCAAACATAACACCAAAGATAGTCATCAAATCAAATCGCAAGAACATGGCTGTTTTTGACGTTGACTATTACACATCAAGCTGCTATGAACATCACTGTACACGTGTTTGTATGGATATACGCTTTCTTTTTCTCTTGGGTGTATCACTAGAGGTGTAAGGGATGGACGATATGATACCTGCATATTTAACTTTTAAGGAAACTGCCGGATTGCTTTCCAAAGTGGTTGTACCGTTTACTTTACAGCAAATGTGTTGACAGTTCCCACTCCTCTCTCTCCTCAACAGCAGTTGATAGAGTCAGGCTTTAAATTTTAGACATTCTAATAGCTATGCAGTGTTATTTCAAATGGTTTTAACTTACATTTTCTCATAAATTGTGTGGGTAAGTTACATTTTCTAATGAATTATGTGGGTCATGTTTTCATGAGCTTATTTGCTGTATAGCTTTCTTTTTGTAATGAAGTCCGTTTTCAAATGTTTGCCCATTTTAAAAACTGGTTTGTTTTCTAGTTACTGAACTTTGAGAGTGTTTTATATATATTCTGAACACAAGTCCATCAGATATACGCTTCTCAAATATTTTCTCCCAGTATGTGGCTTGTCAGTTTATTCTTTTAATAGTATCTTTCAAAGTGCATAAGTTCTAATTTTGATCAAGTTCCATTTATCAATTTGTTCTTCTGTGGTATGTGCTTTTTATGTCATAACAAAGAAATCTTTCCCTTACCCAAGGAAGCAAATATTTTATCTTCTGTTTTCTTCCACACGTTTTATAGTTTGAAGTTTTATCTTTAGGCCGATGAAACAAACTGAGTTAAGTTTTGAATAAGAAAAAATTATTTTATGTATATGGGTATCCAATTGTTCCAGCATCATTTGTTGAAAAATCTACTTTTCGCCTATCGATTGTCACTGCATCATTGTTGAAGGTCAGTTGTCCCTGTAAGTGTGGGCCTGTTTCTAGATTCTTCTTCTTGTTCTGTCAATCTTTTTATCTATATTTATGTCAATACAATGCCGTCCTTATTATGTAGCTTTACATAAGTCTTTAACATACATGGTGTCACTCCTCCAACTTTGTTTTTCTATTTAAAAGTTGTCTAGTCCTTTGCATTTCTATACGGTTTACTAAATTTCATCAATTTCTTCAAAAACAGCTGCTGGCATTTTGATTCAACAGGATTTTATTGAATCAGTAGATCAGTTTGGGAGAGTTGATGTCTTAATAACAGTTAGTCTTCTGACCCATGAAGATACAGATGATGTCTCCATTTGCTTAGGTCTTTAATTTCTCTCAGCAATATTTTGTGGTGTTCAGTAGTTGCACATACTCATTCAGATTTATCCGTAAGTATTTCGTATAACTTGATATTATCATCAACAGGATTATTATTTTCAACTTCTAATTGTTGTTAGTGTATAGAACTCCAAATGATTAATGTATATTGGTATTATATTTTGCAACTTCGATAAGCACATTTATTAGATATCATATCATCGGTTTAAAGACAGTTTCACTTCTTCCTTTCCAATCTAGATGCATTCTGAAACCTCCAATGAATGTTCTGTCAAACTGGGGATGGCAGACATTATAGTCTTAATCCTGAACTTAGGGGAAAGCATTCAGTCTTTCACAATTAAATATGATGTCAGCTGTAGGTTTTTTGTATACGCCCCTTATCACGGTGATGAAGTTCTCTTCTATTTCAATTTTTCTGAGGGATTTTATCAGGAATGGATTTGGATATTGTCAGTGCTTCATAATTGTCTGTTGAGATGATCATGTGATATTTTTCTTCTTCAGCTTATTGATAGAGTTAATTACTTTAATTTTTAAAATAAATTTATTTAATTTTATTTATTTTCGGCTCTGTTGGGTCTTTGTCGCTGTGCGCAGGCTTTCTCTAGTTGCGGCGAGCGGGGGCTACTCTTCGTTGTGGCGTGCGGGCTTCTCACCGCGGTGGCTTCTCTTGTTGCGGAGCACGGGGTCTAGAGCGCGCAGGCTTCAGTAGATGTGGCACGTGGGTTCAGCAGTTGTAGCTTGTGGGCTCTAGAGTGCAGGCTCAGTCGTTGTGGCGCACGGGCTTAGCTGCTCTGTGGCATGTGGGATCTTCCCAGACCAGGGCTCGAACCCATGTCCCCTGCATTGGCAGGCGGATTCTTAACCACTGTGCCACCAGGGAAGCCCTACTTTAATTTTTGAATGAATGAACCGCACTTCTGACATTATGTCTGTCGTGCAGTTGTATGGGTTTTGACAAATGCTCGTACTGGTACATACCGTCATTGCAGTATCATACAAAATAGTTTCAGTGCCCTAAAAATCCATGGTGCTGCACGTACTCATCCCTCTTCTCCTCTCTCTGACCTCTAGCAACCACTGCTCTTTGCACTGCCTCTATAGTTTTGCCTTCTCCAAAATGGCATATAGTTGGAGTCATATTGTGTGTGGCCTTTTTGAACTGGTTTCATCTAGTAAAATGCGTTTAATGTTTCTCCATATATTTCCATGGCTTGATGGCTCATTACTTTTTTTGTTGTTGTTTAAAAATATTCCAGTGTTTGAACTGCAGTGTGCTACAGTTGATGCATGCATTCACTCATTGAAGGACATCTTGGCTGCTTCCAAGTTTTGGCAATTAAAATAAAGCTACTCTAAATATTTGTGTGCAGGTTTTCGTGTGGACGTCAGTTTCCAGTTATTTGGTAAAATACCTAAGAGTGTAATTGCTGAGTTGTATGGTAAGAGTATGTTTAGCTTTTTAAGAATCTGTCAAACTGTCTTCTAAAATGCTATACCATTTTGCATTCTCACCGGCAATAAGTGAGGGTTCCTGTGCTCCATATCCTAGTCAGCATTTGGTACTGTCAGTTTTTTTTGGATTTTAGCCATTCCAATATGTTATCTCATTATTGTTTTAATTTGCAATCCCTTAATGATATATGACGTTGAGCATCGTTTCATACATTTGCCATTTCTATGTCTGCTTTGGTTAGGCATGTGTCCAGATGTTTTGCACTCTTTAAAATTGTCTTGCTTTCTTATTGTTGGGAATTAAGTGTATTTTGCATGTTTTGGATACAAGTCAGTTTTTAGGTATATGTTTCATAAATATTTTCTTTCCTTTTTGTAAATATTTTCTTTCAGTTTATTTTTCTTTTCATTCTCTTAACAGTCTTTGCAGAGCAGAGACTTTAAATTTTAATAAATTTTAATAAAGTCCAAATTGTCATTTTTCTCTTTCATGGATTATGCTTTGGTGTTGAATTTAAAAACTCATCACTAACCGTAAGCTCAATCAAATTTTCTCGTAAGTCTTATCTTCTAGAATTTTTATAGTTTTACATTTAGGTCTATGATCTCTTTTGAGTTAATTTCAGTGAAAAGTGTATGATCTATGTCATATTCATTTTTTGGGATGTGAATGTCCACTTGTTCCAGCACCATTTGTTGAAAAGACATTCCTTTTTCCATTGAATTGCCTGCCCTTTTGTTAAAGATCAGCTCACTGTATTTCTGTTGGTATATTTCTGGCTTCTCTATTCTATTTATCTATTTGTCTATTCTCTTTTTTTGGCAGAAATACACAGCAACTGTAATTTTCTCACATTGTTGGTGTAAATGCAAAATGATCTAGCCACTTGAGAAAACAATTTGGAAATTTCTAATAGTTAAACATACACTTACCATACAACTCTTATTTTTCATTCTTAAATATTTACCTCAAAGAAATGAAAGCATAATTACACACAAATATCTGTAGGTTATTTGTAACAAGCTGAAATCTGGAAATATTCCAAATGCATGTCAGCGGGTGAATGGACAAACTGTGGTACAACCACACGATGGACTCCTCAAAAACGAAAAAGAACGTAAGTTATATGCAGCATAATTCCATTTATTCTGGATAAAGCAAAACCATGGGTAAAAACATCAGATCATTGGTTGCCAGGGGGTGGGGATGTTGGGGGAATTGACTATAAAGTGTCAGAAGAGAACTTTCTGTGGTGTTGAAAATATCCCATATCTTTAATGTGCTTGTAATTAGCAAGTGTATACGTTTCTCAAAAGTCTGAGTTCTACACCTAAAAATATGAATTTTAATGTATGAAAATTATATTTCAATATACCTGATTTTTGAAAACTTCCTCAGTTATTCTTGATTTTAAAAAACTCCAATAAATCGGGCTAGATATTTTCTTAATATAATTAAATATTTCTTAGCCCAAGCATCATTTTTTTTAAAAACAAATTTTAGATTTTTAAAAATTGAAATATAGTTGATTTACAATGTTGTGTTAGTTTCAAGTGTACAGCAAAATAATTCTGTTACACAGTACATACATATATATATTCTTTTTGTACATTCTCTTCCAGTATAGCTTATTACAAGATATTGAGTATAGTTCCCTGTGCTATACAGTAGGTCCTTATTGGTTATCTATTTTATATACAGTAGTGTGTATATTTTAATCCCAAACTCCTAATTTATCCCTCCCCCTTTCCCCTTTGGTAACTGTAAGTTTGTTTTCTATGTCTGTGAGTCTATTTCTGTTTTGTAAATAAATTCATTTGTATAATTTTTTGAGGGTCCACATATAAGTGATATTATATGATATTTGTCTTTGTCTGATTTACTTCACTTACTGTGATAATCTCAAATCCATCCATGTTGCTACATATGGCATTATTTCTTTATGGTTGAGTAATATTCCATTGTATATATGTACCATGTTTTCTTTATCCATTCATCTGTCGATGGACATTCAGGTTGCTTCCATGTCTTGGCTATTGTAAATAGTGCTGCAATGAACATTGGGGTGCATGTATCTTTTCAAAGTATGGTTTTCTATGGACATATGCCCAGGAGTGGGATTGCTGGATCATATGGTAGCTCTATGTTTAGTTTTTGAAGGAACCTCCATACTGTTCTCCGTAGTGGTCGTACCAATTTACATTCCCACTGACAGCAAGGGAGAATTCCCTTTTCTCCACACCCTATTATCATAGATTAATAGAGTTACTGTTGGAATTACCTTTAGGAACTTGATTCTCCTTCTTAATTTGTGGGATGATATACAACATTTTACTGTATTTTAATTGTGTCTTAATCATAGAAAGCTAATGCTTTATAAAACTTATTCTCTGCCAAGTAACACTTGAAGTATCTTAGGTATAGCAACTTAATTAATGTTAAAAACAATCTGATGAATTGGGAGATTGGGATTGACATATATAGACCAATATGTATGAAATAGGTAACTAATAAGAACCTGCTGTATAAAAAAATAAATAAAATAAAATTCAAATAAAACCCCCCAAAAAACCCCAATCTGATCAAGTAAGCACAATAATAATCCCCATTTAAAATTGAGAAAGCAAAGGAAAAGAGAGGCTAATGTATTTCTCTGTTAACCAGCACAGTCAGAATTCAAACCTAGGCAGGATGACTTGAGTCTCAACAGCTAATGAGCATTCATTTCCGCTTACTAGAAGTGGTATGTATTAGTATTAACAGCCCAAGTGAATTACAGACACTTTGAACACTGACTGATATCATGAGGGCTTCACTGTTAAGACATCCTGATTTATTCGGATACTTGCCAACTAGATATTTTGCTTTAGAATTCTTGAGGATGATACGCTTTATGCAGTAACACCAGATGAGGCTGGTGCAGCAGAAGTCCACAAAGGTTTTGATAGTCTCCAGAGAAGCCCTGATCCTACTCTGACTCTTTCTTCATTCAGCCTTTCTGTTTGTTTTTCTATAAATTCTTCCCCTACTTCCCACATTGTCTGGGAGAAATATATTCACTCAGTATAAATTTGGAGGTTTGAAAAAATACCATTTAGTGAGTAGTTAATAACTGTTAGTTTTTCTCAGAATATACATTTATGAAATGAATGCCTTCAAACGGGCTCTATAAATTGTACTGAATTTGGCTGTGAAATATCAGGGAGATGAATGGAACAATCTGAGACTTGAGTATGTTCAGAGAAATATGAGGAGTTTTACCAAAGCTTTTTAAATAAAAGTATAAAGGCTAGCTAATAAAATGAATGATCTCTGACATGCAAGTGAATTATGTGGGCACACGTAAGGAATACAGTATTAAATGAAGAGCATAGGAGAGACTTTTGTGAAGTCAACTACCTGCATTTTCAAGGTCTCCTTGACACTTTACATACAATAATCTCATTGAATTAATTTTCTTCAATAATCTCGCATACCCAAGGTTAACTGCAAGTAACAGTTAACATTTGGGAAAACGATTCCCCTTTAAGTCCAGAAAATATTCAGCAGCATCTGTGGTGTCTGGGAAAGGTGACACATCCTTCTGATGACCTCAGTGATAGCTTCATTAAACATTTCGGTCCGCACCACTGACTTGCAACTGATTTCCTCTGAGGTTGCAGGGTACCACTAGGCTTTCATCAAAAGGAACCTGATCTTCTGCCCAGTTCTCCACATGCTGCTTCGACCCTGTACGCTGTCACTTACATGGGAATTAGAACTGACTTGAAGAAATACTTTGCCAGGGAGAGTTAATAATTTAAGCCCAAGAAGGGGGGAAGATGCTGGCAGTTGTGTTTCATGAGCCTCTAAAAATCAGTAGGATCTGTATAAATTGCCATATTATAGGTGCACAGGTTAATTTAGAGCCAAGGTATCTGCTTGGCACTCCAGTTTTACATGGGTACCTCGGGGCTTTGCCAGGCACCACCACCTATATCAATTCCTGCTCTTAACGGGTCTGGCTGTCATTGAACCTTTTTACAGTCCTGCTAAGTCATTAGCACCTGCGACTCAGGAAGGCCACAATGTACAGCTGCTGAGTTGCCCTGGAGTTGTGCAACGTGGCATCCTTTCTGTGCTTTACTGTGTTCTATGCAAAAGGAGAATGCCTCACCCTCTTTTTGTGTTGCACTATGTTAAACAGGTACACGCCCCTGTGTCTTTATGATTAAAATCTCCCAGAGTTACTAATGAAAAAGAAATCTTCGATTTTTCTTTCCTGCAGCCCTAATTCTAAAAGGAAGGTAGGGTAAACCTAAGCCCGAGAGGCTTTATCGCATGGGTCCTAACATACATTGACGTTTATTTTTTCATCTTTATATGTTCTTTCTTAGGAGCTTCTTAGTCCTTTATTTAGTGTCAAATGGAAATGGTTGAGATGATCCACCTATGTAGTCACTGTCTCTGATGACGGATATTGGCAACCATGATCTGCAGTTCACAATTCTTATCTATCGTTGCATCCTTCTGAATGATGTGATTTAAGAGTGCACCTTCCGTGTGCTGGAATGGGGAATGATAGCAGAATTCTTTGACTTTGCCTGTGGATTAACTGTTGTCCTTTGTATGGAGATAGTGTAGGTTGACCTTTTAACTTTGGAAATGTGACCATATTTTCTAAGAGTTCAGATAAAATATAGAAAACCAGAATGCTTACAAACACCAAAGCCAGCGTGACCAAGACACCACTGAAAAAGAAGGCCAAGTAACTCTTACTTTAATGACAGATGGAAGGACACATATAACTAGGTTAGGGAGATAAGTAACAGAACATTTGTCATTGGGCATGGTGCCGAAGGAGAGGTGAAGGCGTGTATGCAGACTGCATCTCACAAGTCTTGGAAAGACAGGCAAATACATCTAAATAAATCTGAAAGACACCAATGCTCCGTTGGAAACAGTGGCTGCTGAACTAGCTTGGGAACACCCCACTGATGAACATGCAGTATCATCTTGTTACCTCGATTACTGTGTGAAAGCCAGTGAGGTTACGTTTCCTGATTAAGAAATTGCAACTAAAACGCTCTGTGGGAAAACAAAAGGGGAACTTTTGATCATACTTAGGTTACCCCTTTACATTATAAAGTTCATTCTGTCAAATCTAGCTAGTTTCCTTTTCAGCATTGGGAATATTATGACCATGTTTTTATTTTCATTTTTTAAAATTTCTTTTCTTGAAGTATAGTTGATTTACAATGTTGTGTTAAATTCTGCTGTACAGCAAAGTGATTCAGATATATATATATATATATATTTCTTTTTCATATCCTTTTCCGTTATGGTTTATCACAGGATATTGAATATAGTTCCCTGTGCTATACAGTAGGACCTTGTTGTTTATCCATTCTATATATAATCGTTTGCATCTGTTAATCCCAATCTCCCAATCCATCTCTCCCCCACCCTACTCCACCTTGGCAACCACAAGTCTGCTCTCTATGTCTGTGAGTGTGTTTCTGTTTTGTAGAAACATTCATGTGTGTCATAATTTAGATTCCACATGTAAGTGATATCATATGGTATTTATCTTTCTCTTTCTGACTTAGCTTCGCTTAGCATGATAATCTCTAGGTCCATCCATGTTGCTGTAAATGGCATTATTTCATTTTTTTTTATAGCTCAGTAGTATTCCACTGTATCTATATACCACGTCATCTTCGGCCATTCATCTGTCGATGGACATTTAGGTTGTTTCCATGGCTTAGCTATTGTAAATAGTGCTGAAATGAACGTTGGGGTGCATGTATCTTTTCGAATTATAGTTTTGTCTAGATATATGCCCCAGGGTGGGATTGCTGGATCATATATGATCATATTTTTTATGTGCATGTATGTGCCACATTGAAACTAATTTTTCTCATATTATGCTGGAGACATTAAGCTCATTCACATTTATTGGTAGGTTTAGTTCAACTGCATTGTAATTTATAATTATGGGCCTTTTGTTTTATGTGCTATGTTTCTTTATCTATAGGATGTGCATTCTCTGCTCTTTTATAAAAAAAAAGCCTGGATATTGAAGAAGGTTGAATGGTTTGTCTAGGGGCCACCTTGGTACTTAGATCTCCTCTAGTGACTTTAATTCCCTCTTTTCTTATTTTATCTTTCACTATCTGCTTTATCACTTTTTTTGGGGGGTGGCATCCTTAAATACATAGTTATTGTCTATAAACAATGAGTTTTTTGTGGTTTTTCTGTTTTCCTCTCCCTTCTCCTCCCAAATTTTAGCTGCATTATTTCTGTTATCAAAATACATAACATGAAGGTAATCAAAAGGCACAAGCTTCCAGTTATAAAATAAGTTGTGGGGCTGTAACGTACAGCATGCTGACTGTAGTTAATATCGTGCATTTTGCAAGCTGCTAAGAGAGTAAATCTTAAAGGTTCTCATCACGATGAAAAAACATTGTGACTGTGTGGTGATGGATGTTAGCTAGACTAATAGTGGGGATCATTTCATAATATATGCATATGTTGAATTACTGTATTGTATACCTGAAACTAATAAAATGTTATATGTCACTTTTATCTCAATTAAAAAATATATAACCTTTTTACAGTAGTCTCCCACTTCTCTCTCCCTTTATGGGTATAGTCATGCTTTTTAAAAAATTCTTGCTATCTATCCTTTTTTGAAAATTTCACAGTCATAATTTAGTTGGGTGAAGCTTGTGCTTTTATAAGAAATCCATTTTGATTTTTAACTTTTGATTTCTGATCCCAAGTGACTTTTCATATGTTCGAATGCTTGTTTCAGTATTTTAAATTCTGTTCAGTGGGTAGATTTATACTTTTCTTTGGGTTGATGCTGTTTTTGTATACGTGGGGGTGGGGGGGTGCCTTATTTAAGTTGCATGTAAGGTTTTTTACCGATTTTCTGCAGTACATCTCTGTAGGCTTTTCTTGTTTTCATTCTGGATGATGTCCAGATATTTTACATGCTTTTTATTTTAATGGCAACATTTTCTGTCAGTCTGGCAAAGGAGAGTAATTTAGCAGTGTTTTGTTGTTTGCTTTTGGTGTTGGAGAGGTTGACAGCCTTTTCACACGTAGAACTCTGCATTTTCCACTTTCCTTGCTGTTTTCCCTTTCACTACCTAATTGACAGAGCTCACGCCTTCCTTTCGTTTTTTCCTGTTCCTGTTCAGGAGCTCTGTGTTGGGAAGAGTTTTTTTTTTTTTTTGCAGTCATGCCTTTTGTTCCCCCAACACAAGCCTTGGATGAGATAAGAAAACACATCTAAATAAAGAAAAAATATCTTGTCTCCCCCAAAGACACTAATGCTCAGTTAAAAATCGTGGTCACTGAAGTAGTGAAGCAGTTTGGGAATATCCTACTAATGAACAGACATTATCATCTTGTTCCCCTGATTATTCCATGAAATTTAGAAAGTCACATTTGCTGATTAAGAAACTTGCCCCATTAAGCAACTTACCTCTTTAAATTGGACGCCTGAAATGGAGTGTATCTCTTTAAATCCTGCACCTGTCTCTTTTTATAGTGTTGGGCTCTTTAAGGGCAAGTACTTTGCAATCTCCTTCCTGGAGGTTTGTTGTATGATCGTCTTTTTGCCTTTTCCCCTTAGTATCTTCAAATTTAGTGTCGATTTCATCTTTCTCCAGTTGCTTCAACTCCCCCTCAGGCTCCTTAGTTAGCGTCCCTCCTCCATGTTTCTCTGCCACAAAGCACGGAGGTGCCTGGCGATGGTTGGGAGCATTTGGTACCGTGGCACCCATCCTCTCGTGCTCTTTCTCTTTTTCATTAACACTAAATTTGCATTGTCCACCTTCAGGTAATGTTAAAGGTGTGACTTTGCCTAGACTTTTCACAGGTAAACAGTGCAGTTAACCCTGTCCTCTGGGAAAAGAGTCAGGGTGACTTTTCATACACAGTCTCTGTGGTCAATAGCCCCTCCAAAGCTTTTTTCCTCTGAGTTTATAATTTCCTTGGCAACACAGATCCCTTAAAATTTAGTAAGCACCTAAACTTGTGCTTCCAGCCAGTTCAATTTTGCTTTTTGGTCCCCTCGTCCTCCCTTAACCCAGCAGTGGCCCTAAAGAAGCAGATGTGCAGGCCACTCTTTTACTCTGGTTTTGTGATCCTTGATTCACTTTATGCAAGCGAGGGTCTTTTCTGGCTCTTTTTTGCTCAAAGCCATTTAACATTTAACCTCTTTGGTTAGGGTCTGAAAATATTCAGCTTTTCCAGTTCTTCAAATGTCTGATACTTTTCGTTTTTACGTGCTGAGTGACCCATTCTTTTTTGTTGAGCTCTTTTTAGTATTAGCAAGAACACCCTAAGTGCTAGGATTTTAAAATCACTTTTGCTAGACCTCCTAACCCACTAGGCACATGGTTGTCCTCTAATATCATGACAGCAAGAGTTTGGCTAGAAGTTTTGCTGCTGTATATCATGGATCACAGCATCTCTATCCTTCATTATCAATTTCCTTTTCACACTGTAAGCCATGGTTCAGCAAATAACTACCTGTGGGCCAAATCTGGCCTTTGGCCTGTCGCTGTAAATGAAATGGTGTTGGAACACAGCCATGTTCATTCATTTATGTACTGTCTATGGCTGAGTATAGGATTGTTGAGCAGTTACACCAGAGACCATAGAGGCCTGAAAGCCTAAGATATTTACACGCTGGTCCTTTGCAACATTTGCTGACCGTTGCCACATACGTTATGGTTTTGTTACAGAAGAACACCTCTTCAAAATTCAAATTTCTGGATTATTTGGAGTGAATGAGTCATTCTTCTGTAACTGATGAACTCTGAAATCGCGGGGTCTTAACATCATAAAAGTATATATTTTCACTAACGTGAAGTCCAGTGCCAGGTGGATTCCTGGGCAGTTTTTCTCCAAATGTTGACTTGGGATCCAAAGTTCTTTGATCATGTGACACTGACATTCTGGAGTTTTTTTTTTACTACCAGCCACATAGGGGAGAGAGAAGAGGGAAGACGACATGATAGATAATTACTCACGTTGGCATGGAAAATATACCCACTGCTTTTATTCATATTTTATTGGTCAGCATAGTCACATGACTAACCTTATTGCAGGAGAGGCTGGAAAATGAGTTTGCAGGTATATTTCATGTTAACTCTCTAGGTTTCTTTAATAGGCAGATACCCAGCACAGCTCCTTTACCTCTCCTTTTGCAGTTTTTAATTTGTTTATGGCCACACAGAAGTTTCCATGCTTTGTGTTGAGATCAGCCATAGCCTTAAACGTTTGTGTAGTGGTTTTAAAATATGTCCACACATTCTCTGGTACTCTTTCTTTTACAAGGTGGAGTTTAATTCCCATCTACTTGATTGTTGGCTGTGTGTATTATTCTAGGTGTCTCTGGTATTTGGACAGTGTCTGATATATAGCATATGTTTCTTGTTGTTGAATAGAAAACAGAATTTTGCACAATTTATTGAAAAGCATACTGCCACAGAACTTGATAAATACTGTACTCAAAGTGAGCTTCACAGAATTGCAGATGGAAAACTAAGACAATTCTGTAAAAAGTAATAGATAAATAGAAACAAAAAAATATAAAAATGTACAATGCAAGGAACAAGATGGCCATGAAAAAGAAAAGAGGATTAGATGAACCTGGACAAACAGGCGTCCAGAAACAAAAGGAAAAGTGATGGTTCCTTATTCATGCTGAATAAAGAATCTCACCAGATGCCTAGAGAGAAACTAAATATCGACATCTGAGTGCATTCATGACTCATTGCATATATTAATATTTAATTTAATTGTCTTCTTTATAAAACTCCAAGTTGGAAAATACAAGCGTTTTTCATGTTAGCTTGTGTGAAGCATAAAACAACATTTAATAATGTCGGTGAGTAATGTGGTGTATAGTTGAGATCAGAGCTATTTTATATAAAGCGATCAGGAAAGTCTTCTCTGATAAAAAGCACTTTTGAGGTTGAGTTCAATAGGAACTAAGGTTTGTGGGTACCTGGAAAAACAGTGTTCCAGCAGAGGGAAGAATAAATGCAAAGGTCCTGAGGCAGGAACGTGTTTGTCATGTTTGAGGAAAAGCAAGGGATCCAGAAAAATAGATGGAGTAACCAAGGAGAGGTTCATAATTATTTAGGTCAGAGGAATAGTAACAGTTATCCCTTGTAAAGCTACGGTTAAAAAAAAAATTTAACTTTCAGTGAGGTAGGAAATTTGAAAACATTACAGTGCTTTGAGCAGAGCAGGGAAAATATTTGGCTTATATTTAAAAAAAATATTTGGGCAGTTCTTTGAGGACTATAGGAGGGTGTTAGGATGTTACTGCAATAGTTGATATACACAAATGATAGTGTCTTCTACTAAGTACATAGTAGTGAAGCAGGAGATACATAGATTCTTATGTATCTTCTTACAGTATCATCATCCACAACTTAATTACAGCTTTTTCTAAAACACAGAGTTCATAGGGAATCCTATAGTACTAAGAGATTGTCACTTCCACAAGAGAAGGCATCTCAGTACCTAGAATAGTTTCTGTCATGTGTGAATTCTTCAGTAAATATGTGTGGAATGAATGAATAAATAAATGAATGACTGAAAGAATGAATAGGTGAATACCACATATTTTATGCTTGTTGCAACCAGTTATATCAATATTATGGTCGCATCCTAGGCTAACTCTGTGTAACATGGCTAAAATATATTTATTTCCATTTCTCAACTCTGCATTTCTTTTCGCTGTCTTGACTGTGATCTTCATAATAAAAGGTTACGATGCCCTTTGACAAAGAAATAAGCTGCATAAGTCTTACTGAACTTTACATAATTGCTCACTATCTCACTAGATTTTTATAAGCAAATAATATATCTTCTGAGGGGACTTGACTGCAAGGACACTGTAATATGAGTTGTATGCGAGGTTTCCTTTTTTGTACTGACTCATAAAACTCATCCAATCCATTGAACTCATTCTAGAAACAAGATGAAGTATAAATCAATAAGCAAAAACTATTGATAATAATGAGTACTCATTTAAAAGACTTTTATGTAATGAGAGTAAACCCCTATTGAAACACAATTAGGTATCCATAAAAATTTATCTTCCTTTCACTCTTTAGCAGCTCCAATCCTGGGAAAAGATTTATTTTTTGTATCTGTTAAGTTTATTAGTTTACATAATTCTCATCACTGCTGAGGTTCCTGCTTATTTGTAGGGAGATTATACTTTGCATTGATTCCATATCCCTTTTTGTTTTAAAAGCAATTATTTCAAACGATTATCAGGTCAAAACATATGAAATTTTTTAAGGGCAAAATGGGAGAATACTGGCGATTTTATATAGTTCAACCAAATGTTTCTCTTTGTCCTAGCAATGAATTCATGCATTGTGGTCCCATAACTGCTGAAATTTGAGGCTTCTTTCAAGGAGAAAGGAAGTTTAAGCCATAGCTATTTTATGGTCTAGCTCATCCTTTATTCTACCCTTCAGAGACCATAAGATTACTGGAGCCTTATCAGAGTTGCAGTGATCCTGGGTATTTAATTAATCTAGAGCCAGGCAGAGAAAACTGAGGAATTAGCATTATATTAATCATATTCTCTCAATTCCTGTTGACTTCTGTGTAAGCTAGGATTAATTTTCTGCTGGGAAGGACTGACCTTGTCTTGATTTACGATGTAACAATGCTCTTTGCTAAGGGAAATATTCAATTAAAATCAAAATAACCACAGCAACAATTGTACCAGTAAAAAATACTCTTCACCAAAAGCAAAATACCTATTGCATAAAATTTACTCTTTTTTCCTGGAACTCTTTGCTGTAGTGTTTTGCAAGATCTTTTATGTCAATATAGGGCTACGTACTGCATTCTTTCAAATATTGTAAGCTGAAAAGTTTCTTAGGATGTGCAGATTTCTATTCGGTAAATAGTCTATAAGCCATAAAATAAACATAAACAAACAAAACGAAAACCAACTGATGTAACAGTTGCTAAAAAGTGATGAGAAAACTCTGGTAGATATCAGAGAGGAAGGATTTATGTTCTATGATTTACCTTTTACCAATCCATTTTTTATGATTTGTCTATGTTTTACATTCCACGTAACAGAAATTACTTATTCACAAAGGTATTGAGTGACTATATTGTGATGGATTTTTAAAAAAAATGTTTCAAAGTGAAAGATCAAGTAGAGCATTTAATTAAACTAATATTCAGCTGTGTTTAAGACATTTTAGTTGATGCTGTGGGGGATGGAAAGAAAGGACTCCCCTCAAAGAAATTATAATAAAATTTGGAAGACAGGCCCAAAGCACAGAAGTGAAAACCTACAAAACTACGAAAAATTTTAAAATATTTCTTTTCAGCATGAGAGGGCATATCACATAGTAGTGGTGATTAATCATAATTAATTTTGCAAATAATAACTCCCTTAAAATCTTAGCCTTGGGAGAATTTACTTCAGGTATGTGGTCAGTGGTGAGAGAAATTTTAAACTCTAACAAGGTATTATATTTGCAATACATTTGCCATATCTCATCCTAAAGGCATGAATCCACCTGACTGGGAAAGCATGGGGACAATTTTATAAAAAGATGTGAGTGGTTTTTAAGAAAAGCACACTCTATATTCATAGTTTTATAGTGCCTGCAGAAACTAATAAAATTGGGCTTATCTTGTTATCTACACTTCTATCACTGACAGAGAGGAATATGGCAGGGGAATGGAGCCTACCGATTAGAAGGTTTTCAGCATTCTTCTCAATCTCCTTGAAAACTGAGGTGTAAAAACATTTAAGTTAGTGTCTGCCTGTTGTTCAGTAGTGCTAAAATCCTAATTTAATTTAAAGGATAATTGGTCTACTCTTTATCAGTGTTGATTTTAAATTCTATTTCCATAGCTAATTCTCATAGTGAAGGTTTCCTGTTTGTTTCTTCATTTTAAGCAGGCTGATCTATTAAATATTTTTCCTTCCTTCTCTGATGAATAGGATGTAAACTTGAAACTCTTTTAATTATAGTTTTCCTTATTTTGCTATGATTTCATGCCTGCTATAGAGGTAAATATAAAAAAAAAAACTCTTGAAGCAGATGCCTAATACAGACTGGGTTGGTCCATTGCACGTTTTCAATCAGATTATAATCGTTTCTCTAAACACATACCTGTACACAGCTGAAAACCTTACACAAATTTGATGGCAGTCAAACTAAAATAGTCAGGGCTGTGCGATTGATTTCTGTTGCCCCAGATACAGGAAAGATCATGATCTGAATGCTCTACAGAGTCAATCAGTTACAGGAGGCCACCTTTTCTGCAACCTAAGTGCCCTCCTACTGGTAACTAAGAAAGGTCACTTGAGTTTTTTTTTACCACTCAGGGCTTGCTTGATTAAAAGGTATTCTATTTAAGTATTCTCTCATGAGAATCTCACTGAAATTAATTTATAAAATCTATATATTAAGTACAAACTTCTTCCGGCAAGTATAAGCTTATCAGACAGTGGAAAACGACGGAGTAGAAAGTGGCGCTTTGCCAAAAAAGTCTTCTGCGTATCTTTGTTTCTTTTGCTAGATTCTTTTCACTACATTTCCCAGTATTCTTTGTGATGAAGAATCTTTATCATGTACATGATGAACTTCTTTAAGCAGATGCTTCCTTTGATACTTGAAAATCCAAAATGAAAATAGTATGTGCTGCTCAGGAAGGCATATATTTCTGCAGCAGGCATCCTGCCGTCTGTTCCCTGACTTAAAAATTGTCCAGCACTAAGTAGCTTCAGTAGAATTCTGCTGAATTATGAATAGTCAGAAAAAAATACATTAAAGAAAAATTGGCTCGCTATTTGCCTTATCAGGGTTCAGTCAGATTTGCTATTTTCCATTTACATTTGTCCACATATTCTCTTAATGTAGGTGAAACACTCAATTTCATCAGAGTAGAATTATTTCCAGCACAGTATTAGTTCTCTCATAATGTGGACTAAAAAAATGACTAAACTCAGTGGAAACACTCCATAATGCGCTCTGTGAGGGCTGGTTATGCAAAATCAGAACTTATGCTTTATATTTTTCATTTTATATATTTAAATATAGCTTACTAAGAAATGTCTAGGGAGATTGGTATAAAAGCAATTTAAAAAACCCTAATCTCAGACATAATCCCAAAAGGGCCCAGCAACTTTATGGCTTCTTAGTGAAGTACCGTAGTTTCAGCAAAGAGAAATTAGTTAAGACAACTTTATCATATGGGTCATGAACTTTGTAATTTTGATCGAAGATAGGAACAGGGTGATGAAAATGACATAAAGATAGTTATAAAGCAACAAGGCAAATAGAAAATAGAGTAAAATCCCAGAAAATCATGCTAGCAGTCCTAGATTTGAAAGCCTGAGGGCCAGAGGTGAAGATGAACAGTGGGAAAGATGGTTATCACAGATGGAGCCCGTTTTATTGCCATGCAGTAGAAAGTTCAAAGACTGTAGCAGCAAGGATATAAAAACAAGTACAAGGCCATGACAATAATGTCTGACGTGGCTTTCCAGTGTGCACTGGGGGTGGGAAGCAAGGGGATAGGGCAAGCCACGGGAAAACAGAGAGCACACTGCTAAGAAACACTTTTAGTCTATAGTTTTACAATCAGAGATTTCTGTATATGCACTAAAAAAAAAGAAAAAAACCCCTGCAGATAAAAGAGCATGCTGTTTGAATTTTATGATCAGAGTTCCTTTAAAATTGGAAGTTTTATGTCAAGATATGATGGGACTTTCTAGAAAAATATTGATTCAATAGGCAGAAATTAGAGGAAAGTCTAGAAATACCTGTGCTATCTACGTGCAGAATAGAGAATACAAGACTAAATATGGGGCTTCCCTGGTGGCGCAGTGGTTGAGAGTCCGCCTGCCGATGCAGGGGACACGGGTTCGTGCCCCGGTCCGGGAAGATCCCACATGTCGCGGAGCGGCTGGGCCTGTGAGCCGTGGCGGCTGAGCCTGCGCATCCGGAGCCTGTGCTCCACAACGGGAGAGGCCACAACAGTGAGAGGCTCGTACCGCAAAAACAAACAAACAAACAAAAAAAAACGAAATATGGAAATACGGCATTTTGAGAAATGGGTTTAAGGAATAAAAGTAAATATGTATAGAACAACATTCCTTCCCCATGAATGCCTAAGGTCTCTGCTGCTTCTCTAAATATAGCAGGAGGCAAAGTAGCTGAAGTGATGGTACAAAATTTCATCACCAAGACCTACACGAATTTTTCCGGTAGCCTGATGCCTATGTTGTATCTAGAGTAGAAGAAATTCCTAGATTTTGTTACTGTCACTCCAACTCACCACCTACTTGCCTGTGAATGTGGAAGAGATCAACAAAACGAAGAGAGTAATCACAGGACTAACTTTTCCTGAGAGAAGTGGAGACTCGGGAGAGCAGGACCAGTGGACTTGATGCCAAAAACGCGGCCTCTGTGAACCGGTGCTGAATCAGATTTCAGAGAGCAAGTTTTGGGTGAAGTAGAAAAGAATAGCTTTATTGCTTTGCCAGGCAAAGGGGAACACAGTGGCTTATGCCTCCAAAAACTGTGTGTCCCAACCCGGGAGGATTTGGTGAGGAGTTTTGTAGCAATGGTTCAAGGGCGGGGTTGCTGATAAGATTTGGGTGTGTGCAGGGCCCAGCACTCCTTTAATCTGGTCCCAGTTTAATCTCTTGGAAGAGCTTCTCTGGTTTCTTTGATCTGGACTCAGGTGGTCTTCTCTGGAATGAAGAATGCTACAGCTTCCATTTGTTGGGGGTTTTAGTTCTGTAAAGAGCTCAAAGATAGTGCTATGTGTATCCCTTGAGGTGGAACCAGGACCCTGCCCCAAGGCCGCACTATTGTTTCCCCGACAGCTCCTCCCTTGTCTCTGCATCCCCTCCCTTCCCTGATTAGCAACTATTTGAATGTGCCCTTTGGGACTCAGGGAAGGTCATAGAGGCTGGAGTCTATTCCCTACAAACAAGAGATGGGGGGCACAGAAAGGCATCTGTGCCCAGGAGCCCCACAAGGTCCTGCTTGGTTTCAGACTCACCTTGCATTGGGAAATGGGTATTAATCGTGAGGGCACACAATGGCTCCAAAGCCTAAATATGTGTCCAATTTAGAGAAGTGAGCCTTGTATAGCAGTTAAAACAGAATTAAAACGCAATGTGATATTTTGCTTCTGGGAAGATGGAATACATGTTCTTTCCCTTATTCTTCCGGCTACTGACAACTAAAAACTCTGGACATTCTATGTAAAATGAACATTAAAAAGACTGAAAGGTGGAAAGATGTCAGACAAGCTAGGAACATCAGGGCCCAAGAAACAGCAGGGTAGCGGGGATGTATCAGTGGAGGCCTAGAGGGGAGCTGAGACTCCCACCAAGGGCAAGGAAGATTATGAGTTAAGCACTGAGAGGTTGCATGTTAGGGCTTCTTTCTGCTGCTTCTGCTTTGAGTCAACTTAGGTAATAAATACTATGTAATTGCATATCTACATTTTCCACACTCCTTCCATTCGATATCACTTTAGGTGTTGGGTTCTCCCAGCAGGCAAACTGCATCAAGCTGCCAGCAGCTATCAGGCTGTCAGAACCCACCATCCTTAGACGGTGATCCATACTGGAATATATCCTGAATTTCCTGACCATCAATAACAAGGAATGATGTCATGAATACTGCAGCAAAAAAAAAAAAATTAACTTAAAAGAGAAAAAATGAGACTATCTTCCATCTTCTCAAAAGCCAAAAATTGGTTAGGGAAGATTTAAGAGACAGAGGAGGCCCTAGTTGATCACCTGGTTGGCCAAGTATATTCCTCCCTGCCCCAAAATATTACAGCAGCTCTATCTCCTTCTGATGTTCAGGGCCAGTTACTCCTGTCCAATGGTTACCCTTTTCCTTGCCTTCTTGTGTGCATAAGATCAAAGTGACTGTGCAGTGGGCGAAACTTAAAATTTAATGTAACATTTACAAAAATTCTGGTGCACGTGCTTTTCCTTGTGGGAACAAGAGACAGAAAGCACAAATTCTTCAAGTTAAGTCATAGGAAATGATCATAAGCAGGACACTGCTGTTTCCAAACTTTGGTTCCCAGAACCACGTATTCTCTCTATTGGGAGCAGTGTATATATAGAATAATGGTTCTCAACTTAAGAGTATAGACTGCATGCTGGAGGATGGTGTATCAGGAAGGATGGTAAAGATCATAGGCAATATGTCTAACTTGTCCTTTGTGCTGCACCTTCAAAAAGCAGTATCATCACTCTATCAAGCCAGCAGCTGCTGGTGGTACAGTATGTGATAGCACCAGTGTATCCCATGATCTGCTGCACCCCATTTTCTTTCAGTTGGGTACCTTATGTTAGATTTATGCAGTACGTCAGGTTCACGGACAAAAACACTCTGCGTATCCTTGGATAGAGGCACTGGCTGAGAGACTGTATATGCAGGAATGTTGCCCATAGACCCATACCCAGAATATTTGATTCAAGAAGAATCAGTGCTGCTTCCACAAAAACACAACGTCCATGTAACCCAAAGCCACCCTCAAAGGACGGTATCACATGCTGGGGGCTCTGTACCCGGTAAGTTCAGCTGTCATCAGGAGCAGTAGCTAGATCAAGGCAGACAGGAGCCATGCTATCCCTTATTGGCTACATTTTCAATGTCTGTAATATAATATCCAACTCAAGGAACTGACATTGGTATAAGGTATCTGTGTAGTTTCAAGTAACTTTATCACGTCTGTAAATACATGTAGTCACCACTGCAATCAATACAGAATTACTGTATTACCACAATGATGTCCCTCATAATACCTCTTTATAGACATACCCACCTCCTTCTACCCACCGTTCTCAATCCTTGCAATCACTAATGTGTTTTCCATCTCTATACTTTTGTTGTTTGGAGAATATTATATAAATAGAATCATGCAGTATGTGACCCTTTGAATCTGTTTACATAGTAAGATGTAACCAATAAGGGATGCAGGGTGAAGGTTACACGGAAACTTTCTATACTATCTTTGCAACTTCCTATTACTCTAAATGATTTCAAAATTAAAAAAATAAAACATATGTTCAAGTTTTGATAATAACAATACATTTTATTTTTGAAAAATAAAGAAGCTCACTGTCTAAAGCCTTATTTTCCAGTATAATTTTAACTAAATGAGGATTTTATCAGGAATATTTGGAAATAGAGATTGAATAGAATTTTTAGAAACTAAGCTATAATAAAAGAATAAACAGAAAGGAGTTCAAGAGTTTTTGCTTTCTTGATTTCTATCTTTTAGTTAATCACACAGTAGGTAGGTATGATTAACTAAAAGATAGAATGGGGCTATATATGGAAAAATGTTTTAAATGTTCCACACTTGACACATACACACTACTACATATAAAATGAATAACAAGAACTTACTGTATAGCACAGGGAACTCTACTCAATACTCTGTAATGGCCTATATGGGAAAAGAATCTAAAAAAAGAGTGGATATATGTGTATGTATAACAGATTCATTTTGCTGTACACCTGAAACTGACACAACATTGTAAATCAACTATACCCCAATAAAAATATTTTTAAAAATGTCCCATACTTGGTCCTAAAGAACAAAAATAAATATGTCCCAATGCATGTTATAGGCTCTTTGTGAATTTTTGCATATTAAGTAAAAGATATGTGAAGTCTATATTGGTAAAACACGGTAAGTATAGCATAAAACACTTGAGTTATGGAAAATCCAGATTCATTTAAAAATTAAAGACGACTTTCCAAATAACACCATTAAATCATTTTGATTAATCTTTTAATGATATAAAGTTAATTACTTGTGATCTCCTTTGGCGACTTGTTTTTAAGCTGGAAAGTCAAAGGACTGGGAAACCAGGCTATAGTTTTTTCAAAAAACAAATGAAAAACACAAAAATGCTCTGCTATGTATTAAATAATGTATTGTTACGTTTACCTTTCATTTGAATTTTCCGATTTTTTTTTTCCCCCAGAGTATATTTGTTCTGATGTCTGCGTCTTTGTATGTTTGGTGCAAACAATAGCAACGGGCCACGCAGTGCTGTTCAAAACTCAGCCATGAGCAGTAGCGACAAGTGTATCACAATTGTGGGTGGGCTTTGAGGGAGGATCCCTAATATTTGGGTTTGGTTCTTTTAATCTACATCATAAAGAAAGCCTCAACATATTTAAAATTATAGACAGAATTTCTAACAATTTTTCTGCAATCTAATGGATCATCTCATACATCTTCTTTGGGCACCATTTCTTTTATGTTATGATTTGTCATTTGCTGCCAGTTTCGCTTCCTGTTTGTTTAGACAACAATAAGAACCTGACACGAACACTCATGCTTATAGTAATGAAATTTTAAAAAATCAATTTTAGATATGTTGCACAGCTTGACATTTTATTTTAAATGGTATCTGATAGAAGAAAATGGAATGTAAATTGGACATTAGATCAATTTTATATTCAGATTCAAATAACATTTGCTGAGTAACAACAAAGAGATTGCCACTGTATGTATTAAGCACTCCACGTAATCCATTTTAAATAACCCTTATAGTATCTATGTGAGGTATTACTAGCATCTGATTTTATGTATAGAGAAATTGAGACTGAGAAGAGAAATAATTTCTAAGTATCTTAAACATAAGAAGAAAAGCAGCCTTTTAAAATTTTCCTGATTCCTGAAATGTATTTGATTGCATGTTTATGTAAACCTCTAATTTCTGCCTTATACAAGACATAATTACAATAACGCAATGGGACTGATTTGTGACTGCAGTTTACGGAAATCAGACTAACTGCATTTAAACCACCAGCTGGAGAAAAGACATATACCTCTATTTTTGATGTATGGTTTACTCACAAAAGGCATTTGATAGAAAGATATCTATATCTGTGTTTATTTCTTTGCAATCTAGAATTAGTTATATATTTATTTTCAAGTAAACTTGTGAACTACTCTTATTTAGGACTGGTCTATTAAGGAATCATCAATAGGTATCAGTTTTCAGCTTTTAACAGTTGCTTTAATATCACATTCAAAGACTCCCTTCAGATCCTTTTGCATTTCACTTCATCTCTCACTAGTCTTGCTTTAATTGTTCTGTGTTAAAGCTCTTTTATCTATTTGTTTCAAGTTTTAAATCCATCTTGAATATCTTATTAAATTCAATCATGCATTCTCTTTGGTCAAAAAAGATAACTAATAGAAGTGGTTTAAAAGAGCTTAAAATGAGTAGAGAGACTTTTTCAAAATTAAGTGCTATTACTAACATTTAATAAGAAATAGAGATGCAACAGAAAAAAATAAATTTTTTTGGCAAAGATTGTTTTCAAAAATGGTGTCAAAATAGAGAGTCTGGAACTTTATGCAGAATAAAACAAGTGCCTTAACTTGAGCGTATGCAACTTATTCATTTCAAACTTGAATGAATGGCCAGTGTTTAGGGGAAAAAAATAGTACAGATATATAAAAGAAGTGGCAACTATTGAGAAGTAGGACAGCAGAATATAATTCCTCTATTGTAAAGTACAGGTATTTCTTAAAAAATACGTTTGTCCCGTTTGAAAATGGGAAAAATGCATTTGGTGCCATGTAGACCTTTGAGATAGCTCCTGTTTCTAAGAGGAGGCTGAGAAACTATGGGCAGAGCAGGTATTTTGGCAAGTTTACTGGGATTAGTGGAAAAAATTGGTGATCAACACCCTCTCAGGATGAGGGCGTCTGACTTATTACCCATGCTTTAGGATGGTTTCCAAAAAGACTACACTTGGGAAATAAAGATGAATTTAGAAATACAGTGGTCTTAAAGTCCTATTTTCAAAGTATCTCAAAACTTCTTTTTTTGTTGTTAATTTTTATTTTATATTGGAGTATATTTGATTTACAATGTTGTGTTAGTTTCAGGTGTACAGGAAAGTGATTTAGTTATACATATATTCATTCTTTTTCAGATTTTTCCCCCATATAGGTTATTACAGAGTGTTAAGTTCCCTGTGCTATACAGTAGATCCTTGTTGATTACCTGTTTTATATTTAGTAGTGTGTGTATGTTAACACCAAACTCCCGATTTATCCCTCCCCTCCACCTTTCCCCTTAGGTAACCTCAAGTGTGTTTTTGAAGTGTGTGAGACTGTTTCTATTTTGTAAGTAAGTTCATTTGTATCATTTTTTTAGATTCCATGTATAAGTGATATATGCTATTTGTCTTTCTCTGCCTTACTTCCCTTACTATGATAATCTCTAAGTCCATCCATGTTGCTGCAAATGGCATTATTTGATTTTTTTATGGCTGAGTAATATTCCATTGTATATATGTACCATGCTTTCTTTATCCATACATCTGTCGATGGACACTTAGGTTGCTTCCATGTCTTCCCTATTGTAAATAGGGCTGCAAAGAAAATTGGGGTGTATGTTTTCGAAGTACGGTTTTCTCTGGACAGACGCCTGGGAGTGGGATTGCTGAATCATATGATAGTTCTACTTTTAGTTTCGAAAGGAACCTCCATACTGTCCTCCATAGTGGCTGTATCAATTTACATTCCCACCAACAGTGTAGGAGGGTTCCCTTTTCTCCACACACCCTCTAGCATTTATTGTCTGTAGACTTTTTGATGATGGCCATTCTGGCCTTTGTGGGGGGATACCTCATTTAGATTTGATTTGCATTTGTCCAGTAATTAGTGATGATGCACATCTTTTCATGTGCCTATTGTCTTCTTTGGAGAAATGTCTCTTTAGATCTTCTGCCTATGTTTTGATTGGGTTGTTTTCTTAATATTGAGCTGCATGAGCTGTTTGTGTATTTGGGAGATTAATCCCTTGTCGGTCTCATCATTTGCAAATGTTTTCTCCCATTCTATGGGTTGTCTTTTCATGGAGTTTATGGTTTCCTTTGTTGTGCAAAAGCTGTTAAGTTTAATTTGGTCCCATTTGTTTATTTTTATTTGCATTACTACAGGAGGTGGATCCGAAAGAATACTGCTGCAATTTATGCCAGAGAGTTTTATAGTATTTAGGTCTTTAATCCATTTTGAGTTTATCTTTGTGTATGGTGTTAGAGAATGTTCCAATTTCATTCTTTTACATGTAGCTGTCCTATTTTTCCAGCACCACTTATTGAAAAGACTGTCTGTCTTTCTTTTCTCTATTGTATAGTCTTGCCTCCTTCATTAAAGATTAGGTGACCATAGGTGTGTGGGTTTATTTCTGGGCTTTCTATCCTGTTCCACTGATCTATAGTTCTGCTTTTGTGCCAGTTTTGTGCCAGTACCATACTGTTTTGATTACTGTAGCTTTGTAGTATAGTCTGAAGCCAGGGAGCCTGATTCCTCCAGCTCTGTTTTTTTCCCTCAAGACTGCTTTGGCTATTCAGGGTCTTTTGTGTGTCTGTACAAATTTCAAGATTTTTTGTTCCAGATCTGCAAAAAATGCCATTGGTAATTTGATAGGGATTGCATTGAATCTGTAGAGTGCCTTGGGCAGTATAGCTATTTATGATAGTACCATTATGAGAGGACGGGGAAGGGAATCATCTGCGCTGTTTTTTGTTTTCTTTTCTTGCACTTTTTCTAGGAATTACAGCTCAAATACAAAAATACATGAAATATGAAATAAAGGATTGGGATAAAGATACATTGTACTAATATTAAACAGAAAATTGAGTATAGCTCTTTCATAGTGATTAAAGGGATTAATCCCCAGGAAGATATAACAATTATAAATGTGTTTGTGCCCCTAATAACATATCCTCAGAAGATAATACAAAATTTAACATTAATAAAAGGAAAAAATGGCAAATCTAAAATCACAAAGATTTTATTATACCTCTTTAAATGTTTGTTTGCTCTTTAAATGTTTGAATAGGAAGTCAAAAATAAGGATATAGAAACTTGGAAAAAGATGTATCAACTTTATATAATTGAAGTATATAGAATAGGCTCCAAACTCCACCGCCTCCTGCCAAAGTGCAAAACAAACACTCATTCTTTTCAAGTTCAAGTTCATTTGGCATATTTATACAACCTGCTAGGCCAAAAAGGGAATTCTGAAATAAATTCTAAAAATTACACAGATAATCATTCATACAGATTATATTTCTAGTCCCATGGAAATTAAGGTAGAAATAAAAGATAACTACAGTATCTCTTCATATTTGGAAATTAAGCAGTATCATTCTATATAAGCAATGTGTGAAAGAAATTTAAGGGGCAAAAGGAGCAAATACAATCTTGAAGGGGAAGGACAAAATGGAATGACTTATTCTAACAGGTATCAAGAATTCTTATTAAGGTGGTACAGTATTTAAACAATGTACTTTTGGTACAAGGATATACAGCAAGACCAATATCGAGTGTCCAAGTAGACCTCCACAAACAGACAGACATATAAAAAAGAGGGCATTGAAGAGTGGTGGAGAAAGATCAGTTTAAAAAGTCGTGTGCTATCTATCACTTGCATATCTATATATGAAAATAATGAAATCTGACCCCTTTCCCCATCTTCCCCCCATACTCAAAAATCAAGTTCAGGTGAATTATCTAAATATGAAAGCAAGAGTAAAACAGGAGTCTTTAGGAAATAAGAGCAGAAAATAAGTTCACAAACTCAGTGCAAGGAAAAATTTATAGTTAGACGTTTTAATCTCGGGTTTAATAAAGGAAATGATTGATAACTTAAAAATAAGCATTTATATGAAAAAAGTTCTTAAGAGATTAAAAATGTAAGACCTACAGTGGGGGAAGATAATAACAGCATATATAACGAAGTTATAGAAATTAGTAAGAAAATACCAGATATGACATTTTTGAAAACCCAGAAATGTATGGAATTATTAACAATGTATTATTCATAATAGAATTTTTAAAACATTCCAAATGTCCAGTAGCCAATGGATAAATACACTGTAACAGTTATACAAATCCTATACAGCAATTAAAAAGGAACATAAAAGAAGAATAAATCTCACAGACACAATTTTGAGAAACAGAACACTGACACAAAAAGATATCAGCTGTGTGATTCTTTACATAAAGAGTTCAAAAACCAGCAAAGCAATTCTGTATTGTTACGTTTCAGGATAGGGGTTACTTTTGGAGAAGAGGTTAGCAGCAGAGAGGAAAAACTGGGGCTCTTCTAAAATGATGGTAAAGTTCTATTATGTCAGATTTACTTGGTGGTAATTTGTACTGTACACTTGTGATTTGTATGCCTTCTATTGTTATGTTATATATCAGTATGAAAAAATAAAATTTACTCCCTACAAGAAATACAAATACTGAAATGTAATAAGTAAGTAATAATCCTCTAGATAAAAGTCATTCATAGGTGAGGTAATACAGACAAAACAACACTGAGGGGGTCACTTTTTTCACCTATTATTTTGAAAAGAAACATTTTGGTAATGCCCAATATGGCCCAGAACATGGGTTAACAGGGCATTAAGGCTTTAGTGCTAAGACTATGCATTTGTGCCACTGGTTTGGAAAGCCATTTAGCAACAGCTACAAAATTAAAAATGCATATATATATATGTTTGGTTAGAATCTCCACTTCTAGGAATCTTTTCTATGGATATACTCACACACTTCTATAGAGTCCTATGCACATTACACCATTGTTTTAAGAAAATAAACGAAATCAACTTAAATCTTCAGAGGTAACAAGTTAAATACATTTTGGTTAAATACCCTACAACCCTTTTAAACCACTAACATTTCCATATTTGAACATAGGGATTATAAAACGAAGTACTCAATTTCTACGAAGATAAAGGGAATAGAACTTTCCCTTTGACTTACTTTTATTCTGTCATATGCAGGTTCAGGCCTGTGTACAGGACAGTTAGTATTCTGAATTTAAAGCAGTTGATCATCAGGTAAAGAAAATGAGTAAAATATCGATGAGTTTTAAACTACCGTTTGCATATTTTGCCTACTCGATAATACATATTCAAGATGACGAGCTAACATTTAGCTGGAGTTCACTGTCTCTGAATGTTATTTGGGAGAATAAATAAATGCTTATATTCTGTAGTTCCTGGCATATTTTTCTCATTGCTGATAACACAGTGGCATTTTCAGTGGTACCGGTTTAGAAAGATCCGGCAAATTTAAGATCTGCAGTAAAGTGAAAACAGTGCTATTTTCTTGAACACTTAGGGTTTTGTTAGACGCTCTCATAAAACCTTCTGAGACTACGGCAGCGATTGCGGTTACTACTTTGTTATTAACACAGCACGTTGATATAGTCTCGTAGAGATATTTATATATATATGAATTTGTTATGTATCATACATATATATGTAACAAAAGCCCGAGGGAAACACTACCTGCCACTTGGGTTCAGAGCTGTCCTTCAGCTGTTCAAGCTTCAGAAGTGTCTTAGCTTTCTTTGTTCCGCAAGAGGCTTACTGGCATCAGAGCACACTGTGCCAAGCTATAGGCAAATCGTTTATCAGCACATCCCTTTGAAACTGTCATTGAACCGCATGGACCTAAGGAGTGATAAGCATTAATAATACCGTGTTCCTTTTATGCCTTCTGCCTTTCAGCTTGCTTGCCAGATTCTTCATCTAAACTTAGGTTTTACAATCCAGACAAAGGCAGTTCCCCTTGCCTTCAAAAGTGGTGCTTAACCTAGCTTGTACAGATGTAGGATTTTTTTCTAACTACTTATTTTCTAAAATAATACTTTCTTGTAAATGACCTTGAGCTTTACTTGGAAAGTGTCAGTATCATGGATCACAGAACATCTGAAAAGAAACACATCATATAAAAAGGCTCTCATTCCCCATAAATTATTGGATATGTTTCTATGCATGGTAAATCGTTGTTACATGTGGCTCCTTTGTGTGAAGCAGGCACGCATACCTGCAGACACCAGACACACTCATTTACAGGCTTCATATTGTCAAGTGCAAAGTGAGTTGCTTGAATTGCCTGTGGAAACGGTTAAAGGTTGAGACATGAGAAATATGTCTTCTGAGGCTTTTTTTGGTATGTTATGTGAGAATTTCAAAATTGTAACTTTATTCTCATCAGTATTTTTATATTTTAGGTATCTTAAATATATACATATATTGAAAACCGCAATATACAAACTGCTTTAGTTTTATAAAATTAAAAAATAAGTGAGGTATACTATTTTATTTTGCATAAACATGAAACAAGTAAGGACTTGGTTTGAAAGACTGTTTTCTTTGTTGTTGTTTTAAGATATAAAAACAACACTACAAAAACTGTATGAAAATATTTTCCCGTTCTTCTCAGATTATTTTTCATGTCCAACATGACAGAATTATGTATACTTATGAAACTAAATGAATTGTATTAACCATTATGTCACAGTGATAAGATGTCATAAATCACAAGACCATCTAAGGGATCTATTATTCTCAAATTCTTACTTACAGCGTTTGTTGAAATCAGGCTAAGGATTAGATATAAACCTTGAAACATTTCTAATTGATATACAGATATAGATATAAAACAGGTAATTTAAATAAAAAAACATACCCAAACTACCAATGGTAGATGGCCTTTGGAAAAAACTAACCAATTTTGTCTGTTCTCTATCTTTATGGATTCTCCTCCTTTAGCATATGCTTAAAAAGGTGTTTCTTTGAAATTGTCTTAGCCTAAGACTATGCGTGTGTGTGTGTGTATATATATATATATATATATGTGCTTTACAGAAGCAGGGGTTGTATTGCTAACAGATAAGTAACCCTAACAAATAACAAATAGTTCTTTCCTGTACACTCTCTCCTACTGGTCCTGGATCCCACAATCTGAAACAATACTCTCCCTAAAATTCTTGATACCTTCATCTCTCTTTCCTCCAGCCACACCTTCCAAGCAAAACTGCGATCAATGCTGAAATTAAACTTTCTGGCTTCTAATAAAATTTGTAAGACTATACCTCAATTAAAAGTGTAATTAACATAACAGTAGTTTCAAGTGTACAGCAGATATTTGTATATATTGTGCAATTTTTACCACAGTTAGTCTAGTTAACATCCAAGGCTATACTTTCTAAATGTATCAGTCAACTTTGTAAACATAAACCACTGCCAGTTCATGGTCTGCAAGTTCATCAATACCATTAGCACTGCCCAATCCTTTTCTTGGCCTTTATTAGCTATAGATCACACTGAGTTCCCCCCTTCTGGCTACAAAACTTCACTTCTCAAGGTCACCATTCTCCTTCTCTCTAACCAAACTTGCTTGCTTCCTAGTTTACTGAGAAAATTGAGAAAGCCAACATCTCTCTGAGCTTCCTGCCCTACCTACCTACGAATGTATATACAACCATTCCTTAATTTCCGTTTTTCTACTCTGGATGAGGGGCTTGAACAAGGGCAACCATCCCAGTTAAGCTTTCAACCTAATTCCTTCCCCTCAGTCTTTCTCTTCTGCATCTTCACTAAGTCTCATCTCTTCTGGAATATTCTCCCTTTAGCCTTTGTGCTTGTCTCTCTCGTCGTGCAGGCTCTCCCTCCCGTCCTCATTTAATTCAGACTTCTCAAAAAGGTAGTGTATACTTATTGCCTGTTTCCTTACATCTGACTTTTGACCCAACCACTTTACTCAAACTGCTCTTGGTAAGGTCATCGATGGCCTCCTCTTGTTTCCATTCCTACCTTATTTGCCTCTCTGGGAGCATTTGACAGAATTAATCATTCCCAAATGGATACTTCCTAGTTCCTTGTTTTAATTTCAAATATATATATATAATAATAATTTTTTTTTTTTTTTTGCGGTATGCGGGCCTCTCACTGTTGTGGCCTCTCCCGTTGCGGTGCACAGGCTCAGCGGCCATGGCTCACGGGCCCAGCCGCTCCGCGGCATGTGGGATCTTCCCGGACCGGCGCACAAACCCGTGTCCCCTGCAGTGGCAGGCGGACTCTCAACCACTGCACCACCAGGGAAGCCCTATATATATTTATATATAAAATTTTATAGAATAATTTTCACTAATTTTCGATGTAAACCTTGATGATGTTTAGTAATTATATGTATTTAACCATCACCACAATGAAGGTATAGAATCATCATCACCCTCTAAAGTTTCTGCCCCTTTTGCATGCCATGCACTTGCCATGCACTTGCCTGACCCTGGTCCCGGGCAACTAGTGATATAACTTCTGTCACTATAGTTTTGCCTTTTCTAGAATTTCGTGTAAGTGGGCTCAAACACTATAAAGTCTTTTGTGTTGACTCCTTTTACTTAGCGTGATGTTTCTGATATTCACTGTGCTGCGTATATAGTAATATTTTGTCCCTTTTCATTGCTGAGTAGAATTCCATGTTATGGATACCAAAGTTTGTTTATCCATTCATCCTTTTGTTGTTTCTAGTTTACTGATTATTGCAGATAATACGTCTGTGGATATTCCCCTATAACTTTTGTGTGAACATATGAACACTTTCATTTCTCTTGGGTAAGTATTTAGAAGAGGGACTGCTGGATCATATGGTGTACATATCGGAGGGTTCCATTTGCTCAACATCAGAGTTTCTCGGCAGCAGCACTAACTACTGCCATTTGGGGCTGAACAATGCTGTGTTTTAGGAGAACCTCCTCTGCATTTGAGACGTTATTATAATAGTATCCCTAGCCTCTATCCATACTGGATTCCAGTAGCAGAGCTCCCTCCTTGTGAGGATAATTTGCATTTTCCTTATGACTCCTATGGAAATAAGCAAAGACTAGCCCAATGAGGAAGGAGCTGTAAGAAGGGAGTAAGCCACCAGTACTGGAATTTGGCAGAGAATCAAGGGCAGGTAGAGAAGTATAAAAGCTTTCGAGTGGAAAATTGGAAGGCCCTGATCGGAGACTGTTGGCATGGGGAAGAAAGAGGTGGGCTGCCTGGTGGGGCATCTCGTGTGAATAGTCAGGAGAGCCTATTTGGCTTTCTCTAGTTGGTTCTAAGCTAGAAATAGAGGCAACAATTAGGGAAGCTGGGGCAGTTTTCCATACCTCAGGAAACAAGAAACATCTCAAATAAACAACCTCACCTTACGCCTAAATGCAACTAGAGAAAGAAGAACAAACAAAACCCAAACTTAGTGGAAGGAAAGAAATCTAAAGATCGGAGCAGCAATAAATGAAAGAGACAAAGAAAACCATAGCAAACATCAATGAAAGTAAAAGCTGGCCCTTCTTTGAAAAGATAAACCTCTAGCCAGACTCATCAAGAAAAAATGGGAGAGGACTCAAATCAATAAAATTAGAAAGGAAAAAGAAGTTACAGCCGACACAGCAGAAATACAAAGCATCCTAAGAGACAAGTACAAGCAACTCTGTGCCAATAAAATGGACAACCTGGAAGAAATGGGCAAATTCTTAGATACATACCATCTCCCAAGACTGGTAGAGGAAGAAATGGAAAACACGAACAGGCCAATTACCAGTACTGAAATTGAATCAGTAATTTAAAAATTCCCAACAAATAAAAGTTCAGGACCAGAAGGGTTTACAGGTGAATTCTACCAAACAATTAGAGAAGAGTTAACACCTACCATTCTGAAACTATTTCAAAAAATGGCAGATGAAGAAACACACTTCTCAACTCATTCTGATACCAAAACCAGACAAAGATATCACAAAGAAGGACAGTCTCTTCAATTAGTGGTGCTGGGAAAATGGACTTCAGATCTAAATGTAAGACCAAAATACATAAAACTGCTAGCAGATAATATAGGCAGAACACTCTTTGATGTAATTTTTTTCCTCAGTTACCTAAGACAAGAGACAAAAGCAAAAAGAAATGAGACCTACTTAAAAGCTTTTGCACAGCAAAGGAAACCACTGACAGAAAAGACAACCTACTGAAAGGGAGAAAATATTTGCAAATGATACGACTGATAAGGTGTTAAAATCCAAAATATATAAACAGCACATACAACCCAATGTCAAATAAACCTGCTTAAAAAAATCGGCAGTAGACATAATTACACAGCAGAAATACAGATGGCCATCAGGCACATGAAAAGAAGCTCAGCACTGCTTATCATCAGAGACATGCAAATCAAAACCATCAGATATCACCTCACACCTGTCAAAGTGGCTATCATCAAACAGTCTACCAGAAACCAATGCTGGAGAGGATATGGAGAAGAGGGAACTCTAGTACACTGTTGGTCGGAATTTAAAGTTTTTGCATGCACTATGGAATGTCCCCAAGAAACTGAAAATAGAACTACCATATGATCCAGCAGTCCACTCCTGGGTATGTACCCAAAGAAAATGAAAACACTTATGTACCCAAAGAAAATGAAAACACTTATTCAAAAAGATACACACATCCCTATGCTCATAGCAGCATTGCTTACAATTGCCAAGCTAGGGGAGCAACCTAAGTGTCCATCAACAAATGACTCGATAGAAAAGAGGTGATGTGTGTGTGTGTGCGCACACACACACATACCCACAGAGTAGAATATTACTCAGCCATAAAAAAGAAAGAAATTCTGCCATTTACAATAACACGGATGGACCTGGAGTGTATTATGCTTAGTGAAATATGTCAGAGAAAGACAAAGACCATATGTGATCACTTATACGTGGAAACTTTAAAAAAAAAATGAATACAACAAAACAGAAAGAGACTTAAAAGATATTAGAGAAGAAACTAGCGGTTACCAGTGTGGAGAGGGAGGGGCAAAATAGGGGTAGGAGATTAAGAGATACAAATGCTATGTATAAAATAAATATGCAACAAGATATACAGCACAGGGAAATATAGCTACTATTTTGCAGTGATTTAAATTGGAATATAATCTATAAAATATTTAATTATGTTTTACACACGAAACTAATATAATATTGTAAAATAACTATACTTTAAAGAAAGAAAATCACTAAGGAAACACTGCACTTGTCCTATATCCTACATGAAATGGACCTAACAGACACATACAGAAAATTCTACCCCAACCGCAGAATATACATTCTTGTGAAGAACACACAGAATATTCTTCAGTGTGTATCGTAAGTCACAAAACAATTTTAGCAAATGTGTTAAATGTATTACAATCATACCAAGTATCTTATCCAACCAAAATTGTATCAAACAAAAAAAATCAGTAATAGGAAGAAAACAAGAAAATTCACAAATGTGTGGAAATTAAACAACATGCTTCTGAATAATCAATGGGTCAAAAAAAGAAATAAAAAGTCCAAATCATGAAACAAAGTAAAATGGAAACACAACATATCAAACTATCAAACAAATAAAAGCAGTTTTAAGAGGGACGTTAATTCATACATTAGAAAAAAGAAAGATCTCAAACAACCTAAATTTACACCTCAAGGAACTAGATAAAACCACCAAAGTGCACAATTAGTCAGAAGTAAAGTCAGTAAAAGTAAAGGCATGACAAAAATAGGGCAGAAATAAATGAAATAGAGACTAAAAAAGACAATAGAAAACATCAATGAAACTAAAAGCTAGTTTTTTTAAGATAAAAGGAAAACGTTGACAAATGCTTAGTCAGACAAACTGAGAACGTAAGGGAAGACCCAAATCAGAAATGAAAGACATTACAATTAATAACATAGAAAAACAAGGACCATATACTACTACTGTGAACAATTAAAGGCCAACAAATTGAATAACCGAAATAAATAAATTCCCAGAAACATACAACTTACCAAGGCTGAATCATGAAGAAATAGAAAATCTGAAGAGAACAATATTGAATGGAAGGATTTAAACGGTAATCGAAAACTTCCCAACCCTATTGTTTCCCTGGTGAATTTTACCAAACATTTAAAGAAGAATTAATGCCAATACTTCTTAAAATATTAGAGGAGGGAACACTCCCAAACTCATTTCATGAGGTCAACATTACTCTGATACCAAAGTCAGACTAGGATACTACAGCAAAGGAAGACTCTAGGCCAACATCCCTATAGATGAATACAGATGCAAAAATTCTCAACAATACTAGCAAATCGAGTTCCATAGTACATTAAAAGGATCATACACCACGATCAAGTGGATTTTCCCTGGGATGCAAGGGTGGATCAATATATGCAAAGCATTAAATGCAATACCCCACGTTAATCATAAGATCATTTCAATAAATGCAGAAAAATACTTGACAGAAGTCTACATCCTTTCGTGATAAAAAACACTAAACAAAATGGGTACAGAAGGACTGTGCCTCAGCATACCAAAGGCCATATATGGAAACCTGGAAACCTCACAGCAAACATGCTCAGTCATGTAAGACTGAAAACTTTTCCTGTATGACCAGGAGCTCACTCTCTACTCCTATTTAACATATTCCTGGAAGTCCCACCAGAGCGATTAGGGAAAAACAGAACAAACATCCAAACTGGAAAGGAAGACGTAATGCATCCACACTGGAAAGGAAGAAGTAAAACTGTCTCTGTTGGCAGATAACGTGATGTTATGTATGGAAAACGCTAAAGACTCTACCAAAAAGCTGTTAGTTAGAACTAATCACCAAATTCAGTAATTTGTAGTATACAAAAATCAACATAAAAATCCGCTGTGTTTCTATATACTAACAATGAACTATGCAAAAAATAAAGAACACAATTATATTTACAATAGCATAAAAAATTATTGAGGAATAACTTTAACCAAGGTGTGAAAGGTCTGTATAACATCGTGCCATTTGTGACGGCATGAATGGACCTTGAGGGCATGATGCTAAGTAAGGTAAGTCAGATAAAGGCTAAAACTGCAAGCTGTCACTCCTATATGGAATATAAAAAAGTCAACTTACGGAAACAGAGATAAAATGGTGGTTACCAGGGGACAGGGGTTGGAGGGATAGGATAGACGTTGAAGAGGAAAAGCCCTAGGGATCTAAATGCATAGTATACTGAATATAGACAATAACATTAGATTATAAACATTAAACTTGCTAAAAGACCAGAATTGAATTATTCTAACCACTAAAAAGAAATGATCATATTGTAAAATAATAGAGGTACTAATTGTAACTACAGAGGCAATCGTGGAATATTATTCAGCCACGAGAAAGCAGTCAGTCGTGCCTTTTGTGACAACATGCATGGACCTTGAGGGCACTATGGTAAGTGAAAAAAGTCAGGCGGTGAAAGGCACATACTCTATGTTCTCATTTATATGAGGAATCTAAAAATAAAAGTCAATCTCATAGTCAGGCAGTAGAACAGTGATTGCCATGGGCTGGAAGTGGGGAAAATGGGGAGAATTTGCTCGGAGTATACAAACTCCCTGCTATAAAATCAGTAAGTTCTGGGAATATAATGTACAGCATGGTGACTATAATTAACAAAACTGCATTATATATACTTGAAGTTGTTAAGAGGGTTAAATGTTCTCACTCTCTCCTCCCCCCACCATCAATGGGAAGGACATGAGGGAACGGAGGTATCAACTAACCTTATTGTGGTAATCATTTTGCAATATGTACTTGTATCAAATTGTCACTCTGTATACCATAAACTTACATATGTTATACGTGAATATTTCAGTAAAGCTGAAAAAAGAGATTTAAAAGAATTCATTTCAATGAAGGGCAAGATAAAGATGAACTATGACACACTGGAAAATATTCACCGGTCACTTGCTGCTTACACCCTGCTGAACACATTGTATATCACCTCATTCACATGAGAAAATATTCCTCCTTGTTTAGTTCACTTTAATCATGTCTTAATTCTTACTTGGATGCCTTCATTCCCAATGATTCCTAACTTTCCAAAGAAAGTTCCAATTATTTGATTTGAGCCTATTGCTGATTTGAACAAAGTTGGAGTTCTTTATTAAAGAAAACTAAGGTAATTAATGACAGCCTCAAACCATTCCTCTCTTTAATTCTTAAAATATTGTGGAGATTGTCATTTCCATCAAAAGAGGCTCTGGAATTATTATATTAAATAATTAATTTTACTTTCCTCAATGAAACATTTCCTGCATGTTTTTCATTTATGTCAAAAGAACTGCCAAGATAACCCAGTGACTCTCAGGTGATTAAACAGGTATCATTCCTTAAATATGTAAGTTTTAATTGACTGTAAAAATACCCTCTTCAGTATCAAATAATTTTATAAGAAAAAATTCAGCTAACAAAGTAATGTCATTGCTAATGTACCTTATTCTGTATTCTCTCTGATGATACTTAGTCGAGCGCAGTAAGAGTGTAATTATATTTCTAAGCTGAAATAAAGTGCACTTATTTTTTCTGAAAATTACAGTGGGACTAATCATTTAGTAAGCCCGTAACTGCTCTGTCAATGTGATATCAGATTGCTGCACAATTTGAATCGATCTGTGGATGATATCACTTAGGGAAACTATTGATTATGTATACAATCCATTCAAACAATGCAGTTGGTCAATTTTAGGCAAAATTGTTTAGGAAAATTTTGGTATTTGTCAGAATTCTATTTACAGTATGATTTAAAAACATATTTAAGTGGCTAGATCTCTGGGAGAGAAGAAAAAGGTAATTGTGATTTATTCCTAGATCTCTGACCCACTTAATGTTATTTTACAACTATAATGTTATTTTACAACCGATCATGTCAAGAAAATTACATCCAATTGTCGTTTCATTTTACAAGGATATTAGGGACATAATGGCATAACAGATATGTAATGATTCTTGATATTCTGTAATGAATTTCTCATTCATAAAGGGATATAAAAAATTTCTGCCTTATACATCTTAAAAGGAAATAAACTTTTTATGCTCATACAACATTCCCATCAACATTGGTTGCAATGTATTTGAACATCAAATCCTTTACCAAACATTTGATAATCTTTATGATTTTTATCGAGATACAGCTTTTTAGCATCTGTGAACATCTTGGTTTCCATGTTATGTGTATGTTACTTTCTTTCTCCTAAAATTTGTTGTGTTCCAGTAGTATATTCAAGGGGGAGGCATTAAGTAGTTAAAAGGGAGAAACGTCTCCATTCATGTGATTTTCCTATCATATTATTGTTTGCTTCAGATATTGTGTTTACTTTTAGATTTGAAAAGTAATAATGCCCATTATAAAAGATTTAGCAAATAAAAAAAGCAGCATTCTTATTTTTAATATTTCTCTGAGTTATCAACCTTAACATTAATGTGTTCATTTCCCTCTGCTTATATATATAAGGTAAATACAATTTTGCCAACACTCATTGTTTTAAGCTTTTTTCTGAAACATCACAAGTGCTTTTTAACAGTTTCATGATATCCTATTACTAACTTTTTATTCACTCATTTATTTGTTAAACACTTGAGTGCCTATAATGTATCAACAAATATGTTTATGCTAACATGCAGTACTGAAGAGAATAGGCCAGCCTCTCATGCCTCGGCAGCTTATAGTCCAGTAGAAAAAGACAGATAATAAAAAGAAAATAAACGTAAATGCTGGAGAGCGTGTGGAGAAGAGGGAACCCTCCTACACTATTGGCGGGAATGTAAATCGGTATAGCCCCTTTGTAGAGCAGTATGGAGGTTCCTTAAAAAACTAAATATAGAACTACCATATGATCCAGCAATTCCACTCCTGGGCATATATATGTGGAGAAAACCATAATTCAAAAAGACACATGCACCCCAGTGTTCCCGGCAGCACTATTTACAATAGCCAAGGCATGGAAGCAACTGAAATGTCCATTGACAGAGGGATGGATAAAGATGATGTGGTACACATATACAATGGAATATTCCTCAGCCATAAAAAGGAACGAAATAAGGCCATCTGCAGCAATATGGATGGACCTGGAGATTATCATACTAAGTGAAGTAAGTCAGAGAAAGACACATATCATATGATATCGCTTATACGTGGAATCAAAAAACAAAAAGGTACAAATGAACTTATTTACAAAACAGAGAGTCACAGATTTAGAAACAAACTTATGATTACCAGGGGAAAAAAGTGGGGGTGGGGGAGTGGAAATCAGGAGTTTGGGATTAACAGATACACACGACTATATATAAAATAGACAACAAACAAGGACCTACTATACGGCCCAGGGAGCTCTACTCAATATCTTATGATATAACCTGTAAGGGAAAAGAATCTGAACAAAAAGATACATATGTATGTATAACTGAATCACTCTGCTGTACACCTGAAACTACAACTATACTTAAGTGTAAAAAAAAGAAGAGAAATATATCAATGTGATGATTTCTAATAGTGGTAACAGTAATAAAGATGATGAAAATGGATAATGTGATAGTAACTGGAGTACAACGGCTCTGGGGTAGTAATAAGTACAGCATGTCCAAGGAACATAAAGCACATCAATGCAGCTGGAACTTAGTTATCAGGGTTGGGGCAATGCATTTAGTTGAGGCGTTACTTTGAGTTTGCAAGCTTTTGCTTACAGTTTTGAAGTCTTGACTGACAGGTGCTAATAGGGATCATCAGCTTTGCTGATCTTTGCACAACTGAATATATAGCACAAGAATTCAGAAATATAGTATTAACCTGGTCCCTTATTATTGGATAAGTAGTTGCCAATTTTCCATTAAATAATGTTGAACTTCTTTACACTTAAGTCACTAGCTGAGTTTCTGCTTTCTTAAGGTAGAGTTATATGATGAGAATTACTGTGTCACAGTTTATAGAATTTTGAGTATCCTGACACCTATTTTCACATTGATCTTTGTTTTCACTTAGGCTTCTAATAGCAAAGTGAAAAGAGTTAAACTCACTAAACCTGAAAGCATTTCATCATTTTTAGTATGCTACCATGTTAAGCCGGTTAGAATTGAACCAGAATTATTTCATGGACATTAAGTCCACAACAATATAAAGAAAGACATCATAAATAACACAGATATAAATATGTACATTTCCAAGTAAAGGATATCATATGCTTTTTAAATATTTGCTGAATAAATGGAAAATATATAAAAAAGAAAAGAGGATAAAGAGCAAATATGGGGCTCAAACACCACACATTTTTCTCTAAACTGATTCTTGAATCATGCGTAAGACATTCAAAAATCCTGAAAGAAATAATCTAAACTATTTTAATTACTCAGGCCTATCAATATTCCTACCCTGATGTCGATAATTAAGGTAAAAAATGAATCCTTGCTATTCACGTTACAATCAATAATTTACATAGTGCTTTAAAATGACGTTGGATTTCATAGTCTGGTAGGGAATTGGGCATTATTCATAAATTTGAAAATACTATATTCTCTGATTTTGAGATGTGCTTTTGACCTTGAGTAACTCAGAAATCACAAAGAATTTTTGCTTTGAGCAGGTGGTATGTGTCATTAAGAAGTATGCCCTGAGCGAAGAAAAAATACATAGGAAGTTTCTGCATGCTGTGCATAAACATATTCCAGGAAGCGGATTTAGAATTCCATGGGCACATCACATCTCAGGATGTCATGGGGAAGAGAATTTTCCAATTAAGTTAGGTGGGGAAGAAAAATTCATAACACTGAAAGTTTTTAAAAAATTAAAATATCAACAGAGTTTGTTTTAGTGAATTAATAGACAAAATACATAATAGTTATCAGATTGGTAATTATTCATCACTCTTTCTTTCAGATATCAGAAGCAGAGGAAAAGAAAATAACTGACGTTTAAAAGATCTGAGTTAGCAATCTCAGTTAATAAATAGTGTTTTTCGGGACTTCCCTGGTGGCGCAGTGGTTGGGAGTCCACCTGCCGATGCAGGGGACGTGGGTTTGTGCCCCGATCCGGGAAGATCCCACATGCCTGCCGCGGATCGTCTGGGCCTGTGAGCCATGGCCGCTGAGCCTGCGCGTCCGGAGCCTGTGCTCCACAATGGGAGAGGCCACAGCAGTGAGACACCCGCGTACCGCAAAAAAAAAAAAAAAAGTGTTTTTCACTCTTTCTGCTTTAAAGTTCTATAAGCTATCAACAAGACAACATATCTATTCATCATCACCTGATGAAGAATACAACAATGAAGAGATACCATCTTAAAAAAATGGTCTTTTTGGCTGAGACAGTGGTAGAAGTGAAAAAGCTCCATTTCAAAAATATTATTCAGGCTCTGTGATAAAAAATGTATCAATAATGCATCAGGAAAACATTAATATACCCATTGTTTTTTTTACTTTCAGATTTCTAAAAAGTATGATAAGAAAAAGCAGACAAAGACCTAGACTGAATTTCACTGAAAAATCTACCACACATGCAAAAGCAAGTAATTCTAATGCCACAAACTGTTACAGAGATTAAGGAGGACAAGAAAACCTTCAGAGCATTTTTATGAATGAAGATATTAATGCTATACCCAGTCAAGGCCATCAATTCGTTTTATAAGGATGTTAGAGACACAATGGCATAAGAGATATGTAATAAAAAAAGAAAAGTACAGACTGATCTTGCTGAATCATGAATAAAATAATATCAGAAGAATCTAAAAGCACACTAAAAACAATGTATCATAATTAAGTAGGATTTAATCTAGAAAGTCAAGGGTGATTCAATACAGTATAATCCATTAATATAATTTATACTCTACACACAAAAACTTTCAAAAAGTCCACTATTTGTTAACAAAACACCAATAAAATAAGAAATTATGGTGACTTTCTAACCGTGATAAAATGTGTACGCCTCACTAGCAAAACCAACATCCAACATACTAGGAAGCAATAGAGCAATAACACCAAAATAAGGAAAAGGGCCACTATCCTATCTATACTGATATAAGGTTGAATTAGACTTATTATTCAAAACAATAAGAATTGGAAAAGAAGACACATGCTTAATTTCCTGCTTTTTATAATATGTATGGAAAATTCAAGAGGAATTTAAAAAAAGAGTAAAAACCAATACAAAGATTTCAGTATCAGAGTATTAAAAGTTAGGAAATTCAAAACCCTTCAGATATTCAAACAATAATCCCAAAGAAGATCCTGTTTAAAAAAACAATCAGTAAAAGATGATACCTAAGATTAAAGGTACAAAACCTACAGAAGGAAAATATTTAAATTCTTCAGAAAGACACAAAAGTTGTCTTAAAAAGATGGAAGGAAGCACAATTGTTTACTATAACAATCAAACATTGTAAAGACATTGATCTACCCTAGGTAAAATATAAACTTACCATGGTCCCAATAGAATTACCATAGATTTTCACTATATGTAAACAGGTTCATTAGGAATGTCATATGGAAAAGAATAACAAACATGGATAGACAGGAAGACCCTAAAAAAGATCAACAAGGTAGAGGACGATTGGCCCTGGTAGAGGATGATTGGCCCTACTAGATATTAAAATAAAGAAAAAGAAACCACTTCTCTCATAAAAGCAATGTGTTGTGTGTACATGAATAATCAGAAAGACCACTGGCACCAAAGTAAAATTGGCCCCAAGTACCTACGGAAGTATAGTATGTGATAAATTAAATCACAGGGATAAAAGTTTTTGATTAATATTTTGAAGATAGTTTAATAGTCATTAAAAAAAAACCTAAAATTGAACCTGTATTTCATAGCTTTCACTAGGATAAACTCCAAGTCGATCAGATATATAAATATTTTCAAAGAAACCATGCAAGTGCTTAACATGTATTAGTTATCTTATGTCAGAATTGGGAAGCCTACGTAATATGTCTCAAAATTCAGAAGTGGTAAAAGATGAATAAATTTGATTCCATAAAAAAAACCTTGGACATGGAAAAACACACAAACCCACCCCAAACTAAAACCACAAGAAATGTGTACCTTTTCATCATAGATGAAGTTTAACCCCTATGTTTGTTCTCTTTCCGTGCTCCCCCTTTCTTTCCTCCCTCCTTCTCTCCCTCCCTCCCCCTCTCCTTCTCTCCCTCGCTCCTTCCCTCTCTCTTTCAGAAAAGCAAATTCTGATAGAAAAATGAATAACTGAAAATACAGTTGACACAAGAAAAACAGGAAAAATTACCCTTAAACCTAGGAAAAACACTTTAAAAATTTCAAATTAAAACCCACATTTAAAAATGTTCTCATTTTTTAGATCTAAAATCCAAAAATGCCGACAACAAGTTCTACTGGCCTTGCAAATTTGCTGGGGAAAAAGCCATTGTCACAGTTTACTGGTCTACAGGCCAGATGACACAAAATCTAGCGGGGGAAACTAGTGGGGGAAACTAACACCACAAAATGCTAGATAGCTTTTTTACTTTGACTTAGCAAATCAACTTCTAGGGGTCCAACCTAAATAGAGTCCTTTGTAAATAAGGGGGAAAAAAGATGCCGATGGTATCCATTGTAGTGTTGGTTACAGTAAAAAATTTAAAACAAGGCAAATATTCAAAGTAAGAGACAGTTTAAAGCTTTAAAAAATCTACCCGTTGGAGTACCACGGTACTATAAAAAACAATGAAGGACATTTGTACGGACTTATAATTGTACATACATTGTTAAATTAGGAGAGCAAAGTACAGATAGGGTAGATGGTATGCTACTTTTTGTGTAAGAAGTTAGGAAAGTATATAGATAAATGTACATACTTAAACACACATGTATGTACACATATCTTCAGATGCTGATTTTATTTACAAAAGATGTACTGGAAGGAAACATCTTGTAGAGTCAAAAGCAAAACTTTTCTGCATATATTCTTATATAGTTTTGCATTTTTAGAACCAAATGAATATTTTACACATTCAAAAAACTTGATGAGAAGGCTAAATCTCAAGTTGAATACAACTGGGGCCACTGATCCTAATTCTAGGTCAAATTGTCAACACAACCAAATAGATTGAAGAACAGAGTCCCCTTATGCTACACTTCCTTAATGACACTTATCCTGAGGACAGAAAAGGACTGCAGAGACATCTTGTCATTCAGTAATTTTTTCAGCAGTGGTATTACTATGTTGTGCACTGAAACTTATTACATAAATATTTTAACAAAAGCGTATGGTTTTGTCCACTGAAAATGCCAAGAAACAACGATATTCAGAAGCAACATACTTTATACCAAAGTATAACAGGTTTGAAATACCATTCTCTATTAAAAGGACAAAAACTCCTTGCAGAAATGCATGATTATGTGTATGGTGCAGAAAATACAGAAGGTGAACACTAAAATGGTTATATCTAAATGACACAAAACAGGTTCCTACTGTTCAACTTTGGGACAATTTAAGTATCAAAAGAATTTTGTAATTTGTTGTAAGCTATCTATTTATCTGGCCATCTATTAGCACCATCTGTGTGTGTGTGTGTGTACTATAACTTAAAAGCGTAGGAAGACTCATTTGTCACTATTCATGTGACTATTACACACTGGCTATTACTCTTTAAAGTGGTAATTAAACGAAAAATTAAGCATAGACCATGCCTTTATAGGAGTAACTGTAATTCATCTCCAGTGAATGATAGAAAGTACTTCTTTACAAAAGAATAAAATTAATATAAAAGAAATGTTTGAATTAGAAAAATCATTTTTCCATCTTCAGTAAAATAAATTTATTTGGTCAAGGATTGCCGATGACTGCTAAAACAATTAGGGAAACTTTGAGGGGCGAAGGACTGTGAATTTGTATGTTGTGAAAGTATCATCCCACAGGTGAAAAACCTTACCTTTAAAACAGAGAATGTGGTGACCATAACATTAACCAGGAAATCAAATGTAGGAACACAAGTGTGGATCAACCTGATAATATGTATTACATACCACAAATATTCACCCATGATGGATTTTTTAAAACAAATGAAAATTTATACTGAATCTAGTTAAGCCTCCAGACCTAAATTGTATTTTAATGCTGATATAGGAAATAGAAAAAAAACCCAAAACATTAAATGACCACACAAAAGCAACAAGACAAATCTAGGTGGTGGGACATTATTAAACATACCTGCCTTGGTGTCTTTCTTTTATGACAATAAAGAGTTTGGGAGCTCTTCTATATTAACAGACTAAAAAGACATAATGACAAAGTTTAAGGAATAATTCTTGATAGGAATGATTAATGGGATATGTCCTTATTTTCACAGCATACACTCTGCAGTACTTAGGTGTAAACTGTCATAATGTCTTTAGGTTATTTTGAAATTATATTTATACATATATATACACACATATAAATAGATACATAAATATAATGCCTGCATACATATGTACATCTGTGTATGTGTGTGTAGGCAGAGAGAGGAAACAAATACAACAAAACATTAATTATTGTTGATCTAGGTATGAGTTATGGTGTTCATCGTCCTACTCATTCATGTTGCCTATCTGCTTGGACAGTTGTTTAGGAATGTTTAAAACAAAGTGTACTCTGGTCCATTTTTTAGATACACTTGAGCAGACTATGTGTTGCCCGAACACGAATGTAATTCAATACAACTCACTCTGGCTTACTAACTGCATGCACAGAATCTCAATAGGTAGAAAGTGCTATTCAATTGGAAAAGCTAAATAATTGCTTACAAAGTAGACTGTGGTGCTTGAATAAATGAAAAGTGCTTCAGGAATGTTTATATTGGAAACAATCTCCATTCTGATACCGTTCCTTTGAGGTATTTATTTACTATGAATTCAATTCGAGGATTCTCAACTATGAAAGCTTAAGGTATGGAGACTAAATTTTCTCTAAAATAGTAACTATTTTCCCTGTAATACCATCTGGTAAATTAAGTCTTGAGAAATAGTTCTGCTGGATACACTTCAGGGCAGGGAGTTAATGGTAGTCATGTTTTGAATTTACATTTAATATATCCCTTATTATTCAGAAATTACAGTTTTAATATTCTCAATTTCCCAGAACACTGTCATTAGTTGATTAGAAACAAAAAAAGTGGGGAGAGGATAGGAATCAGTGGGATTAGAAACAATAAGTGTATGTCCATTGGCAATAGTGACATTCTGACATGAAGGAAGTAGAAAATAGTAAAACAAAACAAAACAAAACAAAAAAAACCCGAAAAACAACAGTAACTAAATTACTGACTGGACCTCAGTCTAAGGTCATATAATATAGAGGTAAATAACCCCCTATAGGCAAAAGGCCCCCAAGAACATACTTTTACTTAAAAGGTAATAAACAAATACACAGTGAATGTTGAAAAACACACACTCTGAAGCATCAACATTAATTACACAGCTCCATGAAGAAAAGAAACCAATATGTCCTAGGAATCATTTTAAAAATAGTATTTGTCCCAAGAAGCAACCTGTGAAATTATAATTAAATAGAATAAATCGAGGACAGTAAAAGAACATAGAAGTGTCCAAATAATTTTTCTCTAATATTTTAAATATGGGTGTGGTTACTAAGGGCATGGCATCAGATAACTTTATCTTTATTTTTAAATTCTTTCCTAGATTGATTACATTACCAGGAAAAATGCCCAGTTGCCTTTGTGGTTGCACAGACTGATAATATCTGGAAGTTGGAAACACCTGAATATTCACTTGTTCCACCCCTTGACAAAATCACTTAACTATTTCCAATTTTTAAAAATACTCCTAAAAGATGGTGACATGCTTCTAATACTTAATATTCACATCATGAAAAGTTACTTTTATTTCCTATTAAATTCATCATTCTGCTGCTTCTCTACTAGGCTTACGATTTCAAAACTAGTGTTTTCTAGCATCTTCTGATGTAGTCTTCCTCATTCTCAAATTCAGAAAACTAAGAACATCTAAAACTTGGAAAACTAAGATTGCCAGACAACCTATTGGTAGACATATCCAGAAAATCATGAGAGAAGAAATAAAAATAGCTAATTCATATTGGAAACATTTTTCTTTAAAATCATGAAAAAAATTCAATATTCTTGTGTTTTTGCTAATAAAAGGAGAAAAGATTTTAAGGAAATCACTCTGATATAGTGAAATAGGCCTTTCTATAATGAGGTAGAAAAGGAAATGATGCAACATTTCTGAAGGGTGATATGTAAAATGAGAATTACTAATGTTCACATTCACTAACCTTGTAATTCTAGTTTTAGGAGAATTACCTGACAAAAATGAATTAAAAATATTTATTAAAAAATTTTTTTTTTTAAATTAGAAGTTGAATCAAGGGTTATTTCTGGGAGTAGAATGTTGAAATTGACGAAGTCCAGAAATAAGGAATTCAATATATTTTGGCACATCCTAACATAGAAATTATTCAGTGAATACATAAGAATTAGAAGCATCTTTGATGACAGATCAAATGAACACATCTAATAAAAGTGATTCCAATGTATAGAAAAATTACTGGGGGATATTAAAAAATATAAATGGAATTATAGCTGAATAATGGGAACCAGATTAGTATTAGATTGTCTTATACTTTTATGTATTTTTAATTTTTCTATGTAAAAATATCTCTGTGGCTTTTATTTATTTATTTTATATTTTGCGGTACGCAGGCTTCTCACTGTTGTGGCCTCTCCCGTTGCGGAGCACAGGCTCCAGACATGCAGGCTCAGCGGCCATGGCTCACGGGCCCAGCTGCTCTGTGGCATGTGGGATCTTCCCAGACCGGGGCACGAACCCATGTCCCCTGCATCGGCAGGCGGACTCTCAACCACTGTGCCACCAGGGAAGCCCCTCTGTGGCTTTTAAAAACACTAACAAAGACATGACAAAGTCATGCGGTTTAAACAGACATATACAGAACATACCATGCAACAACAACAAAATGCACATTCTTCTCAAATGCACAGCAATATCCTCCAGGATAGATCATGTGATAGGTCATAAGAAAGGTCTTAGCAAATTCGGGAAGATTGAAATCATACCAAGTATCTTTTCTAACCACAGTAGGATGAAACTAGGAATCAATAACAGGAGGAAAGCTGGAAAATTCACAAATGTGTGGAAACTAAACCACACAGTTATGCAAAACCATGGGTCAATGAGGAAATCAAAATGAAAATCAAAAAATTTCTAGAAACAAGAAAAAGAGAAACACAACATACCAAAAATCTATGGATGCTGCAAAAACAGGTCTAAGAGGGACTTTTATAGAAATAAAGGCCTACATTAAGAAAAGATGTAGAGACAAACCTAAAGACAAATGAAAAAAAACCTAGAGACAAATGAAAACAAAAATACAATGATCCAAAACCTATGGGATGCAGCAAAAAGCAGTCCTAAGAGGGAACTTCATAGGGATACAAGTTTTCCACAGGAAATCTCAAATAAACAATGTAACCTTGCACCTAAAGGAGCGAGAGAAAAAAGAACAAATGATACACAAAGTTAGTAGAAGAAAAGAAATCATATAGATCAGAGCAGAAATAAATGAAATAGTGACTAAAAAACCAGAAAAGATCAATGAAACTAAAAGCAGTTTTTTTTAAAAGACAAACCAAGTTGATAAACCTTTAGCCTGAGTCATCAAGAAAAACAGGGAGAGGGCCCAAATCAATAAAATCAGAGAGGAAAAAGGAGAAGTTACAACTGACTCCAGAGAAATACAATGGATCATAAGAGACAACTTCAAACTGTACACCAATAAGATGGACAACCTAGAAGAAATGGACAAATTCTTAGAAAGTACACTCCCCCAAGACTAAAACAGGAAAAAATAGGAAATGACTAGTGACTATTAATGAAATTGATTCTGTGATTAAAAAACTCCTAACACACAAAAGTCGAGGACCAGATAGCTTCACAGGTGAATTCTACCAAACATTTAGAGAAGAGTTAACACCTACACTTCTCAAACTCTTTTTAAAAAGTGCAGAGGAAGGAACACTTCTGAACTCATTCTATGAGGCCAACATCACTCAGATACCAAAAGCGGACAAAGATACCACACACACACACACACAAATTATAGACCAATGTCATTGATGAACATAGAGGCAAAAATCCTCAATGAAATATTAGCAAATTAAATCTAAAGGATCATACATCATGATCAAAAGGATCATACATCATGATCAAATGGGAATTATCCCAGGGATGCAAGGATTTTTCAACATCCACAATTAATCAGTGGGATATATCACATTAAAAAATTGAAGAATAAAAACCATACAATCATGTCAATAGATGCAGGAAAAGCTTTTGACAAAATTCAACATCCATTTATGATAAAAACTTTAAAAAGTGGGCATGGAGGGAACATAACTCAACATTATAAAAGACATATATGACAAGCCTACAGCTAACATCATACTCAGTGGTGAAAAGATGAAAGCATTTCCTCTAAGATCAGGAACAAGACAAGGATAGCCACTCTCACCACTTTCATTCAACATAGTCTTGGAAGTCCTAGCCACAGCACTCAGACCAGGAAAAGAAATAAAAGGAATCCAAACTGGAAAGGAAGAAGTAAAACTGTCACTGTTTGCAGATGACATGGTACTATATATAGAAAATCCTAAAGATACTGCCAGAAAACTACTAGAGCTCATCAATGAATTTTGTAAAGTTACATGATATAAAATATACAGAAATCTGTAACATTTCTATACACTAACAGCAAATGATCAGAAAGAGAAATTAAGGAAACAGTTCCATTTACCATCCCATCAAAAACAATAAAATATCTAGGAATAAACCTCCCTAAGGAGGTAAAAGTACTGTACTAGGAAAACTCTAAGACACTGATGAAAGAAATTGAAGATGACACAGATGAAAAGATATACTGTGTTGTTGGACTGGAATAATTGTTAAAATGACCATACTACCCAAGGCAATCTACAGATTCAATGCAATCCATATCAGAATACAATGGCATTTTTCATAGAACTAGAACAAATAATTTTAAAATCTGTATGGAAACACAAAAGACCTTGAGTAGCAAAAACAATTTTGAGAAAGAAGAACAGAGATGGAGAAATCATGGTCCCTGACTTCAGACCATACTACCAAGCTATGGTAACCAAAACAGTATGGCAGTGACACACAAACAGACATATAACAGGCACATAGATCAATGGAATGGAATAGACAGCCCAGAAATAACTGACCATCTCCTTATCTATGGCAAAGGAGGCAAGAATATAGGACAGAGAAAAGACAGTCTCTTCAATAAGTGGTGCTGGGAAATCTGGATAGCTACATGTAAAAGAATCTTTTACATGGATTAAAGACCTAACTGTAATACCAGGTATCATAAAACTCCTAAAAAAAACAATAGGCTGAACATGCTTTGACATAAACTGAATTTTTTTTTGATCCTTTTCCTAAAGCAAAGAAAATAAAAGCAAAAAGAAACCAATAGGACCTAATTAAACTTAAAAACTTTTGCATAGAAAAGGAAACCACTGACAAAATGAAAAGACAACCTACTGAAAGGGAGAAGATATTTGTAAATGATGTCCACTAAGGGGTTAATAGCCAACATATAAACAGCTCATACAATTCAACATCAAAAAAACCCCCAAACAATCTGATAAAAAATGGGCAGAAGAACTGAGTAGACACAATGGGATATCATCTCACACCTGTCACAATGACTATCATCAAAAAGAACATAAATAACAAATGTTGGCAAGTTTGTGGAGAAAAGGGAACCCTTGCACACTGATGGTGGGAATATAAATTGGTGCAGCCACTGTGGAAAACTGTATGGAGTTTTCTCAAAAAACTAAAGATATAACTACCACTTGACCCATCAATTCCTCTCCTGGGTATATATCCACAAAAAAACAGAAGAAACACTGATTCAAAAAGATACATGCACCCCAATGTTTATAGCAGCATTATTTACAATTTCCAAGAAATGGAAGCAACCTAAGTGTCCATCGACAGATGAATGGATAAAGAAGATGTGGGATACACACACACACACACACACACACACACACACACACACACACACACACACACGGAATACTACTCAGCCATAAAAAAGAATGAAATTTTGCCATTTGTAGCAACATGGATGGACTTGGAGGGGCATTATGCTAAGTGAAATAAATCAGATGGAGAAAGACAAATACTGTATGGTATCACTTGTATGCGGATTCTAAAAAAAGAAAGGAAAGAATATAACAAAACAGAAACAGACTCACAGATAAAGAGAACAAAGTAGTGGTTACCAATGGGGAGAGGGAAGGCAAGGGGCAAGATAGCTTGTAACTTTTAATTCCCTAACACTATCAGGTATAAAATAAGCTACAAAGATATACTGTACAGTATAGGGAATATAGCCAATATTTTATAATAACTCTAATGGAGTATAACCTTTAAAAATTGTGAATCACTATATTGTACACCTGTAACATATAATATTGTACATCAACTATACTTATACTAAAAAAATTCTAAAGAATCCACCAAAACTCTATTAGAACTAATCAAAGAATCCAGTGATGTTGCAGGATGCAAAGTTGACACGCGAAATCAGTTGTGCTTTAGTTTACTAACAACGAAATATCTGATGAAGAAATACAGAAAATGATCCCATTCACAATAGCATCAAAAATGATAAAATAGTTAGGAATAAATTTAACTAAAGTGGTGAAAGATCTGTATCCTGAAGACTGTAAGACTCTGATGAAAGGAACTGAAGAAGACAGAAACAAGTGGAAAGATATCCTGTGTTCATGGATCAAAAGAATTAATGTTACAATGTCCAGAGCCACCTACAAATTCACTACAATCCCTATAAAAATTTCAGTGACTTTTTCACAGAAGTAGAAAAACAACCCTATAATTGGTATGGAACTACAAAAGACCCTAAATAGCCAAAGCAATTCTGTGAAAAAACAAAGCTGGAGGCAGCACATTTCCTGATTTAAAACTGTATTTCAAAGGTATTGTAATCAAAGCAGTATGGTACTGACCAAAAAAACAGACACACAGACCTATGGAAAGGAACTAAGAGAGCAGAAATAAACCCTTGCATACACAGTCAACTAATATTTGAAAATGAGCCAAGAATACTCAAAGGGAAAAGCATAGTCTCATCAACAAATAGTGTTGGGAAAACTGAATAATCATATGCAGAATAATTCAGTTGGAATCCTATCTTATACCACTCACAAATGTTAACTCCAAGTGGACTAAAGACTTAAACATAAGACTTGAAACTGTAAAACTCCTAGAATGAAACATAGGAAAGATGCTGCTCGACATGGGTCTTGGCAAGAATGTTTTGAATGTGATACCAAAAGCACAAGCAACAGAAGCAAAAATTAATAAGGGGGGCAAAATCAAACTAAAAGGCTTCAGCACAGCAAAATAATAATCAATAAAATAAAAAGGTAACCTACAGAATGGGAGAAAATATTTGTAAATCATATATCTGATAAGAGGTTAATATCAAAAATATATTAATTACCCCTACAACTCAATAAGAACAAAGCCGTCTGATTAAAAAATGGGCAGAGGGGCTTCCCTGGTGGCGCAGTGGTTGAGAGTCCGCCTGCCGATGCAGGGGACACAGGTTCGTGCCCCAGTCCAGCAAGATCCCACATGCCGCGGAGCGGCTGGGCCTGTGGGCCATGGCCACTGAGCCTGAGCGTCTGGAGCCTGTGCTCCGCAACGGGAGAGGCCACAACAGTGAGAGGCCTGTGTACCGCAAAAAAAAAAAAAAAAAAATGGTCAGAGGACCTGAATAGACATTTTTCCAAAGAAGACACAAACGGCCAGTAGGTACACAAAATGTGCTCATTATTAATCATCAGAGAAATGCAAATCAACCACAGGAGATAACACATCATACCTGTTAGAATGGCTATTATCAAAAAGACAAGAAATAATAATTGTTAGCGATGCTGTGGAGAAAAGACAACACTTACACACTGGTTTTGAGAATGTAAATTGGTATAGCCACTACGAAAACAATATGAAGTTTCCTCAAAAATTAAAAATACAACTACTATGTGGTCTAGTGATCCCGCCTGTGAGTATATATCCCAAAGAACTGAAATTAGGATCTTGAAGAGATATCTGCACTCCATGTTAATTGCAGCATTATTCCCAAGAGCCAAGATTTGGAAACCACCTAAGTGTCCCTCAACTGATAAATGGATAAAGAAGATGTAATACACACACACACACACACACACACACACACACACACAGAATATCATGCAGTCATGAGAAAGAAGGAAATTCTGTCCTTGCCAATACATGGATGGAAATGCCCTTGAGGGCATTATGCTAAGTGAGATAATCAGACAGAGAAAGACAAATACTGTATGATATCACTTATATGTGGAGTCTAAAAATGCCAAGCTTGTAGAAACAGAATAGAATGGTGGTTTTCAAAGGCTGGGGGTTTTAAGAAGTAGGGAGATGTTGGTCAAAGGTTTCAAACTTCCAGTTGTAAGTTCTAGGGATCTATGGACATCATGGTGATTATAGTAAATAATACTGTATTACATATTTGAAAATTGTTAAAAGAGTAGATCTTAAATGTTTTCAGCACACAAAAATGGTAATTATGTGACATGACGGAGGTGTTAGCTAATGCTATGGTGATAACCATTTTGCAATATATAAGGGTATCAAATGAATGCATTGTATACCTTAAACTTATACAATATTATATATCAATTATATCTCAATGAAGCTGGAAAAAACAAGCCAACCAACCAACCATCCAAGGAAAAAAATGAAGACCAACAATAACAATATTGCTGTGTTAACTTTTTGTGAGAAACTGGGAAGTGAATTTCCATCTGTTTTCTCTCTTGGATTTTAAGAATACTTGGAGATCTTGGTTGACCATAGTGCACTCCTGAGTTGGAGTGTAATTCTGTGTTTCAAATGGGAATAGACATCACCCCTTTAAATTTTAGTTTTCTGTGCTGTCAATGCATCATTGAGGACATAAACCAGACTAGTGAGTTGCTTCAGTTAAGAAATGACAATACCTAAAAAAAAAATTTTCTGAACTGACTTGAAAACACACACACACACACACACACACACACACACACACACACACACACACACACACATATTTCCTTCTACCAAACAGGCCCAAACACCTACTAATTTCTGGACACTGGAAATTAGAATTTTATGGCTGTAGGATAAACAAGATATGACCTATCTAAACTTACTAGAGAAATATTTAATGACACTTTAATCTCATGAAACCAAATTAAAAACTAGCTTTTGCAAGGAGGGGTTTGAACGTTAATTTGTCATCATTCACCAAGTTAGGAAATCTTTTTTTTTTTTTTTGATAAAGGTTCTAACTGTGACATTGTGCCACTTTTCAAATCTTCTTCACTTGAAAGTTACTGAGACTTGCAATTCTTTTATGACTGGTAGTTTCAAAGGCAGTTCATCAAACCTCCCAGCAATATGATTCTATGTATATAATTGACTACTCAGAAGGAAGTAGAGATAGGACTATGAAGCAAGACCAATGTACTTCTACTGATGAAAGCTTATAAAAACGAATGAAGCTCTATTTGCAAAATATTAGCAGCTTTGCCCAAAGTTCTTTCTTAAATTTGTTTTTCTAAACAAAAATTTTTGTGCATAGTAATAAAATTTTGATAATCCTATTTAAAGGGTTTTCATGTTCTCTGCTGCACAAACCAAATATCCACTCTATAACAGAAATGTATGTATAAGGTTTTTCTATTCATGTCTAGCATTCATAATAATTATTCATTAATATATATTAAGTAATTACTATTGGCTTTATTATATATTCGATGCAAAATGTATTTAGCACATAATTCTAGGATTTCTGTAAGAGTTCACTGGTCTTCAACTCTTCCTGCACTTATTATCATTTCCCATCTTTATTAATTTTATTTCTTTCCTAAAATGCGTAATACCTAATTTCTTTAATTGATTTCCCCACATACAATAGATTCATTATCTTATGACTTCTTTAAAAATCCTGTGCATTTTGTCCTCTTCCATTTTCATATCACAAAACTGCTTACTTTTAATGTGCTATTCTTCTGGAAAACTTCAGTGACCTTTTCTAATTTTTTTCCCTTTTGGATCTCTCAACATCACATCTCTTGACACAGGCAGTTAGTTTCTTCCTCTAAAACTACTTTTATCTTTAGCTCCATGCATCTGAGGTCCTGATTCTCTTCTCTTTTCATGTTGCTCATATTCTTTTTGGTTCAGTCCTCTTCTTTTCCAGGCCATTGATCTTGTTAGTACTCCAGGGTTTGTCCTAAAACATTTGCTAATCTCTTGCTACACCGACAAGTAGGGATACATTATCCAATTGAAACTTGAAAACTTCCAAATCTGTATCTTCAAACTTAACCACTGACTCTCAAATGCCACACTTAACTCTCCAACTATCTTCAGGGCATATTTATTGGTGTATTTTTAAGATCCTTGAAACGCAGTAGGAACTAAACTCATTATTCTTACTTCAAGTGCAGTCACCTCTACCCAAGTTTCTAAGCACTAATTATGCTTTCCATTCCAGTTTCTTATTCCAGTCTATGTTACTTCTTAATTACCTGACATGTTTCTTTTTTCTACGTAATTCCGTATTTAATCATTTCCTAATTCAACTAATGCTGTATTAGGGAATACATCTTATATATTTTATATCTTTTCCAGTTCTCATCTACATTCACCACCCAACTCTTTTTTGACTATATTCTTTTTTTCCTCTTTGCTTTAGCAGTTCTTAAATATAGTTGTGCATTAGAATCATCTGGGGAAGTCTGGATTTTTAAAAAAGTTTTACTGCATTTTAACTTACATAAAATGAATATTCACGTGAGTATACATCTTAGTAAATATTTACAAAAGATCTGACCCATGAAATCATTAGCCCGTTGAAAATACACATTTCTAATAGTACAGAATGCTCCCTTATGCCACCTCTTAGCTGATAAGCATTAAAAATGCCAAAGTTTTAGCACCAGCACTGGAGATTTTGATTTAACTGGTTTGAGGAGGGTCCTGAACATTGGTGTTATTTTTCCATATAAAGATATTTGATAACTTTAAAATACAGAGAAAGACAAAATATGCTGGATATATCTTGTTAATAGAGTTGAGAACTGGAGGACATATGAATGAACTTGAGAGAGAATAAAGCTCTCAGAACATTTTGGGAAAGAAGCAGTGATGGAAGTAAAACATAATTTTAGGCAAGGATTGTGTCATTTTATGCCAGGTTATATAAAACACTGCCGCCATTTATGTTATTTAAAGTATTTTTGGTAAACGTTTCAAGAATATTTTAGTTTGGAACGGAGAGAAATACACACCTGTGTGCATAATGAGATCTCTTTAGGGGATTATTAAAAGTATATTGCAATGCCTATGTCATAGCTTATCTGAAGAATTTATACATATCTGCAGTAGGCAATTATCCAGTAGCATATTTTACATAACAGACACCAGAAAAATATTTTTTAATAAATTAATAACAAGGTCAGCTTAAACTTAATGTGAGTATTGATATATTTAACAGTAAATCTACCATCTTACTATTTCACATTTGTCTTTTCATGGTATATTTACATTTTCTCTTTGCTTGCCTTCTGTTTGATTAACTACTATTTTCCCATTCTCCTGCTCTAATAACTTGTTAGCAATACATTCTGCTACTATTTTTTAGTGGTACCTCTATAGAATAAAACATGGCATGTAATATGAATGAAAACTTCTACATTTCCTAAAGAAGCTGTACCACTCACTACATTTACTTGCCTCCTACCTTTTTAAAAGACTGTTGAATTTTCACACTGTTGTATGTATGCCATGTATTTTAATTTCCAATACATTTTAAACCCCACAAAGTTGATTATTATCGTTCTGTATGTAATCATATGCATCTGTATTTAGCCATTTTTGCTCTATGTTTCTACCTGAATTTTTGTACTTTTATCTAAGTTCACTTTTCTTTTGCTTAATGAACACCCTTCGTTAAGTATTATCTTTAGTGTAGTTACGCTGATGATAAATTCTTTATTTTTTTCATTGCTTGAAGTTTTTGGTCTTTAGTTTTGAAGAATATTTTCACTGTATAGAGAGTTCGAGGTTGGCAGAAAATATCTCTCAATTACCTTCTAGCCTCCAGTTTAAGTTGGAAAGTTCGTTGCCTGTTTTATTACTCCATTTTTTAAAATGTCTCTTTTTCTTAATTACTTTTAAAGTTTCCTTTTGTCTTTGGTTTTCAGCAATGGTCTATGATGTACCTAGGTATATTTTTCTTCCTACGTATGTTCATCAGAATTAAAAAAAATTTAAATGTGTGGGTTGATGTTTTCATCAAATTTAGAAAATTCTAAGTCATGAGATCTTTAAATCTTGCTTCTGTCGCAATATCTCTCCTCTGCTTACCATCCTCCAACCACACATGAATTAAGTTTTGTTATAACTGTATGTCATTTACTCTTTTCTGAATTTTTCATCTTTTTATCTCTCTGGGCCCTGGTTTCCTATTTGTTTGACCTATCTTCCAGTTCAATAACACTTTCTTACACAGTGTCTAATGTGCTTTTAAATCCATATACTACATTCTTAATTTCAGATTTTAGATCTAGAGTATAAATTCCATTCTATTATTTCACATCATCAGTTCTGTCCTGTAATTATCCATCTTGTAATTTAATTTCTTATACCTGTTATTTTAACTTTATCTGTTAAAAGTCAATGTCTATAAATTCCATGAATTTATTTCAATTGACTTGTTTTTCCTCTTGATTTTGGTCAATTATTTTCTTTTTTATGACTTTAATGAAACTGAATGTCAAATATGCATATAAAAACGTGTTCACATAGTTTGAGGACCTGGCTGATCTTTTCTTTCAGAGAGGATTAACTTTGCCTCTTCTAGGCAATTAGGGCCAAGGTAGATAATTTTAATCCAAACATGAAGTGTGCTGATTCAAAGTTGGAGCCAAAATCAGGACTTAACTATTTCTGGCTCACTTGTACTGCTAGGTGGTAGCTGTTAGGAGTTTAACCTGAGAGCTCATTTTGAATGCCCTGAATAGCGAAGTTTGTGCCCCAGCCCTTAAAAACTACCCAATGTTCTGTCCAGGGTTCACAAATGCTTCTCTTGATTCACTGAATGCTCTACAGCAGTGGTTCTCAACTGGGGGAAATGTTGTCTCCCCTATCCAGGGACATCGGGCAGTGTCTAGAGACATATTTGGTTGTCACAACTGTCACGGTGTTACTTGCATCTAGTGGGTGGAGACTAACGATGTTGTAAAACTTTTTGTAATGCACAGGACCACTCCCCATAATAAAGAATTCTTTGATTTAATATGTCTGTAGTGCTATGGTTAAAGCACTGACCTTTTCAGAGGAAATGCAGCATTGCATGTATTACTCACATTTTAGGGCATTTCATCTCAGTAGGATCATGACCATTCAAGTCTTTCCTACTTCAATACTATTAAAAATACATTTTTTATTTTGCATATTGTCCAGATTTTCAAATTTGGGGGAAAGATCAAACTAATCTGCTATGGCTGGAAGGAAAAAAAAGTCACAGATTTAGTTAGAGTTTTGTATTTCTCCACAATTTCTTTGGAAAATAGGAACAGGAGCAGAGAGGAGTGCTGTACAAGGAATGGATGATAGATTTAACCCAGAGCTAGGCTTAGAAGATATTAAGGAATAGTTTGTGTAAGAAAGAGTCTATGATGTTAGAGATTGTAGCACTGATCAAACTGTCTCTGGATTGTAGGATGAAGAAAATCAGCCATAATGATCAAGCGAGTGGTCTTTGGTTTTAGGAAAAGAGTTCAGATTGAGACTAGAGACAACTTTGATGGCAAAAAAACAGGTTTTATATTCCCACCATAATATTTCAGTTTAGATGCAACTTCGCAGTATTTTTATAGTAAAGGTTTTTTTAATGACAAAAGTGTCTGGCTTCTAAATTTGAAGTCATCCCTCAATAATAGTGGATAGTGGTTTAAAGCCCATGAGGGACATTTTAAGTGCTGAGACACAAGGCATTCAATTTATTTTTAGCTAGCACTCAAATTTAAATTTAGTTATTTTGCATTCCTTTCAAAAGAACACCATTAGAAGTTAGTCTCTCAGGAGTAATACCATGATAACTTATTATATCAGTGTTCTCATATAGATTCACTTCTCCAGGAAAGGTTAAGTGGTTAGAGACCAGTTTCACTTCTCCCATGATTTTTCTTCCAGTTTTCATGACTGTATACTGGGACCTGAAAGCCAAAGAATATAAAGATCCAAAAGTGTTGGGGTGCATATAAATCCGGTCTTAAATGTGGGTGTAGTAGAGATGGCAAATGTCAGAAATAGCTGCTGCATCTTGAGATCCACTGATGAGAGGTGAAGATAAAAACATGATTATTGCAGGTATGAGCACATCTAACACCCAAATATTTAAAAAACCTTTAAGAAAATTAATTTATAGTGAAAAGATAAAATTAAATAAGCCAAAATTATTACTGGAGAAGTTAATCCAATAAAAATTGCAGTTTAAATCAAATGGAGAACACTATTTTAACCATTTACCATCTATTTATTTTTTTTATAAATCGTGAAAAAATATAAGACTTACTATTGGCCTTACATTAATAAAGTGGCTGAGGGTATACAATAAAGTAGGGTTCAATTCTTCCTTTTAATACTGTCTCTATTCAGCAAAAGATGATGAATTTGAGAGCTAAGGTAAAACTTTCTATATACTACAATATGGTGCCTTTTCTTGGTGGTACAAAATAGCAACGAATTGCTTCTTCTTTAAATTATTTTAGGTTAATAGGGAAGCAGATATTGTAAACATAGATGAGAGTGTTATTTAGAAATTTGCAGTCAACATTGAGAGACGTCATTCAAAGCAACCTGACCAAAATAGGAAATTTCTGGCAACTCATGATCCAAAATAGGAAACAAAAATCTGGATCTAGATCAACTCTCAATTCCTGTATTGTTTATCACAATTATCATCACTCTGGTAGGGTTTGCTCCTTTTTTTTTTTCCCTGAAAGTGTTCTTTTAACCCTTTAATGTTCCACGTAACTTCCATTAGTTGACTGGTTATATGAAATTAGGTATACCGTGTAACAAATGGCTATTGATGATTTTGTAAGCTATTTAGTGACATGAGGTAATAATTGGGACCTATTTTTAAATGAAAAATATTGATTACCAAACAGAAAATACAGGATAGCAACATCTGAGATCTACAATGCATATTTTATGTGCATTGCACTATTTTCTATACATCCACCGATTTATTAAATGTATACTATAAATTACTCTATCAACATTTTTATAGGAAATAGTTTTGAGGTGATATGTTAGGTGACTTTTAATCTTTTGTGATTTTCTTTTTTCTACAAGATTAGAGTTTAAAATTGAGAGAACTGATTGGGAATGAGGGAGAAGTACAACTGATGTACATCTTATTAGAAATTCTGGTTTAAAATATATTTGGAGGGAAGTTTAAAACAAAGGAATAAAATGAATTTCTTAATGTCTTTCACTTGTATTCATATATATATCTCCTACTTATGTAGCTGATGAAATGTAAGACATAAACCTATAAACTGGACTGCTGTTAATGATAAACTAAGTTGAGGGTTAAAAAAAGAGCCCCTGATTTAGTCAACATTCTTCATCAAAATTTCTATCACTGAAAGACAGCCCCTCATTTTTGGTCAGCCTTTCTTTCATTGACAGAGTGAAAGCTCCAGTTCAACTATTATGAATTTCTTTCTTCATAACCTTGCAGTTACTTTTACCCAAATAAAGTGAAATGCTCTATACTAAGCAAACAAATCAACATAAAAGATAGAGCTATAAGATCATTTTCTATATATATCTGAAAGTAATTCAGATATTATGAACATTTTCTAAATTAAACAAGGTACTAATGGTGACGGGAAGTCTCAATAAGAGTAAAACATTTATTGATCCAGGCATTGTGTTCATTGCCTATGACACAAAAATGATTGGAGTGGTTTAGGTTTACTGAAGCTCATTCATCTGAAGGAGCTTTGTTTGTATAAGCTCCAGTTTGGTGAAAATAGATGCACGGCTGTTGTCCTCCCTCAGATCACTGAAGCATTAAGTATGCTTGCCTCTGATTCAGGTCTGCCTGTGGGGTCTGACTCTGAACACTTCCTGGCTCTGTATGCCTCTGCTTGTCTGTTTGCATACCCAACACCAAGGACAATCAGAGCTATTAGCAGAAAAGCAGACTTTCAGAATGCTATTCTCTGCAGAGCTGCGAGTGTGACAGTGTCTCTGGTGTGCACTGCTACCGATGAATGAAGCCTCTCAATATTCAGTTGCTAAAGGAAAGGATCCCAAAACTCTTCACTGGGGCATAGTGGTTTCGGTGTGTCAGATTTCTTTAAGCTGCTCATGACAGTTAGCTACCTGGTATGTGGAGATAGAGCCCACACAAATATACCTACCTTTGTCAAGCACACTTAACTGCCTGACTCATGAAAACGAAGCATAATGGAATTCTTGCCTGATATTTTACTACAATTGCTTTTGTATAAGTATTTCAACTGGGGTAGGCAATATACCTACAGGTATATATTTTCCATTTGAATACTGAGTGCTAAATTTATATACCCTTTTATTTAGTGAGAGATATTCCCTGGCCTAATTTGTCAACCCGGAATATTTCTCACATGCTTTCCCTTTCTTAAGAGGAAGATCCCATTGTTGGAGGAAATGGATGTTAATTAATCATATCCTACCAAGCTTTTTATTGTGTAGCTCAATTTTATTTGAAAAGTATAATTGGGGTTGATGTAGAGGAAGAGTAAAAACCAAGCTTAATATTTATGACAATATTGAATACTTAGGCAAACCATCTGAATATTTTAGTCTGTTTTCTGCTGGTAACATTTTATGGTTGACTAAAGCTGTCAGAACAACATTCATATTAAAGGCAGCGGGAAGTCATTCAGCAATGGAGAAGTATGTGCAGCCAGCCAGTACTCAGCACTGCTGCAGAAGGCAAGAGTGCTAATAATTGTAGTCCTTACCGAACCTTGGCAAAGTTGTTTTATTTTTATATATTGATATTGAATGAATATAACTATATATTTGGTTTTAATAATGTAAATCTCATATTACAGCATTAATTTCACTTTTAACTGGTAGACAAAGAATCCAGGATAAAAGGGAATTCATTTCTTCTACTAATTCCTAAATTATGAAAATTAAAATAGCTTAACGTAAATGGTTATGATAGACGGTCCCAATGAAATCAATTCCACTGAAGTTCCCACATCATGATAAACATAATTATAATGATAAATAAATGCATATATTTTACTTTTCTCTTGAAAACTAAATGAGCCTTCATTGTTTTCCATGGCATTGTATTCAAATTAGTGTCTGCACCGAAATCCCCAGAAAGTGGGCATAGAGGAAACATACCTCAACATATTAAAGGCTGCATATGACAAGCCCACAGCTAAATTCATACTCAACAGTGAAAAGATGAAAGCATTTCCTTCAAGATTAGGAACAAGACAAGGATACCCACTCTCGCCACTTATTCAACATAGTCTTGGAAGTTCTAGTCACAGCACTCAGGCAAGAAAAATAAATAAAAGGAATCCAAACAGGAAAGGAAAAACTAAAACTGTCACTGTTTACAGATGACGTGATACTGTACATAGAAAATCCTAAAGATGCCACCAGAAAACTACAAGAACTCATCAAGAAATTCATGAGAGCTGCTGGATACAAAATTAATATGCAGAAATCTGTTGCATTTTTATACACGTGCAACAAACAATCAGAAAAAGAAAGTAAGGAAACAATCCCACTTACCATAGCATCAAAAAGAATAAAATGCTCAGGAATAAATCTATCTAAGGAGGTAAAAGAGTTGCTTGGAAAACTATAAAAAGCTGACAAAAGAAACTGATGACAACTCAAACAGATGGAAAGATACACCATGTCCTTGAACTGGAAGAATCAATATTGTTAAAATGACTATATACCCAAGGGAATCTACAGATTCAGTGCAATCCCTATCAAAATACCAATGGTATTTTTCACAGAACTAGAATAAATAATTTTAAACTTTGTATGGAAACACAAAAGACCTTGAATAGCCAAAACAATCTTGAGAAAGAACAGAGCTGAAGGAATCATGCTCCCTGACTTCAGAAAGTATTACAAAGCTATAGTACTCCAAACAGTATGGTACTGGCACAAAAACAGACACATACATCAATGAACAGGATAGGGAGCCCAGAAATAAACCCCATGCACTTATGGTCAATTAATCTATGACAAAGGAGGCAAGAAAATACAAGAGAAAAGACAGTCTCTTCAGTAAGTGGTGCTGAGAAAACTGGAGAGGTGCATGTAAACAACACTCTCTAACATCATATACAAAATTAAATTCCAAATGAATTAAAGACCTAAAGACTGGAAACCAAAAAGTCCTAGATTAAAACATGGGTGGAACACTCTGACATAAATCATAGCAATATTTTTTCCATCTGTTTCTAAAGCAAAGGAAATAAAAGTAAAAATAAACAAATTAGACCTAATTAATCTTAAAAGCTTTTGCACAGCAAAGGAAACCACTGACAAAATGAAAAGACAACTTACTGAATGGGAGAAAATATTTGCAAATAATATGGCAAAAAAGGGGATAATATCCAACATATATAAACAGCTCATACAACTCAACATCAGAAAACAAACAACCTGATTAAAAAATGGGCAGATGACCTGAATATATATTTTTCCAAAGAAGACATACACATGGCTAACAGGCACATGAAAAGATGCTCAACATCATTAATCATCAGAGAAATGCAAATCAAAAGCACAATGGGATATCACCTCACACCTGTCAGAATGGCCATCATCAAAAACACCACGGATAACAAATGTTGGCGAGGATGTGGAGAAAAGCAAACTCACCTATATTGTTGGTGAGAACGTAAATTGGTGCAGCCACTGTGAAAAACAGTATGCTGGTTTCTCAAAAACCTAAAATTAGAACTATTATGTGACACAGTGATTGCACTCCTGGTTATATATCTGAAAAAAACAAAAACACTAATTCAAAAAGATACATGCACCCCAATGTTCACAGCAGTATTATTTACAATTACCAAGGCATGGAAGTAACCTGAGTGTCCACTGACAGATGAATGGATAAAGAAGATGTGGGATATATACACAATGGAATACTACTCAGCCATAAACAAGAATGAAATCTTGCCATTTTTAACAACATGGATGCACTTGAATGATATTATGCTAAGTGAAATTCATCAGAGACAAATCCTGTAATATATCACATATATGTGGAATCTAAAAAATAATGCTATTTAATATAACAAAAAGAAAAGCCTTACAAACACAGAGAACAAACTAGTGGTTGCCAGTAGGGTAAGGGGCAGGATAGGGGTAAGGGATTTAGAAGTACAAACTATTATGTATAAAATAAATAAATAAGGATATATAGTACAACACAAGGAATACAGCCAATATTTTAATAACTACAAATGGAATGTAACCTTTAAAATTTGTGAATTACTATGTTGTACACCTGGCACTTACATTGCATATCAATTATACCTCAATTTAAAGAACATTTTAATTGACTAAACACTCCACAAAGAAGGCAGAGAATGTAAGAATGAAGAAAGCAGGGCCCAGTTACATGGTACGGTGAAAAAAAACACTATAAAGACACTGGCGGGTTCAAAGTAAATGGATGAAAAATAAATAACATACAGTCATCCCTCAGCATTCTCAGGGGGATGGTCCAGGACCCTCACAGATACCAAAATCTGAGGATGCTTAAGCCCCTTATGTAAAATGGCATAACACAGCTGGCCCTCCATATCCCAGGATGTGGAACCCAGAGATACAGAGGATCAATAGTACAAGCAGTAGTTTGAAAAGTCTAGAATGTTCTATTAATATTAGATGAAGTATTTAAGAGTATGTTGTTGTTGTTGAGTCTATGACTCGTTTTATTCTTTTTAACTTAAATTTTTAATTGAAGTACAGTTCATTTATAATATCAAAGAGTATTTTTTGAAATAAAATTGTACACTGTATAATGACAAAAGAGTCAGTTCATAAGGAACACATGACAATCCATACTGTGCATATGAATAATAATAGAACCTCAAGATATATGAAGGAAAAACTGGTATTAGGAAAGGGAAACACAACTATAGTAGGATATATTTAAAACAGTTCTCCCATCAACTGATGTAAAACAGTAAGTTAGTATTTTTTCCAATCACCTATACTTGTACTATCAGCTACAGTGATCTAATTGTTTTTTTAAATATCTATATCCTACAACTGTGTTATTTTCAAGTGCACACAGACCATTTGTCAACATGCTTGGCCAAAAAAACAAGCATAAAGGAATTAAAAACAAACTTGAATCAAACAGAATATACTGTATGTATGCCTATAACAGAATCAAATTATAGATTAAAAAACCCTAAGATACCCAGGAAAACCATAAGTATTTCAAAATTAAATAAGAAAAATTTAAACAACTCATGGGTCAAAGAAGAAATCACAAGAGAAAGTGGAAAATATTTCAAAATGAACGATGAGGAATACATAATACATCGATATTTATGGGAGTTAAAAGCAATGCCTAGAGAAATATGAAATTTTAAATGAATATATGAGACAATGGTAAAGAAATTAAATCATTGCTGAAGTTTCCATCTAAAGGAGCTAGAAAAAGAGCAAAAAGTAAAAAGTATTTTTTCACGTAAAAAGAAGTAAATAATGATGATAAGAGCAGGAACTGGTTAAATGGCACAAAGACAAGATAGAAAATAAAGTCATAAGCATGGTTATTAAAAAGATCAATGAATCTGATAAAACTCTAGGAAGAGTGAACACAAAAAGAAAAAATGTACAAATTACTCATGAGGAATTAAAGAAGGTTTTCACTATAGATTCCATAACCATAAAATAATATGATGTTATGCACAATTTTATGTCCAAATAGAATAACAGTGATGAAAGGGACAACTTAATGGAAAATCTACAACTTAACAAAATTGACACAAATAAATGAAAAATATAAATAGCTTTATGTCTGTTTAAAATTTTGAAATTTTACTCAAAAATTTTCCCAGAAGAAAAGTACCAGGACCAGATAGTTTTGCTGATTAAGTCTATGAACCATTTGAAGAAGGAATGATATCAATTACTCATAAACTCTTTCAAATGAAGCCAGAATTACCCTGATACCAAACCTGTAAAGATATTACAAAAAAGTAAGATTGGGTCAAGATTGCTTATGAACATAGACCCTCAAATACTAAAAAAAAAATTAGCAAATTGAATCTGGCAACATATAACAAGCATATAACAAAATTTTCTTTCATAATAGCATGAAACATAAGATTTTGGGAGTTAATTTAATAAAAAATGCAAAATCTTTATAATAAAGCTAGGTATTTCTGAGGAATATTGAAGAAGACTAGATAATGTTGAAAACACCATGTTCATGGGTTGGAAGAATTAACTATTTTAAGTGATCAATTCTCACCAAATTGATCTATAGATTCAATGGAATACCAAAAAATATCCTAGTATGCTTCTAAGAAAGTTAATTGTTATTTTTTGAAAACCTATAAAAATCAAAAAAGTTATTAAGAGTTAGAGGACCTACAAAATTTGATTTTAAGATTTACTGAACACTGACAGTTTTGGTAGCTTCTTCTAAAGTTAATAAACATGCACCAACCATATGCCCCAGCAATTCCACAATATTTACTTAGGAGAAATAAAAATATACATGCACAAAAATATTTGTTTGTGAAGGTATATAGCAGCTGTATTGACAGTAACCCCAAACTAAAAATAATCTAAATTTTTATCAACAGGAAAATGAACTAAAATTTATGGTACATTCATTCAACAAAATACGACTTAGCAATTAAAAAGTAACAAACTACTAATACATGTAGCAGCAAAGATAAATCTCAAAATCACTATTTTTAAGAAAGTGAAATATAAAATCTACTTATTGTATAATTCCATTTATATAAAAGTCTAGAAAATACAACCTAATCTATACTGATGGAAAGCAGACCAGTGGTTGTCTGGATTTGGGAGCCTAGGGAGGGGACGGACTGCTGAATGATGAGGAAACACTGTTGAGGATGACAGAAATATTCCGTATCTTGACTGTGACTTTGTTTCCACATACTTATTTATCTGTCCAAACACAATGGTTTGTACACTTAAAACAGATGCAGTTTATTGTACTTAAAAAAAACAAAAGTAAATACAATTAGCTTAATTAAAAAAAATACTGAGGCACATTTTATTTTGGTCTAAGCAAGGTTTTGTATGCTTTAAAAAAAACTTGAATTAATATAAAACCTTGATGATTTTTTTACACTAAGTACAAGAGTTAGGACTAGTTGTTGAGTATGTGAGTGCATGAGTACCTATAGTTACTTTGTTTTCTCAACCAGTCAGGTTGAAGTCAATTCTTCCTGTGTGTGTGTGCATGTGTGTCTATCCTAAACTACGGCAGAAAGAGACTCCTTAAAGAGTGTGGCTTTTAAATCACTTGCAGTATTAAAATAAAATAAAATTTTAATACTCTTAGGAGAAATACCTGATAAGGTATTTATGTTTTGTTTGAACAATACCACTGTTCCTGTAGATATATTTTATTATGGAATGCTTTGAATAATGCCATGTTCTCTTCACAGTGGATACCGTAAGAGTTGGTATTCCTCATGATTTGCGTAGTCACATATGGAGGGTAGTCTGTGTTGTAGAGTCTTCTCTGAAAGGTTCATGGAATCTTATACTTGCAAACGATAAAAGAGTGAAGGAGTCAGACGCCTGTAAGGGGTCAAAGGCGACTATTCTTGTGACTCTCACAGAGGCTATTTAGAAATTCAAATTAGGTAAAGTATAAGAAAGCTCTTCCTAAGGAGCCATGCAAATAAACACTTTTTACTAAAATTAAGATTTGTGAAATATTGCTCTATTAATCTTAACTTTTAACTCTTTTAAACTTAACTTTTAACTCTTTTAAAAGTCGAGGCTGAGAGAATTGTTGGAAGAATCTAAGTGAATTAGGGCTACACTAGAGCGGAGTCTTGAGTTGTTTATAGGCAGGTAGAAAAGATTTTGCTTTTTCATTTTAAGGAAAATTACTCTTTTGAAACCTTTACATGCTACCTTGGCTATATCGTAAGAATAAAAAGCTTGGAGTTCAAAGGGCACTCTGAATTCGGCTGTGCTCAATTTATTCTTGCCTTCAAAATTCCAAAAAACTTTCTTCTTGTGTCTTAAAACCATTCACAATCATGGGATAACATTTTAATATATTTCAGTAATACTCTCTTTCAGTTTCTTTCTTTCCCAAAGGAGAGCTGTAAAAGGGCTAGCTTCTTAGTAAAAAACTTGCTTCTAAATATACATTTTATCTTTTAGAAAATACACAGTTCATAAATTTTCCAAATGGAAAGGAAAAAAAAGAACAGCAGTAAGTTGCATGAGAAGATAATGAATAGTATAAATATTTAAATATTTTTGAAGATACTTGGCTGCTACCTTGGTTAGGTGATTTTTTGTTCCTGCAGGGTTTTTTTCCATTATTTATTTAGCATATTTCAGGAATGTCAGATGCAGATTATACAGCTATTTTAATAGGCAGTTCCACTCTTTTTTCTGAGATGATGTGCAAACAGCAGAATTATCAGAAATGAGCGTGCTCCAGATGACAGTGTATTTTTACAAAGAAATGGAACATGCAACTCTGCAGTTTATTCTGAATTTTGCAAAAATCTATCTGAAGGGCATTTATGATTTTGGTGACCTGAAATTCTCAAGATACAAGTCAGGTCAAATTGACAATCTTTTGAATTTGGTAGGAAGTAAACAATCCATTCATTCATTCATGTACTCATTAATTCAGGCTAGTATATTTTATTCTCTATCTTCTGTGACCACCCGGTGTCAACTGAGTGAGGTACTGAGGCTATGAAGATGACTGTGATTAGACTCTGCAGCGAGGAGCTTGCAGTATTGAGGGGAAGACAGATGTGACTGTACCAGGAGGCGTAGGCCATTTGTTATTTGGGTCTGGCTGTAATCAAGGAGCAGCAGGTCTTCCCTTCATTCATTGATTGGCCTTCCGGGGCTCAAAATATGTTGGCCTCACCTAGCAAGTCAAGGCGGAGGGTTCTTATCCCATGGCTTTCTAAATATCTCTTCAAATGATCACTTGACTTTTAAAAACTTTCATAAAACACAAATCTGTGGCTTTACATGTACAAGGTATCTGATCTTTGTTATTAGCCATGTATGTTTCTGTAACTGCTTTGTCTTATTTTTAGTGAGGTTTTTTTTAAACTAACTAATTCCTTTCACTATTTTCCCTTTCCTTCTGTCATATCTATCTATCCATCTATCTAATGTATATACATTTGTTTTTCTCATATTTAAATATTTTAAGTACCTGTAACTTTTTGTGGGAGTGAGGGACCCTGTGTTTAATCTCAGACATAGACAAGGAAATTTGTACTTAGCTTTTACTTAACTGGGAATCTTCTAAGCTCCTGAGATATATTTATTTTATTAATTAATTACTTTCATGGAAAGGCATTTAATTTTAAATATAGCAGTGTGTACATGTCAATCCCAATATATCTATTTTAAACTTGTATATTGCCTTGCCTTTGGTCCTAAACATAATCTTCCTGGGAGAGTTAGTCGTATTACCTGTAACACACATGGACTATTAATTGGTAATGGTTAAGCTGCATGTAAAAATGAACCTACCCACCCAATGGCTTAAGCTAAGAAGGTGTTTACTGACTGACATAACTGGAAAATCCAGGGATGGGACTGGTTTCAAATGAACCTTGATTCAGGATCTAAATGATGTAATTTCTCTTTTCATCTATGTACTAACTGGAGGGTAGGGAGTGAAATGTGAATATTTTATATAAGTCAAGGCCTGCTTCTGGAGCTGAGTGAACTTATCCTCTACAAAAGTATATGCACTGAGAGTGGAAGACAGGTAGTTCTCTTTTACCAGGAAAAGTGTGATTGTTGGATACCAGAGGCAAAAATGCATTTCACAATTTTGCACCAATTTGGTAGCTTTCTCTACCTATTTCTCTAGTAAATCACTGGAACAACAGGTCAAATTCACAGTACGATAAATTCAATCCTAAATATGGATGAGTACAACTAGTAGAATAGACTTTTGTTGTTTCTAGAAACACTCAATCCATATATGTATAAATTTGTGAGTGGAAATGCAACCTAGCAGGACACTATGGGGCCTTCCTGGGATCGATCCCATCCCCCTGTCCTCCACCTGCCTCTTTTTTGTAGAAAAGCCATAGTCTCTCAGGCCTCCCCTGAGTCACAGAAGCCTGGATCAAGAATTCATGATTAAAAGGTAGTTGCAAAAGTAACATTTGGGCCAGGACAACTGTTAACGATTTAAACAGTAAATCAGCCATATGGCAGTGACAGAATCTTTAGTTCCTTCCTGAATTACCTAGATAACAGTATCTGATGCCCATTTCCTGAGTTGCTTTACAGATGCTAAAACCCCCACCAAATGGAAGAAGTTAACTACTTGATAACCATGAGCTCACAGGCCCCAGACTGGCTGGACCCTGAGGATTGGTCATGTTAATCCCTGTGACAGCCCCCTGTTACCTCACCTCAACCAATCAGCAAATTGTGCACTAGTTGATCACATATCCTGCAACTCTCCTTCCTCACCTGGCCTTTAAAAATTCTTCCCTGAAACCCATCAGGGAGTTTGGGTTTTTTATGCCTTAGCTTCCCAGGAGTCCTTGTGTGGCTCCTGCAATGAACCTGTCCTTCAACCAAAACCTGGTGTCAGCAGACTGGCTTTACTGCACACAGGCAAGCGGACACAAATTTGGTTCAGTAACAGAAATCTTGATTTCTAACAGGCCTCCTCTTTTAGGTGAAGCCTCCACTTCACATGATGGTCTGGTGCTGCAGGGAATGAAATAATCATTTAGGAAGGGACACCAAATGTAATCTTGCCACTGGTTTAAATTCTAGAAATAAACAATTAGGAACTTCTCACAGTATTCTTTAGAAGGAGGTACAACAAAGCATCTCAGCTAATGTATGAAAATCTCTTGCAGGTCAATTATCCTCCAGCATATGTCTGAGTCAACTGCTGCCCTTTCTATCAGAGAAGACTGTGAAAGGAAAAAACAGTCTTTCCCTTCCATCTTGTGTCAACACAAAAATTAAAAACATTTCTCTAGGAAGGGCTCTTGTTAGTTAGGTCATGTTTCTAGATAACACAGACCCTATGACTCTCCTTTGGAATCAGTACTTGAATTGCTTTCCAGGGTCTTTGAGAACAATGATCTCCAATGCTCTCTGAATCTGCCAGGCTCTAGTGACTCTCTTGAGTATTGAAAGTCATTAGAGTTTGCAAATCCTAGAGATACAAATACATCAGACAGTGTGTAATCATGAAATGCCAAGATCCAAAAACAATTTTTACCTCCATCAGATTGTTTTGGGTCTTTCATTTACTCGACAACTCGAGCGCCTAGAGGACCTGGTTTCTCTACTAGGCACTTAAAGTATAGAGGTCTCTGTTTTCGATGGAACTTACATGCTATGGGAAGACAGACAATAATGAACAGGTAATTTCAGAGAGAGACAAATGTTATGCAGAAAGTAAAATAGGGTGATGTTACAGAGAGTTACTGAGTAGGAAATACTAATTTAGAATAGGTGTTCGTGAAGTAATTTTCTTAGCACGTGATATCTGAATCAGGACTCGAATAATGAAAAGTAAGCCAACCATGTAAAATCTGGAAATTAAATATCTCGGGGTATATTTCACAACAAATACGTATCATGCCCAGAGATTTGGCAATGTAAGGATACAGTCTAGACTTCTACTCAAGCATCAACACTGTTTATATGAAAATTTGTTTTATGAAAAAAAAAATCTTCCAATTCCAATATGCCAGGCTCTTTTACAATATGGTATTATAATAAGATGACTTAAATAAACACTAGTGTGAGATAGCTGATACTGTTTATGGTCGAAAGTAGAGGATAAGTTCCTTAGCTCTACGTGTGATATAAATTTACTGTTCCAAACTCTGGTCTAGGTCTCTGATAAGATTAAGCTGATATGTCTCAATCAGTGTCTCCCTCTTACTAAGAAGCAACTTCTCTCTCAAATGCTTGCACCAATTTGACAGCCTGTGCCAATTCCAATATTCTGAAAGAGCTTTAGCTGTCTTAAGAACTTTCAGAGACCTTGAGATATATAATTTAAACTGGCTTAAAAGAGATGCATTCCCCTTTAACCTACTCAGACTGTCAGTACTATTTTCACTAAGTCTAACTCTACCTGTAATGGAAGAGATGATGTGGCCGATAAGTTTAAGAGAGAACAGGGATGCCTGCAATTCCAATGACAAAGTCCAGATAATTCTCATCAATCCACTCAAAATGAATTTTTGGAACATTAAGAGATATGCTGGCCTTTGTGTTATTACGTCTGGCCAATCAGTGATTCGATTACCTTTCTTTAAAATGCTAAAACCTCTAATAACTCCAAATACCAAACTGGAAAATGTCAGAGAAGTAATAGCATACTTCAAACAGCAATAAGATGCAGTCAAATACAAACATGGAAAATTGCTTCTTTTTTTAAACAACACTTTCTCTTGAAAAATTGTCATGACAGAAAGTGTCAAGAAGAGGTTTTACATGAAACCGTAAAGCTAATCACAACTGTAAATTACGAGCTGTAACTGCCTGTGATATGACAAGTTTAATGTTTTTCACTTTCTTCAGTTCTCAAAAATATCCTGATTAGCCTCATTTTACAGAAGAAACTGAGATTCAAAGGTTGCACAAGGTCATTGTGGTAGGCTGAGAAATCTTTGGGTAGACCCCAAAATATCCAGGTCCTGATTCCTGTAAGGAAGCAGATTATCCCCTGCAGTCACCAGAGGAGTGCAGTCCTGCTGACACCTTGGTTTTGACCCAGTGAAGCTGACTTTGAACCTCAGATCTGTGAGAGACCGTGTGTTGTTCTAAGCCATGAAGTTTGTGGTACTTTGTTAGTGCAGCCATGGGAGACTAATACCATCATAAACATGAACATGTTGAATCCCAGATCAGAACCAATCTATCCCCCTGTTTTCTTTCTAAAACACCACCTTGTTTTGTTGATTTCTAGAGGAGACTTTAGAGTGGCAAATAGATACCCATCGATTGGGTACACTCCTCATTTGAATTTACAGTTTCAAGAGCATGTCTTAATTTGTAGATCTGGTAAATGCATCCACTTTAAAATATTGGCTCCATCACCGAAAACTGGATGATTTATAGTGTTTTGAAAGATGGAACCCAAGCCTTGGCAAATTATTGACACTAGTTACTGCCTCAGATAGAGTTTCTTTAGGAGAAACTTAGAAAATATAGACCCTTTAATTTGTTACATACGTGTAATTTCCAACCTATTCAATTTCTCTTGAATTTCTTGCGACTCAACATTTTGTATAAAAAATTGAAACTGGCATAACCATTCGACCATTAATCACTACTCTGCTGCACTTTTGGACTAGGTAAGGAGTTATGAAGAATGGCATCTTCTGTCTACTACTCTGGAAAATACTAGAATGCTAAGAAGAGAAGGAGTTCAAAGGCAAAGGTGAAGGAATAAAGGGCATAACACCAACAAACTGAATCAGGCAATTTATCATGTTATTGTTTGCTGTTTCCGAGCTGAGTCAAAAATCACAAAGTCTCTTTTAGGGGTAATGCCCTTGTTTCTGGGACAGGGAATGACAACAACATAGAATATAAAAGCAACATAGAACCACACACATGGGAAATATCTACTTATCGGTCAGATTCCAGAAAAGGCAGAGTGAAACAGCATTCAAAGCTGAAGAACAGTGATAAGATTGGGTATTTGAATGGGGTGGACAGATACGGATGGGAGCTTGGAATAAAAGGCACAGAGCTGAGGGACCGGGATGAAGAATTTGAAAATGAGAGCTCATTAAGGGTAAAAACTGTTATCACTTAAAAAATAAATATTTCAGTGCCTGTGATATGCCTAAGTAAAACTGCCAAAGTAGAATTTTAAGCGAAGAGTCAGAAATGAAACAGCATCATGTTTGAATGAGCAGCAATGATGGGGCAGAGCCCACGAATGGGAGGCGGTTAAATCCTTGTGTTTCAGGTCACGTTTGGTTGCAGAAATTGAGGTCAATCTGAGCCTGAGTTGATACTTAAGAGCATGATTCTAATGTGAAAAGCGAGTTGCACTTCCAAAGTTACAAACTTGGCGGATTCAGAAATTCTATGCTGTTTCACTGCACCAAGATAAGGGTACATGAATTAAAAATTTATTGAATGCATGGATAGTTTAGTTTTATATGCCAAACTCTAAGCTCCCTACATAAAACTCAAAGTCAATACTTCTTCAAAACCTGTAAAGCAAGGACTTGATGTGTTTTATCAACTGTCAGAAAGCCTGTATGTAGGAATGTACTAAACAAAGGGAAGAAGCATAAGGTAAGGTTGAAGGGATGGGAAAAAGTTTGGACATTATTCTAAGTAAAAATGGATGCCACTGGAGAACTTTAGGTAGCAGAGGTATATTACATGACCACATTATTAAAGATCAATTTGATTATCCTATGTAAAATGAATTTAAGGGGAAAAGAGGGAAAAGAGAAATCTCTTAGGAGGCCAGAGCCGTATTCTAAATGGAAAATGAGCATGACTAAGCTGGTGCGAGTGGAGTTAAGAGAAATATTTATGGTGTATTTTTAACCTAAGGTAGCATAATTTGCCACTGACAAGTTACATATATGTGTTTGTGTGAATATGGGTGGTAATGAGCAGGAATTCAGATTAAAATAACTGGGTGGCCTGCCTAGGAATTCACTGAGATGAAAAAGATTAGCAGAGAAACAGGATTATTAACTGACTGATTAACCTTTTAGGAAAAGAGGAAAGAGAATCAAGAGACTGTTTTGTTAAATCTGTCATGCTTCTGAGACATTTCAATGGAAAAATCAGGTAATCAATGAGATGTATAAAGGCTATAGTTCAATGAGATATATATTTGGGAATTATCGTCCTATATATGGTATTTAAAGCCATGTAAATTTGTAAGATCACCATAGGAGAGGGTATAGCAGGGAAGAAAAGAGAGGCCAGCAGCAAATCCTAAAGGATCCCTCTGAGAAGGAGATAACACATACAGACTGAGAAAGAATGAAAAATAAAAACAGGAAAAAACAATAAGAGTGAGACCTCATGGAAACGAAGGGAGTGGGTATTTTTGGAAGAATTCAGTGGTCAAGTGTAGCACACGAGAGGTGGCCTAAGGTGAAGACAGGAAAATGTCCCCTGGAATGGTCCAAAGGAAGGCTGTGAATCATGTTGACAGGTGACGTTTCAATGGAACAGAGAGTTTCACAAGCCATACTGAAATAGGTAAAAGAGGGAATGTGACACGAAGCACTGGAAGAATGTATATACAATATTGTTGAGGAGTTTTGCTTAGAAGGGGAATACAGAAATTGAGTGGTTGCTGAAAAATTATGCATCTGTTAAGGGAGAATATGTTTTCAAGATGGAGGTATGATATAACATGCTTATGTGCTGATGGAACGAACTGGTAGAGAGGGAGAGATGGATGATGTGTACCTGGAGCATATGTTGGGGAGCGTTGTTCTTTAAAAAAAGCGGTGTTTCCTCTACTATTACAGAAGACAGGCAGCAGAATCTAGGCAAAATCTACACAGGTAGATTTTGTTCTGAGAAAGTGAATCCTTTCCATTTGATTATGTCTATCTTCTTATTTAGTTATTAAATGGAGTCATCAGCTGATTCAGGAAAGGGAAGAAAGGGCTATGAAAGTTTGGTAGAGTTTATAAGCTGGAATATCTGCAGCACCAAGAAGGCCTGGCACATGGAAATCCTCACAATTGTATGTTGAAGGAATGAATGGAGAGAAAGACAGAGAGGAAATTGTTACCTTGGAAAGTAGAAGAATTGGCTGACATAGGATTGTGTAGCAACCTGTACGTCCAGTTTTCACTTGTTCACTCTTTCCCTACAGAACTGGGGTCATCACTGTTCTACACTAGCAGTGATGTTCACGTTTCTCGCCAATGACTGGTATTGGCACGGGAAGGCATTCAGGTTTTGGGCCCGTGAAGAACAAGAGGGATTTTTCAAGAGGCTTCTTTGCTTTTACATAAGCATGTGGGGGAAAATGGTCCTTTTCTGTGTCTAGACAATGGTGTGTTATAGAATGAAAAAGGGAGCTAGCCAAAAGTTTGAAAATGGCAGAGTAGAAAAATAGAAAGGACTCAGGCAAAGCACCAGCATTTGACCAGAGCAGAAGTGCCCTGCTATGGGCCCTGTAATTTGCCAACTTTGAGGACCTGGCTCATTGCAAACCAACAAAAAATACACTTGTTAAAAAAAAAAAAAATACACTGGTGAATCTGTCAATAGGGTTTTGTGCTCAACAGGTAGTTCTTAACCCATGACCCTAAACATCGCCTTTCATGGTTAATGTAGGATTGCCACGTAAAAGACAGGACACACACTTAAGTTTGAATTCCGTATGAACAATGATATTCCTTGAAATATTTGGGACATACTCATATAATAATGTGTTATTTATCTGAAATTTAAACTTAACTGAGAAACTGATCATTTTATTTGCTAAATCTGGTAATCTGAGACCAATGAACCTCTCTACATCTTCTGTCCTGTATCCTCAACAGGAACTGTGATGGCATCCAAATGCTGTGACTCTGGATGGAGATGCTGCTGGCACTGGAAGACAGACGTTGCTTTGGGGTACAGAGAACATTTAAACAGAAAGTTCCCAAGTGAGAAATGACAAATACATTTTAATTTTTAATGTACAAAATCCTTTCATATAGCAAAAATGCAACAGATTTCTGCACAAATAGTGTCATTACTGAGTAGTGCCAAACATCCATCTGATTTTTGCCCTTGATGTTTGAATTTATGATTCTAAAGGTCCTCATAATTTAGTGTAGTATTCACATATGCACATGATAGCTGGGAAATATTTGGCTATATTAAACAATCTATACTATGCTAATATAGCCAACTATTTGGCTATATTAAACAATCTATGTATTAGGAATAGAGCAAGATACTGATTCATTACATGGATCACTAGATGTTCGATGAAAGCGAGAACTCTAAATAGTTTTAAATATCAAAATTTATTTGCTAAAATCAAATTAATTTTACAAAAAGTAGAGCATGTAATTTTAATAAGCTGTATTTAACTACCTATTATATTTTTGTTCTCAAGTTTCCAGAGCATACTACTTACCTAGTACCATTCTAGATACATAGGAAAAAAGGTAATTTATTACACCAAATAGCTACCTTAAGGCCTTAAGGCTTAATTCTCTCCTGTGATCCTAGCTGAGAAAGGCTGAAAGGATATAGATTTTCATTTAGTGAACAGAATAGTGCATTAGCCCTCTAAGAGCTTGTTAGAAAGTAAATCATAAATGAACTTCAACAATCACTGAAGTATATAGTTGAGATGCCAGGTATTTGCTAAGAAATACGCTATACTAACTGTATTATATTATTATTATTCAATATGTCATAATATATATGAAAGTATCACCAGAATCATAAATTTAGATTGTGATTTTGGTTTTCATTCCTTCACAATGCATATTGAGCCCTAATTATTTAGCTCTTTGTGCATCCATGCCTTTGCAATATGTCTTTACAACTTCTTGCATCAGTGAGAGTCTATCTTCCTAACCCTTAAAACATGGGTAACCCTGTGATTTCTTTTGGTTAACAGAATATAGCAGAAGGGGTAATTATTAAACAAAAATTAAAGCTGGCCCTTGTATGTCCTATAACTTGAATCCATTTGTAAGAATTAAGTGGTAGATATTTTAGAAAGAAAGAACCAGAATTCATAGGTTTTTATCTTCAGATGATAAACATTTTTTTTTTTTACTGGGTGGTTATCTTTGCTATTTCTTTATCACCTACCGCTTCTTATCATGCTTCACTCTAAGCAAAGCACATTCAGAGTTAAAGTATCTTTAAGTGCTTTGTCTTAAAAAATATTTTATTGTTAACTTCTTTTCCAGATTTTTCACTGGAGCTTTCAAAAAACGGTCAAGTCAGCAACTGAACTACATGTACTAAAATTGATAAACTTGAGAAACTGAAACTCTTGATCTGTTATCATGGTATTTTGAGACATATTGACTAAATCCAATTACCACGTAAGAAGAATTACTTCTCTCAGTGATGGCACTAAAAAAAATTTTTTGGCATTGTCGGGTTACAACCTGACAAGTTTTGAGTTTAAAAAGAAAAAAGCTTATTCTTTCTGCTATGGAAAAGCCTACTGTTTTGTCAAAATATTGCCTGTGAACAGTGAGAGTTATGTTTATTTGAAAACATAATTCAAAGTTTATTTTCATTATTAAGACATTTTTAGAGAATGATCTTATTAACACATAAATATTGCTTTCCAATATTTAGTGTTCTCTCCATTTAAAAGTTAAAAATTAATATTTTAAGATTATAGCCAATGTCTATTCATTTAGAAATGGGAAATGCTTATGCTACAAGTAAATGTCTAATCTAATTTTACAGTATTTGGATGTCTTTTTGGATGCAAATGAACAACTGCATTGCACGTTTACAGAATTCAAAGCTCAAAACTCAGTGGGGAATCTCAGTCTGCTCTTCAGAAAGGCACTGTGGGCAAGACTAATAGGGAATATTCCATTGGTGGTAATGGGCAATAATGCTTTTGCTTTCAAAAAGTTTATGAATGTCTGAGAACTAGAAATGCAAGGAATTCAGACTTCCTTCATTGTCTATACATGGTCAGCTCTGAGACACATAACTGCTCCAAAATTAAGTAAAAAAAAAATTCAAGGTAAATTTGGAAAAGAGTGCAATTTAATAAAGTTTCTGCAAATCTGAACTTGAGGGAGTATTTATTCAGTAAGACAGGAGTCAGGCAGAGGGATTCTCCTGGCATGAGTACAACTATCCACTCCCACTTGCGGTCTGAGATGATCTAGGTAATCAGTAAAGAACTTAGACGTACAAAAACAAGAGGTACCTTTTGCTACGGTTTCTCAAGCAAGTACCTCAATAAGCTTTGTTAGGCTTTTTTGTGGAAAAGGCTGGGGAAATTTTTTGGAGCAAATATGGAAATGTCCCAAATTAGTACCCTGGATATTTAACAGGTTTAACTCTGAGAACCTCTCCATTTTATCCAATCCTCAACAACAATTAGTTAAACAGGTAAACTGACTGTGTGGCTTTTCTGGAAACTGATTTATCATCCTGTATTCAAGATCCACCTAAAGTATCCTATATCCTGATGAATATAAAACCATGAGGTTTTTTTTGCAACTAACTGGATTAAGCATTTCAACATTACTTATTATGTAACAATTACATATACACAAAATATACATCATATAAATGTTTATATGTATACGTATGTGTATACATACATAAATATATGTATGTATGTATGTACGGTTGACCCTTGAGCAACACAAGGATTATGGGTGCTGACACACAGAGTTGAAAATCCACCCATAACTTGGCCCTCTGCATCCCTGGGTTCTGCATCCTAGGATTTAACCAACCATGGATCATGTAGTACTGTAATACACATTTATTGAAAAAAATCCACATATAAGTGGATCCTTGTAGTTCAAACTTGTGCTGTTCAAGCATAAACTGTATATATCTATATCTATATATCTATATATCTATAGTATAATATACACATACTCCTTTTATATTGGGCTGAATTGCTGCTGATACAACTCTCAGTTTTGTGATATACTTTCATCCCGATGAAGCCCTACATTATGTTGTGGTTCTTTATATTTCCTAGTGACTTATAAAGTGCAACCCTCCTTAATATAGAACAATGGTTCTCAACTCCCTTTACCCCTTATCCAATTAGACAGCACACTCCCATCAGTAACATTCCTTGAAAATAACAGTGATTCATTTAGGGCTTGAAACTGACTGTTCTCCAGAAGGAAATATCACAAATCCTAGGGATAGTGATTCATCTTCAGTGAGGGTTATAGTTATTTTCCTCTCTCACTTTCTTACAACCACTGATGTAGATTTTTAAACCATAAAAAATATGAGTAGAATTTATGAGAAGAATTAAAATGTTATGCTAAAAATATCCACTTAATACAAAGGAAGACAAAAGAGGGGCAACAGAGAAACAAAAAATCATGATGCACATAGTAAACAAAAAACCAAGAGGGAGATATAAATGCAAACATACTAATAGCCATATCAAATGTAAATGGATTAAAATACAATCGAAAGGCACAGATTTCAGACTGCATTTCAAAAATCACTGATATCCTGTTGTATACTCTCTACAAGAGACACAATTCAGATTCAAAGATATTCAATACAAATAGAATGAAAGTAAAGGATGGAAAAATAAATCATATAAACAGCAATCAAAACTAAGCTCGAGGGCTTCCCTCGTGGCGCAGTGGTTGAAAGACCGCCTGCCGATGCAGGGGACACGGGTTCGTGCCCTGGTCCAGGAAGATCCCACATGCCACGGAGCGGCTAGGCCCATGAGCCATGGCCGCTGAGCCTGTGCGTCCGGAGCCTGTGCTCCGCAACGGGAGAGGCCACAACAGTGAGAGGCCCACGTACCGCAGAAAACAAAAAAAAACAAAAAGAAACAACTAAGCTCGAGTGACTATACTAGTAACAGGAAAAAAAAGACTTTGAGACAAAAAATATTACTAGAGAAGAACTAGAGACATTTTTAATGTTAAAAAGGTCAATCCACCAGGCATATATGACAATTATAAACAAATATGTGCATAGCATCACAGTTCCCAAATGCATAAAAACTGATAGAATTGAAGGAAAAATAGACAAATGAACATATTATTTGGGACTTCAATACTTTCCTTTCAATAGTGGACATATATAACAGTATGGCAGAAGATAATAAGAAAACGGAAAACTTGAACAACACTATAAATCAGCTCGACCTAAAAGACATCTACAGAACAAGCCATCCAACAGGAGAAGAACATGTATTCTTCTTAAATAAATGTGGGACATTCTCAAGGACCATAAACTATGTAAAAACCAGCCTTGACAAACTTCAAGTGAAATTATACAAAGTATGTTTTCTAATCAGAATGATATTAAATTAGAAATCTATAACAGAAGGAAATTTAGGATATTTGCAAATATGTGCAAATTAAACAACACATTCCTATATGACCAATGGGACAAGGAAAAATTAAATTACACATCTCTTTGAGATTAATGAAAAATAAAATCCAAAATTCCAAAATTTATAGGATATAGCTACAGCAGTACTCAGAGAAGATTTATAGCTATAAATATTTATATTAAAAATAAGAAGAATTCAAATGGATAACTTAAATTAGGGAACAATGCCTTTGACAGAATTCTCAGAAGAAACTTCTAAGAGAATAAACAATGCACTTGAAGATAGATCAATTAAAACTTCTAAAACTGAAACTCGAAGGAAAAAAAATGTAGACTGGAACATCCAACAACATTGGACAATTTTAAAAGTTGTAACTTTTAAAAAAAGAGAATGGAGGAGATGAATATTTAAAGTAGTAACGGCTGAGAACTTTCCAACATTAAAGACAAGTACCAAACCACAGGTATGAGAAGCTCAGAAAAGACAACAGAGAACAAACTTCAGAAACTAATCACAGCCTACTGTTATGGACTGAATGTGTCCCTCAAAATTCCTATGTTTAAGTCCTAATCCTCCATGCAATGGTATTTGGAAATGGGGCCTTTGGGAGGTAATTATGGTTAACTGAGGGTTAGTAGCCTTATAAGAAGACAAAGCAGAGAGGTTGTTCTTCATCTCTCTCCACTATGAGAGGACACAACTAGAAGGTTGTTGCCTATAGGCCAAGAGAAGAAGCCTCAGAATGAAACCTACTTTGCTGGCACCTTAATCTTGGACCACTAGCCTCCAGAACTATGAGGGGAAAAAAGTCTGTTTTTTAAGGCACCCAGTCTATGGTATTTTGTTATGGTAGTCCAAGCAGACTAATACACTATCATATTCAAACTGTAGAAAACCTGTGACCAAGAGAAAATTTTGAAAGAAGCCTATTTCTTGGGGGTAGTGGGTGAGGGCTGTGGCAGAGTACCTTTCCTAAAATGGAAGAAAGATAAAAAGCTAAGATACAGCTGTTTGTCATAAATCATGCAAAAAGGAAGACAGTGGATTAAAACATTTAAAGTGTTGGAAAAAAAAAGAAAAAAACCCACCAAACTGAATTCTGTATCTAGTACAATTACCATTCTAAAGTTAAGGAGAAATAAAGACATCATCAGACAAACTAAATCTGAGGGAATTTGTTGCAAACAGTCCTTACCTACAAAAATATTAAAAGATTTTTTTCAGGCCAAAGGAAAATGATATACATCAGAAATTTAGATCTCCCTAAAGAAAGAAATACCGTGCCAACATTAATCAAAATAAGACTGGAGTAGCTGTAATAATTTCAGATGAAGCTGGCTTCAGGGGAAGGGATGTTACCAGGAATATGGAGGGCACTATAAAATGATGTATACATCTCTTTTTTAGCACAATTCCATTATCACACCTATCTAAGAAATATAGCAATAATTCCTTTGTGTTTAATACCATTTCTTACTGATAGTTTCTTAATTGTCTCAAAACATTTATTTAAAATCAGTTTGTTCAAATTGGTGCTCAAGTTACATATATTGACTTGGTTGTTATGTTTCTGAGGTCTCTTACTCTAGAATGATCTCTTCTCTCCGAGTCCTCCTTTTTCTTGTTTTGCACCCTTGACAATGCAAAACCAAGACAGTTGTCCAGTGTTATGAACTGCATTCTTGATTTGTCTGTGTCCTTCCTTTGGATGCCATTTAAATTGATGGAGGAACAATTTTTTTTTTTTTTTTAACTTGGAAGTATTATCTAGAAGTCTCAGATTCAACTTTGGGAATAATGTTTCTAAGAGGTACAAAATATCTGGATATCTGGCTGTCCTACTTTTAATAGTGATAAGATTGATCATGGATTCTGGTGGCAATAGCATTACTCGTCCTTTGTAAAGTTCCCCATCAATCTTTCATCTAATTGTTTACTCCTCTGCCTGAAACAATTATTTAATTACAAATTAAAAAATGGCAATGTCCTAATGTTGGTATTTCTTCCTCATTTATTACCTAAATTTTTCTATGAAAACATTTTCATCATTAGCTAGGGCTACGGGGTTACAGTAAAATGTCATTAGTATGAGATTAGTAGGGAAGATATTAAATTTTCCATTAATTACCAACTTCAGGGTAAAGAAGTGATGCTCTACATACATAGGTGGTGACCAGTAAAGATTTTTTTGTGTGTTATTTATTATTGTTCTATTTTCTTTTACTATATCTTCTCAAGTATCCTTATTAACTCAATGCTTTAAAATACATATTTCATGTATATTAATAAGTAGAACCTGATTTTACATTTGTTGCACAAATTTTCCCATCTTTGTGGGAGTTTCTTCCTTTTAGTCCCGAAGTCCTTTTGATATATCACTATCAGACATTTATTGTTTCTTTGCTGTGATGCAATATCACCGACTCACCTTGAACATTTCATATACCAGTCCTGGAGTCAGCCAGTAATTTAAGATGCACTAGTTGCTACAGCATTTCAGAGTTCAGTTTTGGGGACACAGGTACCTATCCCTACTGGGCTGTTATTATTTCTAGGTCTTTTTAGTGAACCAAACTAGGATGGAAGGTTGGAGAGAGACAGACAAATGTACAGTATTTTTTAAGACAGAGCAAGACTCATGAACAGGTCATAGTCTTCCCAGCTTAATGTATTAATCTAACTAAAAATAACTTTGTTAAAGTTATAAAAAATATGTCTTGCAGTTTTCAAAGAAAAATAAAAGGGAAGAAAAACACCAATAAAGAGGACACCTTTGAGGTGATCTTGTATCTGTTGTCCACAGGAAAGGACATCTTAACTAATGGATTTCAAAGTTGCCAGTGTCGATGACAAAGCTAAATCCTGAGTGGAAATGGCTATAGAAAATTGTAGGATTCCAGAACCTGCAGCAAAATTATATCACACCTATCGCCATTAACATTTGGTTTATGGAATTCCTTTTGTTCTGAGTCAATGTCCTTTTTAGGACAATGTCCTCCTGATTCAAACGTATTCCGATTGTAGAACAGACTGCTTCTGGTATTTATTTTATTTTTTGTGAATACGATTTTTCGTTTTAAATAAAAATACTGTCTTTTAATATATTTGGCTTCTCTATAACTTGACTAAGAGAAAGAATATGCTGATCATGCCAATATGAGTATATTCACAATCCTTTTGACATTTATTTTTTCTCTTTAAAATTAATGATTTGGCATTCTGGTGTCTAACTTAGTCTGAAGTGTATTTTACTTAGCATTAGTCATTTTCTAAGGCATGGTGAGTCCGGGGCCTTTACAATAGCACAACTTCAAAGAAAGGACTAGAAAATAGCAAGCACTAATAATAGCAAGACTTCAAAGAAAGGATGGACTAGTTAATAGCAATGCTTTAAAGAAAAAAATAGAAAAAGTCTTTATTCCCACAGACCAGACCTTCCTAAACCTTCAAAAGAAGGGTGAATATGGGCAGAGTAGATTAAAGCATAGTAAGAAAGTGCCAGATTAAAATGAAACGTTTCTTTAAAATCTCTTATTTTGAAACAGAAATCCATGCTTATTATGAATTCTGCTTAGTAATATGTTTATTTGATATTTTTTCATAATAATAGTGGTTTATATTTATTGAGTACTCAGTATGTGCCAGACACTGTGTTAATTGCTTTACTTGTTCTCATTCAGTTGTCTCAATTCAGGGAACTGATGTTCAAAGAGGTTAAGTAATGGACAGCTCTCAGTGACAAAGTCAACATTTGAACCCACACCTACCTGACTACATATGTTTATAAACATTACTCTTCAGAATAATATGCCAAGTTGATACTATAGATCAGTGTCATAAAAAAGGTATATAAATACTTTATTTTTAGAGGATTGCCTTAAATCTTTAAGTTATCAATTCCTCTGTTCCATTCAGAGAGATCTGGAATAATTGATCCAATGTAGTCCCAAAGAATGTATATTTCTTACAAAGAAGACTGGTGATCATAATGCAGGGGGCTAAGATTCACTTTAAGAAACTACATCCTTATAGGTTTTTCTTCCATTTATTTCTGTATCAACTCAGCTCCCTACCCAGGCGTTTTTGTAAAGAAAAAGCCAAGATGCTCCATCCTGAGACAAGTCCTACCTCACCCAGCAGCTAGCTGGGGTGCTAAGGAAGGAAGAGAATGAATGACAATGAGGCACAGCACTGTGTCTGTCTCACTTGCTCCTCTGGCAGGATCAGTAGCAAGTGGCTGGCTGCAAATGTATTTGAAAACTCTGCCTATCTTGGCAAGCATAAATGCCTTCTGTTTAGCAGGTAAACATGTTTGTTAAAAAAATGTATTTTTCATAAAATTATGGTGACTCTGTGTTGTATTGTAACATTGGTATTTTAAGAAGAGAGCTGGGAAAATGAAGATATATAACGCATTTCAGTAAGTTAATTTTTCTTCACCAAATTCTTTTGCTAAATAGTACTGATACTTTTTTCAGAATGGATTAAAAAGGTACCTTTGGTTTTACATAGATATATGTACATATACATATACATATATGTATTTGGCATCTAAATTGACCATAAAAGACCACCTAGATTGTATATGTTTTAATCAGATACTTTCAATAATAAAATGACTTCCCTTTTAGTAGACATGTAGGAAATCAGCCAGGAGGTTATGCATATTTTAGCAGTATTTAAGCAGTCAAAAAAATGTCAACCTTTCGTTAGAAAATTTAAAAATGAATCTAGTTTAAAACTTCTAACTAATTCTGTTGACCACTGAGCTGCAGCAGCAGCTTTTGTAAAATATGTTCTTCTGAGAGCACAGAATTGGAACTGAGTTGTTATAATGAAGTTTAGTTACACATGTTCTCACCTGCAATATTTATAGAACATTTAGATTTTAGAGAGTGATGGGTAGAAAGTCTAATCTATGTATTAGGATGACCAACCAGAAAGGATTGCTAGATTTTAATTTAAGTTTTCTTCACTTCCTTCGTGAGTGAATTAGAAGGGTTATGGCTATTCTGGTCCATACAGTGGCGAGTGGTTCTGGAGATCATGTTTTTCCCCAGGGAGCAGAAAAATATTTAGATTAAGACTTTGAAGTTTGAGACCCCAAGCATGGAAAACCAATGGCTCATCTGAATTCTTCTCTTGTAGAAGCACTGAGTTCTGTGCATGAATACAGGGCCACAATAAGTGGCTATATAATACCATAAAACATGATCTAACCCAGTATTAAGGAACGATCTTCTAAAGTTACAGGGCAGCAACAAGAAACAAGTGTTGTGGCACTTGGTAACACAAGTTCTCTACAGGTGAAGTTAGATTTCCTTTTTTAGGACATTACTTGGGAATGGGAGAGATACTGGATTTTGTGTTAATAGGGCAAATGGGTCTCGTTAATTTATTGATAATACTGCACTTGGTAGACTTTAAAATAAAGACTGTTACAAGAGATAAAGAAGGACACTACATAATCAATAGGGAGTCAATCCAAGAAGAAAATGTAACAATTGTAAATATATATGCACCCAACATGGGAGGACCTCAATATATAAGGCAAATGCTAACAGCCATAAAAGGAGAAACTGAAAGTAACACAATAACAGTGGGGACTTTAACACTCCACTTTCATCAATGGACAGATCATCCAGACAGAAAATCAATAAGGAAATGCAGGCCTTAAATAACACATTAGAACAGATGGACTTAATTGATAATTATAGAACATTCTATTCATAAGCAGTAGAATACACTTTCTTCTCAAGTCCACATGGAACATTCTTCAAGATAGATCACATTTTTGGCCAAAAACAAGCCTCGGTAAATTTAAGAACACTGAAATCATATCAAACGTCTTTTCCAACCACAATGCTATGAGGTTAGAAATCAATTACAGGGAGGAAAAAAATTGTAAAACACATAAACATGTGGAGCCTAAACAATATGCTAGTAAACAACCAATAGATCACTGAAGAAATCAAAAAATACCTAGAGACAAATGACAATGAAAACATGACAATCCAAAACCTATGGGACGCAGCAAAAGCAGTTCTAAGAGGAAAGTTTACTGGAATACAGTCATACTTCAGGAAACAAGAAAAATCTCAAATAAACAACCTAACCTTACACCTAATACAACTAGAAAAAGGAGAACAAAAAACAAAGTTCATAGAAGGAAAGAAATAATAAAGATCAGAGCAGAAATAAATGAAATAGAGATGAAGAAAATGATAGCAAAGATCAATAAAAATAAAATGTGGTTCTTTGAGAAGATAAACAAAATTGATAAACCTTTAGCCAAACTGATCAAGAAAAAAAGGGAGAGGACTCAAATCAATGTAATTAGAAATGAAAAAGGAGAAGTTACAACTGATACCACAGAAATGCAAAGGATCACAAGAGACGACTACTACAAGCAACTCTATGCCAATAAAATGGACAACCTAAAAGAAATGGACACATTCTTAGAAAAGCACAACCTTCCAAGACTGAACCAGGAAGAAACAGAAAATATTAACAGACCAGTCACACGTACTGAAATTGAAAAAGTCATTAAAAAACTTCCAACAAACAGAAGTCCAGGACCAGATGGCTTCACAGGTGAATTCTATAAAACATTTAGAGAAGAGCTAACACCCATCCTTCTCAAAGTCTTCCAAAAGAGTTGCAGAGGAGGAACACTCCCAAGCTCATTCTATGAGGCCACCATCACCCTGATACCAAAACCAGACAAAGATACCATAAAAAAAGAAAATTACAGGCCAATATCACTGATGAACAAAGATGTAGAAATCTTCAACAAAATACTAGCAAATCAAATCCAACAATACATTAAAACAATCATATAGCATGATGAAGTTGCATTTATTCCAGGGATGCAAGGATTCTTCAATATGCACAGATCAATGAGTGTGATACGCCACATTAACAAACAGAAGAATAAAAACCATATGATTGTCTCAATAGATGCAGAAAAAGCTTTTGACAAAATTCAACACGCATTTATGATAAACAAAACTCTCCAGAGGGCTTCCCTGGTGGCACAGTGGTTGAGAGTCCGCCTGCTGATGCAGGAGACATGGGTTCGTGCCCTGGTCCGGGAAGATCCCACATGCCACAGAGCGGCTAGGCCTGTGAGCCGTGGCTGCTGAGCCTGCACGTCCGGAGCCTGTGCTCCGCAATGGGAGAGGCCACAACAGTGAGAGGCCCGCGTACCACAAAAAAAAGAAACAAAAAACTCTCCAGAAAGAGGGCACAGAGGGAACGTACATGAACAAAATAAAGGCCATATATGACAAACCCACAGCTAACATTATTCTCAATGGTGAAAAGCTGAAAGCATTTCCTCTAAGATTGATATGGGCATGGGCAAGACAAGGTTGCCTATGCTCACCACTATTATTAAACATAGTTTTGAAAGTTTTAGCCACAGCAATCAGACAAGGAAAAGAAATAAAAGAAATCCAAATTGGAAAAGAAGTAAAACTGTCACTGTTTGCAGATGACAAGATACTATACTGAGATATCCTAAAGACGCTACCAGAAAATTACTAGAATTCATCAATGAATTTGGTAAACTTAATACAGAGAAATCTAAATACAAAATTACACAATTAACACAGAGAAATCCCTTCCATTCCTATACACTAACAATGAAAGATCAGAAAGAGAAATTAAGAAAACAATCTCATTTACCATCACATCAAAAAGAATAAAATACCTAGGAATAAACCTACCTAAGGAGACAAAAGACCTGTGCTCTGAAAACTATAAGACACTGATGAAAGAAATCAAACATGACACAAACATGGAAAGATATGCCACGGTCTTAGACTGGAAGAATCGATATTGTCAAAATGACTACACTACCCAATGCAATCTACAGATTCAATGCAATCCCTATCAAATTACCAATGGCATTTGTCATAGAACTAAAACAAAAAAATTTTAAATTTGTATGGAAACACAAAACCAAACACAGAAAGCAATCCTGAGAAAGAAAAACGGATCTGGAGGAATCAGGCTCCTTGACTTCAGATTATATTACAAAACTACAGTAACCAAACAGTATGGTACTGGCACAGAAACATATATATATATCAATGGAACAATATAGAAAGTCCAGAAATAAACTCACCCACCTATGGTCACCATATCTTTGATAAAGGAGGCAAGAATAAACAATGGAGAAAAGACAGCCTCTTCAATAAGTGGTGCTGGGAAAACTGGACAGCTACATGTGAAAGAAAGAAATTAGAACACTTCCTAACACCATACACAAAAATAAACTCAAAATGGGTCAAAGACCTAAATGCAAGACTGGACACTATAAAACTCTTAGAGGAAAACATAGGCAGAACACTCTTTGACATAAATTGCAGCAAAATCGTTTTGGATCCACCTCCTAGAGTAATGAAAATAAAAACAAAAACAAATGGGACCTAATTAAACTTAGAAGCTTCTGCACAGCAAAGGAAACCATAAACACAATGAAAAGACAATCCACAGAATGGGAGAAAATATTTGCAAATGATGCAACCAACAAGGGATTAATTTCCAAAATATACAAATAGCTCATGCAGCTCAATATCAAAAAAAATCAAAAACCAAACAACCAAATCCAAAAATGGGCAGAAGATCTAAACAGACATTTCTCCAAAGAAGACATACAGATGGCCAAAAAGCATATGAAAAGATGCTCAACATCAAAACTACAATGAGGTATCACCTCACACTGGTCAGAATGGCCATCATTAAAATGTCTGCAAACAATAAATGCTAGAGAGGGTGTGGAGAAAAGGGAACCCTTCTACACTGTTGGTGGGAATGTAAATTGGTACAACCACTATGGAGAACAGTAAAGAGGTTCCTTAAAAAAACTAAGGATAGAATGACCATATGATCCAGCAATCCCACTCCCAGACATATATCCAGAGAAAACCAGAATTCGAAAAGATACATGCACTCCAATGTTCACTGCAGCACTGTTTATAACAGCCAAGACGTGGAAGCAACCTAAATGTCCATCAACAGTGGAATGGATAAAAAAGATGTGGTACATATATACAATGGAATACTACTCCACCATAAAAACGAATGAAATAATGCCATTTGCTGCAACATGGATGGACTTAGAGATTATCATAGTAAGGGAAGTAAGTCACACAGAGAGAGACAAATGTCATATGATTTCACTCATATGTGGAATCTAATTTTAAAAAATGATACACATGTACTAATTTACAAAACAGAAACAGACTTACAGATATTGAAAAGAAACTTACAGTTACCAAAGGGGAAACATGGGGGAGCTTGGGATTAGCATACACACTCTACAATATATAAGACAGATAACCAACAAGGACCTACTGTTTAGGACAGGGAACTCTACTCAATATTCTGTGATAACTTATATGAGAAAAGAATCTGAAAAAGAATGAATATATGTATATGTATGTATATGAAGTTTGGTGGTCACTGGATTAGCTTTGTTAATCGCCCCGGAATGCAATAGAGATGACACTATCAAAAGGATTAAAGGGATTACCTGTAAGAACTCTCTGAAGCCACATACCTTGGCTGAATACTGGCTCCATCCTTGTTGGTTGTTTCCCATTCAACAAGTTATTTAACTTCTCTGTGCCCAACTTTCTTTCTCTGTAAAATAAAGATGATAAAATTATTTACTTCATAGGGTTTTTACAAGATTACATGAGTTACTGCATGAAAAGATTTCTGAATAATTCCTGGCACACAGAAAATGCCACTCTTGCCATGTACTGTTTGGCTTATTAGTTTATTATCATTTTATTTATGAGTGCCCCCTTTAGGACATGCATATTAACATATTTGAAAATATTAATTTATCATATAGGCAAATAATGTCTTGAGTAAGGTTGCCATATTTAACAAATAAAATACAGAACATGCAGCTGAATTTGAATTTCAGATTAATAATGACTTTTTTTTAGTGTATGTATAGCCCAAGTGTTTCATACATACCAAGTGATATTCTAACAGTTTTTGAACTTGTCAGTAAGTATTTATTCTGTTCTCCTGTAGTTTCAGTAATGACCCCAGATTGTTTCTCATTGACCTGGCTTGGGAGATGATCTTGTAAGTGAGCCATTACTGTGAATTGGGACATGAAGGGCTTTTTTTTGTCCATGATTGTGTCATGTAGTGGTCAGTCTCACCTGCAAGTCACAGAATGAGGTAAAATGTTCTCTCTCAAACCAGGTCAAAAAAGAAACAACCATATAGACCTCTGCTAAAACTACTAAAAACAGAAACAATCTTTCCTGTGATGGTTGAAAAGCTGTTAGAATGTAAGCCAGAAGCTACTGGAAGAGAGACTATGCAATAAACGATTAACAGAAACAATACATAAGAAAGCAGAATAAAGAGATGAGAGGGGAAAAAGATAAGATTAGTTTCTCAAAGATGCTCTGAGTCCCTAGAGCCAGCTGACCTGATTTGATATACCACTGGCCTTTTCATTTATAGGAGCCATTAAATTTTCTATTTAGCTAACACCAATTTTCATTATATTCTTCATACGTATAGCTGAAAGAGTCTTAGCTAATTAAGGAAGTAAAGGTCAGCTGCAAGGCTTGGGAACCAGAGAATAATCCAAGCCAGAGGCTTGAGAGTATTACAGTTACTCTTAATATGGGTCCTAGCACGTGATTAGTATTGAATAAATTATGGTCATTGTTAATAGCATAAAACAGCTAAGGAATGATATGTAACTGATTTGATATGTGAGATCAAGTTGCAACCAAACAGACCTTCTGTAAAATGGTATTTAAAGCAACTCATGTTATTTCAGTTTTTTCCTCTAGTCAAAACACTTTATTTTCTCAAAGAATCATCATAAATATTCTACAATAGCACACAGCCCTTAGAAACATTTTGACAAGTTGAATTAGACAAGTGGAGATTTTAGTTTCCTAGAAATACAGATACTTTAAAGAATAAATGGATAAAAACTTCTGGGGCAATTTAAGTTTGGGTTTTGTCAAAGTTTCAATGTTTGCAAAATTGTTCAAGGAATCAGACGACCTAGAACACAGATTTTCTTTTTCCTGTCATTTGATTACTGCCACAAGAGTATTGAAGGGCGGCTGTAGCATCTTTCTGTAATCCTCTCATATGTCTCTAGTGTTTTTTAAATAATTCAAGGAATGGCTTTTTGGTGGTTGATATCATTCTGGTCAGCATGACAATTGCTATGAACTTATTCAATAAGAAAATAATGAGGCTTTGCATAAATCTTCATATTTTATAAATTAATTTCTACAGTCCTGAAGCCAGATAACCACAGGTCTAAACTCAACTCTGCTACTTAATATTCGAATATCTTAGGCAAGTTACTTTACCTTCCAGAAACTCAATTTTCTCATCTGAAAACTGAACCTCATAACACTACCTGCTTCATAAGATTACTGTGAGGATTAAATAAGTTAACACATCAGAAACAGTATGTAAAGTGTAAGCTACTAGGATTATGATTATTGTCCACTGATCCCAATCTGCAGTCTTCTGGAGGAGTTAGCACATTTCATTATTTATCACCACACCCTGTGGCTGGGTAAAATCAGGTTTAGAGAAAATGAAGGGACCAGCCAAGATCACATAGCTCTGACTGAGTGGCAAGTCTGAGTCTCAGCCTCAGACTGTGGAGATGCCAAATTATTTTCTGGCATTCTCAGAATCCACGGTCAGTGTTCCCAGGAATGTAGTACCGCATGAAGTGCTTGGTTTTAAATTCAGGATACCATTTGCATAATCATATTTCTTTTACTGAAAGTATGATTAGCCAAACCAAATATTTTTAATTGGTCTCCATTTCTCAGTGCACCCAAGTTAGGGAGATTTTCTTAAAAAAAAAAAAAAAATCTTAGTTTATCTAAGCTTGAGTTTTGAGGTATAAGCTATTTTTTTCTTATTTCTTTTTATTTTTGGTTCCTTTTCTATTTTTGTTTTGTTGTGTGGTGGTAGTTGTTGAGTTGGAATTTTATTGCCTACTAATAATAATTCATACTGACCTAGATAAAAATTTTCTCTGCATGTAGGCATACTGGCAGGCAGTAATTAGAGACCTGACTATATTAACAGCTACTTATATCAAAATATGGTTTACTGTACTTTTCAGATAAGGGTTTCTAGTTAGTCTCTGGTGAGGTAGCAATTACCATCTCATCTCCAAAATTCAACAGCTTATATGTGGATTTTGTAAGCATGAGGACATACAAGCACAAATTTTATGCCTATGTTTAGACTCTTTATGACCAGGTAGCAAATTCTGAGGCAGCATTTACCCAGTAGAAGGTAAAGATATAACACAGAGACACTGCACCAAGAAACTGCAAAGGTGATTTTTTACCCTATTGCTTTGCTTGATCATTAAGGGAGACAACTATCTTTAGCCCCATAAAATAAACTCTAATTAAAAAGGAAGACATTAATGTACATGATCTAATTATTTCTCCAATGTTAGGCATTAATAACATACCACAGAACTTATTAATAAATGTTCAATTAATAACTGTTATTTGCAATTAGCTCTTTCTGTTTTCTTCCTAGTTGATACACATGGTGCTGGACCACATAGTAGCCACAATAAATTCCTATTGACTGATTTTAAAAAGTCTTTTAAAAATCACTTAAAATGTATGAAATAAAAAGTTATCGTAAGTTAGGGCAAAAAGAGTTGAGGACATACTTCCAGTAAGAAAAAATACTTATATATTGTCAGTAGTAAAAATATATTTTTATCAGTGCTCTTATGGGTTTAAAAATTAGTTGTTTTTTTTTTTTTTTTTTCCAAGCTATGCATTGATGGGGCTGACGGTTTGGGTGCAGCCATTTGGCACGAGGAGCTCTGGTCTGAAGCGACAAGTGCAAGGCCTTCAAACTCAGCACCCTGTGAGCAAGTGAAACTGGACCAAGCACAAAGGAAACAAAGGGGCAACCTTCAAGACTGCAGAGGAAAAGATGTGGAGATCACCTTCCTCCCCATAAATACATCAAAAATACATCTACATGTGGAACAACTCCTACAGAACACCCACTGAATGCTGGCAGAAGACCTCAGACTTGTCAAAAGGCAAGAAAATACCCATGTACACCTGGCTGTGTGGCTGACAGGGTCTTGGTGCTCTGGCCTGGTATCAGGCCTGAGCCTTTGAGGTGGGAGAGCCGAGTTCAGGATATTGGACCACCAGAGACCTCCCGGCCCCATGTAACATCAATCAGTGAGAGCTCTCCCAGAGATCTCTGTCTCAATGCTAAGACCCAGCTCTGCCCAATGACCAGCAAGCACCAGTGCTGGACGCCCCATGCCAAACAACTAGCAAGACAGGAATAAAACTGCACCCATTAGCAGAGAGGCTGCCTAAAATCATACTAAGTTCACGGACACCCAAAAATTTCATGATGTGGCCCTGCCCACCAGAAAGGCAAGATTCAACCCCATCCACCAGAACACAGGCACCAGTCCCCTCCACAAGCCACTGAACCAACCTCACCCACTGGGGGCAGACACCAAAAACAACGGTAACTATGAACCTACAGCCTGTGTAAAGGAGACCCCAAACATAGTAACTTAAAAAAAATGAGAAGACAGAGAAATATGCAGCAAATGAAGGAGTAAGGCAAAAACCCACTACAACAAAAAATGAAGAGGAAATAGGCAGGCTACCTGAAAAAGAATGCAGAGTAATGTTTGTAAAGATGATCCAAAATCTTGGAAATAGAATGAAGAAAATACAAGATAAGTTTAACAAGGACCTAAAAGAACTAAAGAGCAAACAACCAATCAGGAACAACACAATAAATGAAATTAAAAATTCTCTAAAAGGAATCAATAGCAGAATAACTGGAGCAGAAGAACAGATAAGTGACCTGGAAGATAAAATACTGGAAATAACTAACACAGAGCAGAATAAAGAAGAACAAAAAGAACTGAAGAGAGTCTCAGAGACCTTGGGGACAACATTAAACACACTAACATTCGAACTATAGGGGTCCCAGAAGAAGAGAAAAAGAAAGGATCTGAAAAATATTTGAAGGGATTATATTTGAAAACTTCCCTAATATGGGAAAGGAAACAGTCAATCAAGTCCAGGAAGCACAGAGAGTCCCACACAGGATAAATCCAAGGAGAAACCTACCAAGACACATATTAATCAAACTACCAAAAATTAAATACAAAGAAAAAATATTAAAAGCAGCAAGGGAAAAGCAACAAATAATATACATGGGATTGCCCATAAGGTTAACAGCTGATCTTTCAGCGGAAACTCTGCAAGCAAAAAGGGAGTGGCAGGATATATTTAAGTGATGAAAGGGAAAAACCTACAAGCAAGATTACTCTACCCAGCAAGAATCTCATTCAGATTCGACGGAGAAATTAAAACCTTTACAGACAAGTAAAAGTGAAAAGAATTCAGCTGCAACAAACCAGTTTTACAACAAATGAGAAAGGAACTTCTCTAAGCAGAAAACACAAGAGAAGGAAAAGACCTACAAAAACAAACCCAAACAATTAAGAACATGGTAATAGGAACAACATATCAATAATTACCTTAAATGTAAGTGGATTAAATGCCCCAACCAAATGACATAGACTGGGCGAATGGATAAAAAAACAGGACCCATATATATACTGTCTGCAAGAGACCCACTTCAGACCTAGGGACACATACAGACTGAAAGTGAGAGGATGAAAAAAGATACTCCATACAAATGGAAATCAAAAGAAAGCTGGAGTAGCAATTCTTATATCACACAAAATAGATTTTAAAATAAAGACTATTACAAGAGACATAAAAGAACACTACATAATGATCAAGGGATCAATCCAAGAGGAAGATATAATAAATTGTAAGTATTTACACACCAAACACAGGAGTACCTCAATACATAAAGCAAATGCTAAGAGCCATAACAGGGGAAATTGACAGTAACAGAATAATAGTAGGGGCCTTTAACAACTCAGCTCACCAATGGACAGATCATCCAAAATGAAAATAAATAAGGAAATGCAAGCTTTAAATGATACATTAAACAAGACTGACTTAATTGATATTTATAGGACATTCCATCCAAAAACAACAGAATACACTTTCTTCTCGAGTGCTCATGGAACATTTTCCAGGATAGATCATATATTGGGTCACAAATCAAGCCTTGTTAAATTTAAGAAAACTGAAATCATATCAAGTAACTTTTCTGACCACAATGCTATGAGATTAGATATCAATAAGAGGAAAAACACTGTAAAAAATACAAACACATGGAGGCTAAATAATACACTACTAAATAACAAAGAGATTATTGAGAAAATTAAAGAGGAAATCAAAAAATACCTAGAAACAAATGACAATGAAAACATGATGTCCCAAAACCTATGGGATGCAGAAAAAGCAGTTCTAAGAGGGAAGTTTATAGCAATACAATCCTACCGGAAGAAACAAGAAAAATCTCAAATAAACAACCTAAACTTAGACTAAAGCAATGAGAGAAAGAACAGAAAAGCCCCAAAGTTAGCAGAAGGAAAGAATTCATAAAGATCAGGTCAGAAATAAATGAAAAAGAAATGAAGGAAAAAATAGCAGATATCAATAAAACTAAAACCTGGTTCTTTGAGAAGATAAACAAAATTGATAAACCATTAGCTAGACTCATCCAAAAAAAATCGGAGAAGACTCAAATCAACAGAATTAGAAATGAAAAAGAAGTAACAACTGACACTGCAGAAATACAAAGGATCATGAGAGATTACTACAAGCAACTAGATGCCAATAAACTGGACAACCTGGAAGAAATGGACAAATTCTTAGAAATGCACAACGTACTGAACCAGGAAGAAATAGAAAATATGAACAGACCAATCACAAGCACTGAAATTGAGACTGTGATTAAAAATCTTCCAACAAACAAAAGCCCAGGACCAGTGGCTTCACAGGCGAATTCTGTCAAACATTTAGAGAGGAGCTAACACCTACACTTCTCAAACTATTCCAAAATATAGCAGAGGGAGTAAAATGCCCGAACTGATTCTACGAGGCCACCATCACCCTGATACCAAAACCAGACAAAGATGTCACAAAAAAAGAAAACTACAGGCCAATATCACTGATGAACATAGATGCAAAAATCCTCAACAAAATACTAGCACACAGAATCCAACAGCACATTAAAAGGTTCATATACCATGATCAAGTGGGGTTTATCGCAGGAATGCAAGGGTTCTTCAGTATACACAAATCAATCAATGTGATACACTATATTAACAAATTGAAGGATAAAATCCATATGATCACCTCAATAGATGCAAAAAAAACTTTCAACAAAATTCAACATACATTTATGATAAAAACTCTTCAGAAAGCAGGAATAGAGGGAACCTACCTCAACATAATAAGGCCATATATGACCAATACACAGCCAACATGGTTCTCAATGGTGCAAAACTGAAACCATTTTGTCTAAGATCAGAAACAAGACAATGTTGCCCACTCTCACCACTATTATTCAACATAATTTTGGAAGTTTTAGCCACAGCAATTGGAGAAGAAAAAGAAATAAAAGGAATCCAAATTGGAAAAGAAGAAGTAAAGCTGTCACTATTCGCAGATGACATGATACTATACATAGAGGATCCTAAAATTGCTACCAGAAAACTATTAGAGCTAATCAATGAATTTGCTAGAGTAGCAAGATACAGAATTAATACGCAGAAATCTCTTGCATTTCCATACACTAATGATGAAAACTCTGAAAGAGAAATTAAGGAAACACTCCCATTTACCACTGCAAGAAAAAGAATAAACTACCTAGGAATAAACCTATCTAAGGAGACAAAAGACCTGTATGCAGAAAACTATAAGACACTGATGAAAGAAATTAAAGATGATACAAACAGATGAAGAGATATACCATGTTCTTGGATTGGAAGAATCAACATTGCAAAATGACTCTACTACCCAAAGCAATCTATAGTTTCAATGCAATCCCTATCAAACTACCACTGGCATTTTTCACAGAACTAGAACAAAAAATTTCACAATTTGTATGGAAACACAGAAGACCTCGAATAGCCAAAGCAATCTTGAGAAAGAAAAACAGAGCTGGAGGAATCAGCCTCCCTCATTTCAGACTACTACAAAGGTACAGTAATCAAGACCATATGGGACTGGCACAAAAACAGAAATATAGGTCAATGGAACAGGATAGAAAGCCCAGAGATAAACCCATGCACACATGGTCACCTTATTTATTTATTTATTTTTTCCAGTACGCAGGCCTCTCACTGTTGTGGCCTCTCCTGTTGTGGAGCACAGGCTCTGGACGGGCAGGCTCAGCGGCCATGGCTCACGGGCCCAGCCGCTCTGCAGCATGTGGGATCTTCCCAGACCGAGGCACAAACCCATGTCCCCTGCATCGGCAGGCGGACTCTCAACCACTCGCCACCAGGGAAGTCCGGTCACCTTATCTTTGATAAAGGAGCCAAGAATATGCAATGGAGAGAAGACAGCCTCTTCAATAAGTGGTGCTGGGAAAACTGGGCAGCTACATGTAAAAGAATGAAATTAGAACACTCTCTAACACCATATCCAAAAATAAACTCAAAATGGATTAAAGACCTACAGATAAGACCAGACAGTATAAAACTCTTTGAGGCAAACATAGGAAGAACACTCTGTGACATAAATCACAGCAAGATCCTTTTTGACCCACCTCCTAGAGAAATGGAAATAAAAACAAAAGTAAACAAATGGGACCTAATGAAACTTAAAAGCTTTGCACAGAAAAGGAAACCATAAACAAGACAAAAGGACAACCCTCAGAATGGCAGAAAATATTTGTAAATGAAGCAACTGACAAAGGATTAATCTCTAACATATACAAGCAGCTCACGTAGCTCAATACCAAAAAAACAAACAACCCAGTCCAAAAATGGTCAGAAGACCTAAACAGACCTTTCTCCAAAGAAGATACACAGTTTGCCAACAAACACATGAAAGGATGCTCAACATCACTGATCATGAGAGAAATGCAAATCAAAACTACAATGAGGTATCACCTCACACCAATCAGAATGGCCATCATCAAAAAATCTACAAACAATAAATGCTGGCTAGGGTGTGGAGAAAAAGGGACCCTCTTGCACTGCTGGTGGGAATGTGAATTGATACAGCCACTATGGAGAACAGTATGGAGGTTCCTTAAAAAACTAAAAATAGAACTACCATATGGCCCAGCAATCCCACTACTGGGCCTATACCCTGAGAAAACCAAAATTCAAAAAGAAGCATGTACCACAGTGTTCACTGCAGCAGTATTTACAATAGCCAGGACATGGAAGCAACTTAAGTGTTCATCGATAGATGAATGGATAAGGAAGATGTGGCACATATATACAATGGAATATTACTCAGCCATAAAAAGAAACAAAATTGAGTTATTTGTAGTGAGGTGGATGAATCTAGAGTCTGTCATACAGAGTGAAGTAAGTCAGAAAGAGCGAAACAAATACTGTATGGTAACACATATATATAGAATCTTAAAAAAAATGGTTCTGATGAACCTAGGGGCAGGACAGGAATAAAGACGCAGATGTAGGGAATGGACTTGAGGACACAGGGAGCAGGAAGGGTAAGCTGGGATGAAGTGAGAGAGTACCAATGACATATATACACTACCAAATGTAAAATAGATAGCTAGTGGGAAGCAGCCGCATAGCACAGGGTGATCAGCTTGGTGCTTTGTGACACCTAGAGGGGTGGGGTAAGGAGGGTCGGAAGGAGACGCAAGAGAGGGTATATGGGGATATATGTATATGTATAGCTGATTCACTTTGTTATACAGCAGAAACTAACATAACTATGTAAAGCAACTATACTCCCATAAAGATGTTAAAAAAAAATGAAACTCAAAAAAAAAAAAGATATGCATTGACACCAAAATGCAACTTTCCTTCTTTTTTTGTTTGGACACGCTTCGTGGCTGGCGGGATCTTAGTTCCCTGACCATGGATTGAATCTGGACTTCGGCAGTGAAATCAGCAAGTCCTATCCACTGGACCACCAAGGAATTTCCCCAAAGTACAATTTTATTTTTGTACCATTAGTAATCTTCACTTGCCATGCAAGCAATGAAAAGTGTGGTCTATAAGCCTGCAAGTTTACATACATAATAAAGTATTTTATTTTTTCAAAGACGATCTGAATACAAGTGATGATTTCTTTTAGGAGGACATGTACCATTTTAACCTCTCTGGTTATTACGCACTGGGGAATTAAAAAATTTAGTCTACGAATTTCTATCTTACAAAAAATGCCTGTATTTACTTGGCTTCAGAGGCACGATGATATATATAAACATATGAAAATCAATGTGGATTTTATAGGCAGGATCCTAATCTGATTCCAAAACGGATTTACAAAGAATATACTAAGCAGTATCAGAGATAATTTAAGCGCAAACAGTGCGACCAAGCTGTAGTGTGTAAAACTGCTCAAAAGTCCGTAATTTCCTTCTTACCTAGCTTAGACTCCAGCAATAATCATTAGATTCGCTTTCCAGAAAATATCCCAAACTACCCTGCCCACTCCTTCCTACTTTGTTAGAAACTTGAGCAAAATCTCAGCCATAGGAAATTCGCACCAGTGAATATGACAAAAAGAAATCAAAACTAAGACAACATACCCTATGTAATATTCACGATCACTAGTTTCAAATGGGAACTTAATGCTATCTTTCAATCCTACAAGATATTCTCACTTTTTCAACTATATCACTCGCCTAAACAAAATATAGAGACAGACAGACAGATAGCTAACTAGCTATGGATATATCTGCCTGTGATCTGATATAAAGCCAAAGCCAACACTTGAGCATCAGATACCATCTCCTCTCTCCTTAAAGACACAGTTCCAACAATCGTGTTCTCCCTCCTGAATCTAAGTTCAACCTTCTAAACTTTCTACTGGATCATTCCAATGAGAATATAAAGCTGTATAATTTATCCAACCTAAAAAAAAGAGTCTCTTGATCCTTAATTCTTATCCAGTTAACACTCAGTTTCTCTGCTCAGCAAAATTCCTGAAATTTCTTCTGTATACTTAGTTGTTTCCAATCTCTCTCTTCAAAGTTTCTCATAAATTAGTTCAAGCAGGGTGTTCTTTCCTGTACCAATAGAAATCTTTGCCATGGAGGCAGTGAAACAGCTACTCCATTAAAAGAGCACTTGTACATGTGGTATGCTGCTAAAACTCATACTCAGTAGTCCATCCCCATTTTATTTTACATTTTCAGACCTTTTGTTTTGAAATTACTGTAGATTCAGAAGTTGAAAAAATAGCAGAGGGAGTTCACCTGTACTCTTTGACCAGATTCCCCAATAATACTGTCCATCCAAATAATACAATGATCAAAATCAGGAATTCCCATTAGAACAGAACCATTAACTTAACCACAGATCTTATTTGGGTTTCATCAGTTTTTATATGCACTCATTTTGGGGGGCTGCATAGTGGTGTAAGATTTTATCACATGTATAAATCCATATAACCACCACAATAAGGATACAGCGCTGTTCCATTAACCCAAAGAAACTGTATCAGGCTACTCTCTTTTTGGTCTGAATCATTCATAGACTTGCCTGCTTGACTTGTCTACTCAGAATCTCTTGGGGGTTCAAGAGATGACTTGAATGAATACATTCAAAATTGTAAAAAGCCTCATCTTTCTCCTCAAACTTACTCTACCTCTTCCTTCCAAATTACAGGCAGAAACAACCTTATCATTTAAGTCGGTAAAGTTAAAAACTTTGGAATCATCATTGATTCTTCTCATAATCACTCACCCCATAAACACCCCATCAGATAATCCTGTCGGCTCTATCTTCAAAGTATATCCATAATCTGACCTTTCCTTGCTATTTCCAATATCAATGCTTAGGTCTAAAACATCATCATTTTGGTTAAATTATTTATCTAATTAATTACCCAATTATCTTCTGATCGTGTTCTTCTCTTTGGTCTACCAGCAACTTAGTAACTAGTGTGAATCCTTTAAAACAGAAGTCAAATAATATCATCCCTTAGTTCAAAAGTCCCAATGTCTTTCTAGACAACTCTGAGTAAAATCAAAAGTCCTCCAAATGCCTAGATGACTTGGCATGATCTATCTCCCTATGATTTTTGCATCTTTACTTCTACTACCTTCCCCTTACTCACTCCTGTCCAGGTATACTGGGGTCAGTGATCATCCTAAAAATATATATATATATATATATATATATATCTCAAACATACTCCTACCTTTGGGCTATATAGTACCTGATGTTCAAGCTCTCTGGCATACTTTTGACCCAGATCATCACTCATTCTTTTATTTTTCAATTTATTTTTTAACTGTACTTACAGTAAAATTCACTCTGTAGTAAAACAAAAATTCTGTAGATTTCCTTATTTTCTTTATGTCTTTGATAAATGTCACCTAATTAATCAGTTGGGTCTTCCTGACCAATCTGTATGAGACACACCCATCCATAATGAACACACACTACTTGTCCCTTTTATTAATATTATTGTTTTTGTTTCATTTGAAGCCATTGACATGCTGTGTTTTTATAATTTATTCTTTTTAAAAGCTCTTTCTTCAGAATGTAAGTTCCATTTAGGCAGACTCTTTTTTTGTTTTGCTCCTCTTTCCTGTTTTTTTCCAGGACCTAGAACAATGTTTTTCATACTGTAAATTTCCAATAACTGGATAAATAATATATGTACCTAAATCTCAAAGATATTTTCCCCAGCCTTTATCTTTACACTTTCCAAACTAATTGTTGTTCCTATGTCCATCTTAAAGATAAATTGATGTCATAGATGTTGTGGAAATTTTATTTTCCAGTTTTATAGAGAAATAATTGACATACATCCCTGCATAAGTTTAAGGCCTAGAGCATGATGGTTTGATTTTAAATGTTTTGTGAAAAGATTACCACAATAGGTTCAGCTGATAACCATCTTCTCATATACGTTCAATAAAAAAGAAAGAAGAAAAAAGAGGAAAAAAAATCTCCTTGTGGTGAGAACTCAGGACTTTCTCTCTAAACTTTCCTATGTATCATACAGCAATGTCAGCTGTAGTCATCATGTTGTACATTACATCCCTAGTACTTAGTTATCTTATAAAGTAACTGGAAGTTTGTAGCTTTTGACCATCTTTCTCCAATCCCCCCTCTCCCCATCCTTTGTCTCTGGTTCCCACAAGTCTGATCTCTTTTTCTATGAGTTCTTTTTTTTTTTTTCTCCAGGCTTCACATATAAGTGAGCTCATAAAGTATCTGTCTTTCTCTGACTTATTTTACTTCGCATAGTGACATCAAGGTCCACCCATGTGGCTGCAAATGGTAACATATCCTCATTTTTTATAACTGACTAATATCCACTGTACATATGTATACGTGTGTATGTGTATCACAACTTCTTTATCCATTCATCCATCAGTGGACACCTAGGTTGTTTTCATGTCTTGGCTATTGTAAATAATGCTGCTATGAACATGGGGGTCCAGGTATCTTTTTGAGTTAGTGTTTTCATTTCCTTTGGATACATTCCCAGAAGGAGAATTTCTGGATCATATGGTAGTTCTATTTTTACTTGTTTGAGGAACCTCCATACTGTTTTCCACAGTGCTTGTACCAACTTATAAGTGCACAAGGGTTCCCTTTTGTCCACATCCACACCAGCATTTGTTACCTTTTGTCTTTTTGATGATGGCCATTCTAACAAGCATGAGGTGATATCTCACTATGGTTTTAATTTGCATTTCCTTAATGACTAGTAATGTTGACCATCTATTCATGTCTCTGTTAGCCTTTCCTATATCTTCTTTGGAGAAATATCTATTCAAATCCTTTGCCCAATTTTTAATTGGGTTATTCTTTTTGCTATTGATTGTATGAGTTCTTTATATATTTTAAATATTAACTCTTTATCAGATATTTGGTTTGCAAATATTTTTTTCCCATTCTGTAGGTTGTCTTTTCACTTTGTGGATGGTTTCTTTGCTGTGGAGAAATTATTTTCCTTTTAATATTTTATTGAAGTAGTTGACACGAAATATTCTATTAATCTCAGGTGTACAACATAGTGATTCAACATTTATTTCAATACATACATTATGAAATGATTACCATGATAAGTCTAGTAGCCATCTGTCACCATATAAAGTTATAGAAATATTATTGGTTATATTCCCAATGCTGTCCATTACATCCCATAACTTACTTATTTCACGACTGGAAGTTTGTACATCTTAATCCCAATTGCAACCCCATACACAAATTTATAGTCAGTAGGATTTATACGTGAATGGAAAGATATGAGTACATTTTATAATAGAGCACCTTGCTTATACTCACTGCCCTTTATTTTTCTCCTTGTACAGTATTCTCTGATTTCTGCTAAGCATTTGCCAACCAGAGCATTTGGTCTCTGCCACATCAATCAATCAGTCCATATGGAGACTGATATGTTGGTATCGTTTTCACTTCTAATGACAAGGCAAAGTAGTTTCTTTTCTCTTCTTAAACAAATCCTTGGTTTTCATAATCATGGCCTTTGATCATCACTGTCTTTGCCAGGAGCTGTTTGATTTTAATATTCAATTTTGAATAAAAATGCCAATTGGGATAATCTTATTTTGCTCTGGGACTAAAAATCAGTTGAGATTTTTATTTATATTCTTTCCTGGTAGGCAAAAAGAAAGGTTTTCAAAGACACTACGTTCTTACAAACACTGCATATGAGTTAAAAAGCCATTGAGAAAGAGAACATTTTTATTGTTGTGGTTTTTCTTTCAGAGTTCTGAGAAAGCAGCGGCCTGCGCTATGGTCCTAAGCTGCAACATGTAAAGTTGGAAGTTTTATTTATTGAAGAGGGATAAAAGGCAAGCTGTCAGTTTTTAAAGTCTTCATTTGGGCTTTGATTGGGCTGAGAATATGATTTCGTGGCTATCAGGTAGCCTGAAAACAGCACTTTCTTACAATGATGGATGCTTTTTCCTTTCACATAATGTTTCAGCATGGAATGAATAAATCATATTTGCCCTGGAAATGCATCTTATTCCTGCATAACTGATATTACATTTGATGTTCACATTTTACATGTTGACCAAGTGTCATGCCCTATTCATTTGATTCCTTGAACTTTTTCAACCTCTTGCTATATTTTTTCCTATAGAAATCTATTTATCTTGAAGGCTTGAGTTTCACCATAGCCTTATTTGGTGAAGATATATGACTGTTAAAATGAAATCTGTGTCAATAGAATACTATGAAACTGAGCCAAATACTTCTAAGTCATTTGCTACAGGCATACAGTGAATAGAGGCAGACACAGGTTAAATTTCCTAGGATTGGAGACGTTACCAATGCTCAAGCAAAAGACATCAGCAGATTTCTTTACTTTTTTTTTTTTTTTTTAGCATTTATAGTATTGGAAAACAGATAATACTAGAACTGAAGCCTTTCATGAGTTAAAAGAAATAAACACTAAAGGCATAAGGATCTAGGTATCTTTTTATAAAACTAGTGTATGTCAAAATCACCTGTATGTGGGGGGGACCTTGAAGATGGCGGAAGAGTAAGACGCGGAGATCCCCTTCCTCCCCACAGATACATCAGAAATACATCTACACGTGGAACAACTCCTACAGAACACCTACTGAAGGCTGGCAGAAGACCTCAGACCTCTCAAAAGGCAAGAAACTCCCCACGTACCTGGGTAGGGCAAAAGAAAAAAAGAAAACACAGAGACAAAAGAATAGGGACGGCACCTGCACCAGTGGGAGGGAGCTGTAAAGGAGGAAAAGTTTCCACACACTAGGAAGCCCCTTCGCGGGCGGAGACTGCGGGATGCGGAGGGGGGAGCTTCGGTGCCGCGGAGGAGTGCACAGCAACAGGGGTGCGGAGGGCAAAGCGGCGAGATTCCCGCACAGAGGATCAGTGCCGACCGGCACTCACCAGCCCGAGAGGCTTGTCTCCTCACCCGCTGGGGCGGGCGGGGCTGCGAGCTGAGGCTCTGAGGCTTGGGCTTCGGTCGGAGCACAGGGAGAGGACTGGGGTTGGTGGCTTGAACATAGCCTGAAGGAGTTAGTGCACCACGGCTAGCCGGGAGGGAGTCCGGGGAAAAGTCTGCACCTGCCGAAGAGGCAAGAGACTTTTTCTTCCCTCTTTGTTTCCTGGTGCGCGAGAAGAGGGGTTTAAGAGCGCTGCTTAAAGGAGCTCCAGAGACGGGCGAGAGCCTCGGCTAAAAGCGCGGACCCCAGAGACAGGCGTGAGCTGCGGCTAAAAGCACGGACCCCAGAGACGGGCGTGAGCTGCGGCTAAAAGCACGGACCCCAGGGACGGGCGGGAGACGCTAAGGCTGCTGCTGCCACCACCAAGGGGCCTGTGTGCGAGCACAGGTCACTATCCACACCCCTCTTCCAGGGAGCCTGTGCAGCCCGCCACTGCCAGGTTCCCGGGATCCAGGGACAACTTCTCCGGGAGAACGCACGGCGCGCCTCAGGCTGGTGCAACGTCACACCGGTCTCTGCCGCCAAAGGCCCGCCCCGCACGCAGTGCCCCTCCCTCCCCCCCCCCCCCCCCCGGCCTGAGTGCGCCAGAGCCCCCGAATCAGCAGCTCCTTTAACCCCATCCTGTCTGAGCAAAAAAACAGACGCCCTCCAGCGACCTACACGCAAAGGCAGGGCCAAATCCAAACCTGAGCCCCTGTGAGCTGTGAGAACAAAGAAGAGAAAGGGAAATCTCTCCCAGCAGCCTCAGAAACAGCGGATTAAAGCTCCACAATCAACTTGATGTACCCTGCATCTGTGGAATACATGAATAGACAACGAGTCATCCCAAATTGAGGAGGTGGGCTTCGAGAGCAAGATCTATGATTTTTTCCCCTTCTCCTCTTTTTGTGAATGTGTATGTGTATGCTTCTGTGTGAGATCTTGTCTGTATAGCTTTGCTTCCACCATTTGTCCTAGGGTTCTATCCATCCATGTTTTTAAAAAAATTTTTTTTAATAATTAATTTTAATAACTTTATTATACTTTTCTTTCTTTCTTTCTTTCTTTCTTTCTTTCTTTCTTTTCTTTCTTTCCTTCCCTCCTTTAGACAACGAATCATCCCAAATTGACAACGAATCATCCCAAATTGACAACGAATCCTTTAGATTCTTTAGACAACGAATCATCCCAAATTGAGAAGGTGGTCTCTGAGAGCAAGATTTATGATTTTTTCCCCTTTACCTCTTTTTGTGAGGGTGTATGTGTATGCGTCTGTGTAAGATTTTGTCTATATAGCTTTGCTTCCAACATTTGTCCTAAGGTTCTATCCATCCTTTTTTCTAAATAATTATTTTTTAATTCAATAACTTTATTATACTTTATTTTATTTTACTGTATCTTCTTTCTTTCTTTTTTCCTTCCTTCCCTCCTTCCTTCCTCCCTCCCTTCTTTCCTTCTTGCCTTCTTTGCTTCTTTCTTCCTTCTTTCCCTCCCTCCCTCCCTCCCTCCTTTCTTTCTTCCTTTCTTTCTTTCTTTCTTTCTTTCTTTCTTTCTTTCTTTCTTTCTTTCTTTCTTCATACTTCTACTAATTCTCTCTACTTTTTCTCCTTCTTATTCTGAGCCTTGTGGATGAAAGGCTCTTGGTGCTCCAACCAAGAGTCAGGGCTCTGCCTCTGAGGTGGGAGAGCCAACTTCAGGACACTGGTCAACAAGAGACCTCCCAGCTCCACATAATATCAAACGGTGAAAATCTCCCAGAGACCTCCATCTCAACACAAAAACCCAGCTTCACTCAATGACCAGCAAGCTACAGTGCTGCACACCCTATACCAAACAACTAGCAAAACAGGAACACAACCCCACCCATTAGCAGAGAGGCTGCCTAAAATCATAATAAGGCCACAGACACCCCAAAACACACCACCAGACGTAAACCTGCCCACTAGAGAGACAAGATCCAGCCTCATCCACCACAACACAGGCACTAGTCCCCTCCACTAGGAAGCCTACACAATCCACTGAACCAACTTTAGCCACTGGAGACAGATATCAAAAACAGTGGGAACTACGAACCTGCAGCCTGCAAAAAAGAGACCCCAACACAGTAAGATAAGCAAAATGAGAAGACAGAAAAACACACAGCAGATAAAGGAGCAAGATAAAAATGCACCAGACCTAACAAATGAAGAGGAAATAGGCAGTCTACCTGAAAAAGAATTCAGAATAATGATAGTAAGGATGATCCAAAATCTTGGAAATAGAATGGACAAAATGCAAGAAACAGTTAACAAGGACCTAAAAGAACTAAAGATGAAACAAGCAATGATGAACAACACAATAAATGAAATTAAAAGTACTCTAGATGGGATCAATAGCAGAATAACTGAGGCAGAAGAACGGATAAGTGACCTGGAAGATAAAATAGTGGAAATAACTGCTGCAGAGCAGAATAAAGAAAAAAGAATGAAAAGAACTGAGGACAGTCTCAGAGACCTCTGGCACAACATTAAACGCACCAACATTTGAATTATAGGGGTTCCAGAAGAAGAAGAGAAAAAGAAAGGGACTGAGAAAATATTTGAAGAGATTATAGTTGAAAACTTCCCTAATATGGGAAAGGAAATAGTTAATCAAGTCCAGGAAGCACAGAGAGTCCCATACAGGATAAATCCAAGGAGAAATACGCCAGGACACATATTAATCAAACTGTCAAAAATTAAATACAAAGAAAGCATATTAAAAGCAGCAAGGGAAAAACAACAAATAACACACAAGGGAATCCCCATAAGGTTAACAGCTGATCTTTCAGCAGAAACCCTACAAGCCAGAAGGGAGTGGCAGGACATACTGAAAGTGATGAAGGAGAAAAACCTGCAACCAAGACAACTCTACCCAGCAAGGATCTCATTCAGATTTGATGGAGAAATTAAAACCTTTACAGACAAGCAAAAGCTGAGAGAGTTCAGCACCACCAAACCAGCTTTACAACAAATGCTAAAGGAACATCTCTAGACAAGAAACACAAGAGAAGGAAAAGACCTATAATAATGAACCCAAAACAATTTAGAAAGTGGGAATAGGAACATACATATTGATAATTACCTTAAATGTAAATGGACTAAATGCTCCAACCAAAAGACACAGATTGGCTGAATGGATACAAAAACAAGACCCTTATATATGCTGTCTACAAGAGACCCACTTCAGACCTAGAGACACATACAGACTGAAAGTAAGGGGATGGAAAAAGATATTCCATGCAAATGGAACCCAGAAGAAAGCTGGAGTAGCAATTCTCATATCAGACAAAATAGACGTTACAATAAAGACTATTAGAAGAGACAAAGAAGGACACTACATAATGATCAAGGGATCGATCCAAGAAGAAGATATAACAATTGTAAATATTTATGCATCCAACATAGGAGCACCTCAATACATAAGGCAAATACTAACAGCCATAAAAGGGGAAATCGACACTAACACATTCATAGTAGGGGACTTTAACACCCCACTTTCACCCATGGACAGATCATCCAAAATGAAAATAAATAAGGAAACACAAGCTTTAAATGATACATTAAACAAGATGGACTTAATTGATATTTATAGGACATTCCATCCAAAAACAACAGAATACACATTTTTCTCAAGTGCTCATGGAACATTCTCCAGGATAGATCATATCTTGGGTCACAAATCAAGCCTTGGTAAATTTAAGAAAATTGAAATCGTATCAAGTATCTTTTCCGACCACAACGCCTTGAGACTAGATATCAATTACAGGAAAAGATCTGTAAAAAAATACAAACACGTGGAGGCTAAACAATACACTACTCAATAATGAAGTGATCACTGAAGAAATCAAAGAGGAAATAAAAAAATACCTAGAAACAAATGACAATGGAGACACAACGACCCAAAACCCATGGGATGCAGCAAAAGCAGTTCTAAGGGGGAAGTTTATAGCAATACAAGCCCACCTTAAGAAGCAGGAAACATCTCGAATAAACAACTTAACCTTGCACCTCAAGCAATAAGAGAAAGAAGAACAAAAAAAAAACGCCAAAGCTAGCAGAAAGAAAGAAATCATAAAAATCAGAAATAAATGAAAAAGAAGGAAACCATAGCAAAGATCAATAAAACTAAAAGCTGGTTCTTTGAGAAGATAAACAAAATAGATAAACCACTAGCCAGACTCATCAAGAAAAAAAGGGAGAAGACTCAAATCAATAGAATTAGAAATGAAAAAGGAGAAGTCACAACTGACACTGCAGAAATACAAAAGATCATGAGAGATTATTACAAGCAACTCTATGCCAATAAAATGGACAACCTGGAAGAAATGGACAAATTCTTAGAAATGCACAACCTGGCAAGACTGAATCAGGAAGAAATAGAAAATATGAACAGACCAATCACAAGCACTGAAATTGAATCTGTGATTAAAAATCTTCCAACAAACAAAAGCCCAGTACCAGATGGCTTCACAGGCGAATTCTATCAAACATTTAGAGAAGAGCTAACACCTATCCTTCTCAAACTCTTCCAAAATATAACAGAGGGAGGAATACTCCCAAATTCCTTCTACGAGGCCACCATCACCTTGATACCAAAACCAGACAAGGATGTCACAAAGAAAGAAAACTACAGGCCAATATCACTGATGAACATAGATGCAAAAATCGTCAACAAAATACTAGCAAACAGAATCCAACAGCACAGTAAAAGGATCATACACCATGATCAAGTGGGGTTTATTCCAGGAATGCAAGGATTCTTCAATATAGGCAAATCTATCAATGTGATAAACCATATTAACAAATTGAAGGAGAAAAACCATATGATCATCTCAATACATAAGCTTTTGACAAAATTCAACACCCATTTATGATAAAAACAAAATTCAACACCCATTCAACACCCATTTATGATAAAAACCCTGCAGAAAGTAGGGAACTTTCCTCAACATGATAAAGGCCATATAGGACAAACCCACAGCCAACATCGTCCTCAATGGTGAAAAACTGAAAGCATTTCCACTAAGATCAGGAACAAGACAAGGTTGCCCACTCTTACCACTCTTATTCAACATAGTTTTGGAAGTTTTAGCCACAGCAATCAGAGAAGAAAAGGAAATAAAAGGAATCCAAATCGGAAAAGAAGTAAAGCTGTCACTGTTTGCAGATGACATGATACTATACATAGAGAATCCTAAGATGTTACCAGAAAACTACTAGAGTTAATCAATGAATTTGGTAAAGTATCTGGATACAAAATTCATGCACAGAAATCTCTGGCATTCCTATACACTAATGATGAAAAATCTGAAAGTGAAATCAAGAAAACACTCCCATTTACCATTGCAACAAAAAGAATAAAATATCTAGTAATAAACCTACCTAACGAGACAAAAGACCTGTATGCAGAAAATTATAAGATACTGATGAAAGAAATTAAAGACGATACAAATAGATGGAGAGATATACCATGTTCTTGGATTGGAAGAATCAACATTGTGAAAATGACTCTACTACCCAAAGCAATCTTTAGAATCAATGCAATCCCTATCAAACTACCACTGCCATTTTTCACAGAACTAGAACAAAAAATTTCACAATTTGTATGGAAACACAAAAGACCCCGAATAGCCAAAGCAATCTTGAGAACGAAAAACAGAGCTGGAGGAATCAGGCTCCCTGACTTCAGTCTATACTACAAAGCTACAGTAATCAAAGACAGTATGGTACTGGCACAGAAACAGAAATATAGATCAATGGAACAGGATACAAAGCTCAGAGATAAACCCACGCACATATGGACACCTTATCTTTGATAAAGGTGGCAGGAATGTACAGTGGAGAAAGGACAGCCTCTTCAATAAGTGGTGCTGGGAAAACTGGACAGATACATGTAAAAGTATGAGATTAGATCACTCCCTAACACCATACACAAAAATAAGCTCAAAATGGATTAAAGACCTAAATGTAAGGCCAGAAACTATCAAACTCTTAGAGGAAAACATAGGCAGAACACTCTATGACACAAATCACAGCAAGATCCTTTCTGACCCACCTCCTAGAAAAATGGAAATAAAAACAAAAATAAACAAATGGGACCTAATGAAACTTCAAAGCTTTTGCACAGCAAAGGAAACCATAAACAAGACCAAAAGACAACCCTCAGAATGGGAGAAAATATTTGCAAATGAAGCAACTGACAAAGGATTAATCTCCAAAATTTAAAAGCAGCTCATGCAGCTCAATACCAAAAAAACAAACAACCCAATCCAAAAATGGGCAGAAGACCTAAATAGACATTTCTCCAAAGAAGATATACAGACTACCAACAAACACATGAAAGGATGCTCAACATCACTAATCATTAGAGAAATGCAAATCAAAATTACCAGGTATCACCTCACACCGGTCAGAACGGCCATCATCAAAAAATCTACAAACAATAAATGCCGGAGAGGGTGTGGAGTAAAGGGAACGCTCCTACACTGTTGGTGGGAATGTAAATTGATTCAGCCACTATGGAGAACAGTACGGAGGTTCCTTAGAAAGCTAAAAATAGAACTACCATACGACTCAGCAATCCCACTACTGGTTACATAACCTGAGAAAACCATAACTCAGAAAGAGTCATGTACCACAGTGTTCATTGCAGCTCTATTTACAATAGCCAGGACATGGAAGCAAACTAAGTTTCCATCGACAGATGAATGGATAAAGATGTGGCACATATATACAATGGAATATTACTCAGCCATAAAAAGAAACGAAATTGAGCTATTTGTAATGAGGTGGATGGACCTAGAGTCTGTCATACAGAGTGAAGTAAGTCAGAAAGAAAAAAAAATACCATATGCTAACATATATATGGAATTTAAGAAAAAAAAATGTCATGAAGAACCTAGGGGTAAGACAAGAATAAAGACACAGACCTACTGGAGAACGGACTTGAGGATATGGGGAGGGGGAAGGGTGAGCTGTGACAGGGCGAGAGAGAGTCGTGGACATATATACACTAACAAACGTAAGGTAGATAGCTAGTGGGAAGCAGCCGCATGGCACAGGGATATCGGCTCGGTGCTTTGTGACCGCCTGGAGGGGTGCGATAGGGAGGGTGGGAGGGAGGGAGACGCAAGAGGGAAGAGATATGGGAACATATGTATATGTATAACTGATTCACTTTGTTATAAAGCAGAAACTGACACACCATTGTAAAGCAATTATACCCCAATAAAGATGTTAAAAAAAATGTAAGCTTGTGCAAGAAAAAAATTACATCTCATATTTCTTTGAAAAAAAAATCACCTATATGTTATAATTCCAACATTCGAATGATAGGTGTTTTTTTTTAATCCTTAACCTATTCATATCTGCAAAGTCCCTTCTGCCATATAAGGTAACATATTCACATATTCTGGTGACTGAGACTAGGAAAACTTTGGAGGCCACTGTTCAGTATACTACAATCCACCCTCTGGCCCTCAAAGATTCATATCCATCTGTTACACAAAATACATTCAACCGGTCCCAAAGTCTCTAAAAGTCTCAATGCATTACAGCATCAATGCAATTTCAAAATCTCATCTAAGTAGAATGATAGGTGTTTTTCACAATAATGAAGCTAATTTAACTCCTCGTAAGTGAGCCATTATTCTTCTATTTTTCATTCTTATGACACATTTTACAATATGTACATGTGACCTTATATGTTAATTCTGCACTCAAAAGACATTTTCCTTTTAGATAATTTGCCTGAAACCAAATACTGTCACTAAATATGTGGTAGACAGATGCCCAGATTCTGTACATCTCAAACTTACTGCAAGGTATTTTATGAATCATTCTACTTTTTCCTCTCTAGGGAGGAAGGAAAAATGTGGGCTTTCCCATATTTCCTGCAATAATTTTAGCTGTGGAATACTTAGTACTACTAATTTATTGTAGTTGTAAACATATAGGATTTTTCATTAAGAAATCCAAAATTCTTTATTAATGGAGGTTGAGAATTAGCCACCTTTTTAAAATTACTAAAGGATACCAGACATACAGAAAAGTGAAATCACCAGCAAAACAATCAAGTTTTACAAAGTGAACACTTCCATTTACTAGCCTCCAGATCCAGAAACAGAACATTGCCAATATACTAGAAAGTGTCACAACGTCTCCCGAAAAGTACCATAACTGTGGCTTCTAGTTATGCCTGGTTTTTACCTTTAAATGTATTCACTCTCTTTAGTTTCTTCAACATTTATGTTTGTAAAATTTACTCACTTTGTCGCATGTAGTGATGTTCTTTATTATATCACTATAGTATAGAATTCCTTTGTATAAACATACCAAAATAGAATTATCCATTCTATTATTAATGAACACTTGGCTTATTTCCAGTTTCTCTTTATTAGTGCAGCAATAAACATCTTATACATTGATTTTAGTGAGTAAATGTTCACACTGATTTGGGTCTAGGACAAAGAATGGAATTGCCAACAGTTCTGCTGGTTTCTTTACTTCTGCCCAGGCCTTTTATCCAGAATCTCAGATACTCTCATAAAGTATGGTGAACATATCCGCTTTATCTTTTTTTTAAATAACTACTCAGATATCCTACAGCAGTTGTCACAGACATTCATTTCTTCCAACAATTTCAAACGGAACATTATCATATGGTAAAAATTTTATGTGCAATTTGTTGTCCTTCTAGTTTTACTATTCGTTCCACTTTTCCGTGTGCCTATTAATATGCCAGTATCAAACCTTTTAATGATAAGCTTATAGTATGTTTTAATACCTGTACACTAGAACACCGTCAGCTCCTCACTTCTACCCCCCCGCACATACCTCTTTGTCAGGTATTCCTGAGTATTTTGATTTCTGTTCTTCCAAGTACATTTTAAAATCAACTTGTGTAGCTCTGGAGAAGTATTTGTACTGGGATTGCATTACATTTTATGAATTAATATATAATATCTTTATGATGTTAAGACTTCCTATCTAAGAACATGATATAATTTTCTATTTTTTTCCAACTCTATTTCTAAATCTCTCAGGACTCTACAGAGTTTTCTGTATTTAACACTTGGCTGTTTCTTGGTAATGTTATGCCTATGTATTTTTATCTTATTGCTGACATATGTGTATATTCTCATCCATTATGTATTTTACCTGATGTTTACTTGTTTACAGGAAAGTTTTAGATTTTTGAGTGTTAACTGTATGATCTGCTATTTTACTAAGTTCTCTTAATGCTTGTATTGCTGTTCCCATTGATACTTTCCAATTTTCCAGATATAGACTTATTTGAGCTGAATTTTTATCATGTTGAAGAAATATCCAAGAATTCCTCTTACATTTAGGGTTTCAACATGAATAGCTATTTTTTTTCAAATACCATTTATTCTTAGTGGAGGTGTTCATATGGTCAGTCTGCTTGAATTGAACTATATTTAGGATTTTATTAATTGATTTCCTAACATCAAACTACCCTTGCTCTCCTGGAAATAATTAACTTGGTCATGATAGGATACTCTTTCAATATATTATAAAATTTTTTATGACTACTCTTAAGTAAGTTTGGTTTGTAATTTCTGTTCTTGGTGTAATTTTTTGGTCAGGTTTTGGTATCTATGTTGCATTGATGCCAAATAAACAAATTTCAAAAACTGTTTTGACGCTCTACAATTTCATGTAGTTTGGGATGCTCTGTTTCTTAAATCATTGGTTTAGTTCCCCTGTGAAACCCCATGGTGTCTTCTGTGGGAGTCTCTTTTTTTTTTCCTAGTTTTTCTCTGGCATTGTTCTGTTTGAACTTGCTGTGTCTATTGGGACGGATTTTCATGAGGAATATTTTAGGGGGAAAAAAGGTACTCTAGATGTGTTAACTTCCTGAGGAAAAAAAGTTTAAAAATTAGCTATTATCTATTTCATCTAGTTTTTCAAATTTATCTGCTTAAAATTCTGCAAATTATAACTTAGCCTAGACTGATCTTTTTCATGGAATTTTGCACAACTGAATTAGCCAGATTTGGTAGATGCCCTGTCAGCTACTGAGATAGGCAGAAGAGGCTGCATGGCCAGAAATACGGGTTCTCTTCACCTCTCAACCTCTGAGCAAATGCTGTTAAATACCATAGTCTAATATAGGTCCTACACTAGTGATTTAGAGAGAAGAGTATTTTTCTCCTCAGGACAAAATGGGAAAATTAGTAGTGATCTTAAGTGGAGGACAGATATGACCAGTTGTTGGCAGAAAGATGAGATACATGTTCCAGATCAATTATCAATAAATTGATATTTGCTTGAAGATGCATCACAAAAGAGCCGGAAGGAGAGAAACAGGACAGAATCAAACTAAATCCTATTTGTGTTTTATTTCCTTGAGCAAAGAATGGATGACAGTAAATTATACTGCTGTAGCCTGAATCATTCCAATGTAACATCAAAGTGTGAAAAGGTCAATCTATAATATTTCACATCTTCAATAGAGAAAATATACTGATGCAATGCTTGTAAGAACACAGACGATCTTAAATTAAAAATAGTATATTGTAATTACAAGCCAGAATTAAAGGAATTTTTCAGGGCTAGCAGAATATTTATACTTTGTTCAGATCACTTGGGTGACCTGGGTGTATGAGGTGGCAAGAATATTAAAACTGATGTGAAATAGTTAAGAAGGAAAAAAATCATTTAATTCTTCTAGTTTGGCTATTTACTTAGGCAGTCATGGATTAAAACCTTATAGCATTATAGGGATATAAAAGACCTTAGAGATCACTTGGATTAGTAGTTTTTAAACCTTTTTAAAATTTTTAAATCATAACAAAGTCCAAATAGAAAATAGCTAAAAGCAAAGCTGCTCTATTAAAATAGGGGTCCCACTGTTCTTATCTTTCCCCCATCCCCCCAAAATCACAACATTGGAGGTTTTTCCTCCAATGGAATCTCTATGGCTTTGAAAATTTCTGATTTGGTGCAAGGCTTCATTTTTTTTTTTAAACATGAATGTCTTTTACTATGAAAATTGTTGTTACATTACAGCCAACATTCCAAAACAGTATTTTAATAAACATTTGTCTTGATTATAAAGTAGAGCAGAAACCATGATCCTTTTTCAAAATCGATTAACGTCTGTAGAGGTTATAACGCAAAGCATGAGGAGGACACTCTGTACGCTCACCCTGGTGTGTAGGAGATGAGATGGCGAAGAGCACCTACGTAATCCAGAACAGCTACTAGTGTCACTTGTGCAGTGTAAACCAAACACTTACAACAGGACATTAAAAAAAGAAAAAAAGCAAAACACTAAAAGGTTGAGGTGTCACAACACTTTTGAGATGGGGAAAACCACAGCGAGTTTCCTTTTCCTTCCCTTCTGTGAGTTCAGTGCAAGCAAGGTACAGGAAAGAACCACAACACCAGGTCAAGGATGGATGCAGTTCTTTTTTTTTTTTTTTTTTTTTTTGCGGTACGCGGGCCTCTCACCGCTGTGGCCTCTCCCATTGCAGAGCACAGGCTCTGATGCGCAGGCTCAGCGGCCATGGCTCACGGGCCTAGCCGCTCCGCGGCATGTGGGATCTTCCCAGACTGGGGCATGAACCCGTGTCCCCTGCATCTGCAGGCGGACTCTCAACCACTGCGCCACCAGGGAGGCCCTGGATGCAGTTCTTTGCTTCAGTATTTTCCAGTCTCTAGTTCTGCTCAAAACACAGCCTGCATGCAGCAGCTCTGCCTTCCGCCTCCTGACTAGAGAGAACATAGGAATTGTGTCCTTGGATTCCTTACAACGCTACAGAGTGAATACACTGGAATTCAGACACTGACCCTGAGCTGCTGCAGAACCTCATTCATCCGCGTGCAAACGCTGTATTCCGGGGCCTGTGAATGAGAGCCAGAAGAGCTTTTGCATGAAGGCTTCATTTTAGACACGGGAATGAATCTCGAGACTACACAGTGGAGGAGGGGGAAGGAAAATGGCACTATGACTCCTGCCTCTGTTCTCCGCCACCCCATTGGACTCCAAAGCTCCCCATTCCCTGCTGCTCACTCAGCTTTTACCAAGTTGTTCAGTACAAGTATTTCAATTCTATCAAGGTAAAGGATCTCATAAGAAAATCAAACAGAAGAACTTTCAGTTTGCAAAAATGAGAGTAAACAGAGAAGGGAGAAACTTTCACAATTATCTAAGTGCGTTTGGTTCATAATGGGGATGCTGTTTGGGTATAACCAGCACCTCTGGTTATCAAGTTATGGTTTTCTTGTTGTTTTCTGCGCATAAATGTACGATACGAAACAGTTATTGATATAGCCTACATACAGTTTTTCTTTCTTTGAACTTGCTAGAATGAGGATTTATGTCTTCAAACTACTACGTATGCTAATCTCTGTTTTTTCTGTATTAAAAACACTATTTTCTCTGGAATAGTGTTTACTTTTTGATTTTGTCACTTAACACTGAGAGTAATTCATGATTTAAAAAACTGTGTAACAGGAAAAATAAGAATCTTTCCTCAAACTCTAGTGTTTATTTTATGCAGGCCAAAACTGCTGAAAGCCTTATTTTTCTGTGTACATATTAACATATGTAAGTGTCCAGGAACACTCCTTCCATACATATCTAGGCAAAATCTTTTGGCCCTTCAAAATCAACAGACCTGTTGAAGTATTTTGAAAGAGTGCTATTAGCAATGCAACTGTATGGCACAGTGAACAAAGCAAACTCACTAGAGAGACAACTTGAGATAACCTCTTTGACTACAGATTATTAGTCAAAGTAAACTACAAATTTATTCTGGTTATCAGAATTTAGATCAAACAAATTAATGTTTAACATATGTTAATCATTTCTCCAAGTGTAGGAAGGGCTAATGAACAGACACTTCAATCTGTAACGTATCACAAGTAGGCTATAAAATAATTTTTATGCTATATTTATGTATGCGTATCTTTTATATAAAGGTACTGCTAGGGCTTCCCTGGTGGTGCAGTGGTTAGGAATCCTCCTGCCAATGCAGGGGACACGGGTTCGAGCCCTAGTCTGGGAAGATCCCACATGCTGCGGAGCAACTAGGCCCGTGAGCCACAATTACTGAGCCTGCACGTCTGGAGCCTGTGCTCCGCAACAAGAAAGGCCGCGATAGTGAGAGGCCCACGCACTACGATGAAGAGTGGCCCCCGCTTGCCACAACTAGAGAAAGCCCTCGCACAGAAACGAAGACCCAACACAGCCAAAAATAAATAAATAAATAAATAAATAAAACAAAAACAAAAAGAAGTAATTAAAGGTAATGCTAGCCTCACAGAATGTGTTGAGAACCAAGCAAGAAAGGAAGCAGGAAAATATAAACTTTGGTGAGGGGATATATCACTCAAACAAACATGACCCATAACTGATGTAGATATTGTAAATTAGCAGTGAAGACACTGAACAAATTATTATAACTTCAGAATATATGCTCAAGGGACTTTCCTGGTGGCGCAGTGGTTAAGAATCCACCTGCCAATGCAGGGACACGGGTTCGATCCCTGGTCCGGGAAGATCCCACATGCCACGGAGCAACTAAGCCCATGCACCACAAGTACTGAGCCTGTGCTCTAGAGCCTGGGTGCCACAACTACTGTGCCCATGCGCCTAGAGCCCGTGCTCTGCAACAAGAGAAGCCACCACAATAAGAAGCCCGCGCACTGCAACAAAGAGTAGCCCCCGCTTGCATCGACTAGAGAAAGTCCGTGTGCACAGCAACAGACTCAACGCAGCCAAAAATAAATAATAAAATAAACAAATTAAAGAAACAAAGAAGAATATATGCTCAAAAACACTTTACCCAAACTTCTATGAATCCTGAGCTTTTCCAGTATCACTCATGGGAAGTGACACTATTACCAGCTCTGTGTAAACATCAATCACTATTACTTCTAATTCCTTCAAGTGTCTTTTTAATTTTCTGGCCTTGATTAGTTTCCTCAGATGCATGATTGGTAAGTACTCAGCTGAATATTCAAGGGAACCTTCTACCTATCTCCAGAATTCTGTCTCTGTGGAACTCTTTCCTCTATGCTGTGAACTCTCACTGCTTTGATCCCCTGGGAGCCTCTACTTCATGTTACTAGTGCAAGGATGTACAGGACCATACCTGGATTTGTCCTCCTTATGCTCCAGCCTTAAAACTATATTACTGCAGTAAGCCTGGGCTGTCCTGGGTTCATCTTTCTTTTTTTCATTCCGAAGGGATGCTTTTCCTTTATTTTGTGATGTCCACTGTCTTGAAAACCACTTTTTGTCATAATTTTGTTTCTTTTTTGATAGTTCAACTTGTGAGCATAAATCTGGCTCCTGTTATTCCATCTTGGCCAGAAGCAGAATTTCCTTATTTATTATTTTCTCTTGTTTCTTATCGATACATCTTTTATTTTTGTTATCAGGGCCATTGTTCATTTTGTTGATGTCAGATTTTAAGTACGATTAGCTCTTAGTACCGAAAAATGTTTTAATTTTGCTCTCGTGCTTAATGTGTTCCTGAGCTAAATACAGAAAACAAGATTGATAATATTTTTTACTCTTAGAAAATCAAAGATATAGTTACATTGACTCTTGAACTTTTATTATTGCTCTACTGCATCTAAGTTTCATTCTTTTTGGTTTTCATTATTATATTTCTTGATGTTTTATCTGTTTACATCTTAGGATTCTTCAATTATGCATTTGGGTTTTTTCCTTATTTTGGCTCTTCAAATCAATAAAGTTCAAGTCCATTCTCTTTTGCTATTATCTGTCCCATACTCTTCCATCTGAAAAATACCATTATAAATGTGCTGGAATTCTCTATGTCTCTTTCTTTCTCCTTCCTACTTCCTGTATGTTTATCTTTCTGTGCCTTATGAATGCACATATCCTTATGTCTAACAGTTCTTTAATTTTCTTCAGTTGTTTTTAATATTCTCATGTTATTTACTGCTATTTTTAAAATCACTGTACTTTTTACTTCTAGATACTCATTTTGGCCTTTAAATAAAGTTTTAAAGTTTTTTTCCTCCAGAATTCTGACTCCTTCTCATGTTTGGTCAAGGATTGGGGTTTCAAGTTTTCACAGGAGATCTTTTTATTTTTCTCACCCATAGCATAGCATAAAGAAAAACTTCACTGTATACATCAAAGTGAATGGATCCTTTTCAAACACGATACATCATGAAAAGTGCCCTGGCTTTATAAGTGGCCTTGCATATACATTCCAGCCTACCTGCACTCAAGGCCAGATCACTTTTCTCTATATTCCAGACAAAAACCAAGGCCTCAGTTTGGTTAGTATCTTTGTCTGATGCTTGCAGAGGCCACCAACATCAACTTGAGCTCTCTACTCTGAGATTCTTTCCTTTTTTTTTTCTTTTAACATCTTTATTGGAGTATAATTGCTTTACAGTGGTGTGTTAGTTTCCGCTTTATAACAATGTGAATCAGTGATACATATACATATGTTCCCATATCTCTTCCCTCTTGCCTCTCCCTCCCTCCCACCCTCCCTATCCCACCCCTCTAGGTGGTCACAAACCACCTAGCCGATCTCCCTGTGCTATGCGGCTGCTTCCCACTAGCTATCTATTTTGTGTTTGGTAGTGTATATATGTCCATGCCACTCTCTCACTTTGTCACAGCTTACCCTTCCCCCTCCCCACATCCTCAAGTCCATGCTCTAGTAGGTCTGTGTCTTTATTCCCGTCTTACCCCTAGGTTCTTCATGACATTTTTTTTTTTCTTAGATTCCATATATATGTATTAGCATACGGTATTTGTTTTTCTCCTTCCGACTTACTTCACTCTGTATGACAGACTCTAGGTCTATCCACCTCACTACAAATAACTCAATTTCGTTTCCTTTTATGGCTGAGTAATATTCCATTGTATATATGTGCCACACCTTCTTTATCCATTCATCTGTTGATGGACACTTAGGTTGCGTCCATGTCCTGGCTATTGTAAATAGAGCTGCACAGAGCTATCCTTTGGCCATTTGAAAAAGTTAGATATATAATGAATTTTTAGTCATATTTTATGAATAGTTCTTACGAATTTTTGCCTGGAGAGTGATCTATACTAGATCCATATGCTAAGGTTGTCATAAAACTTTATGTAACTTTTTACATACCTTCTTTAATATATCCCTCAAAATGATTCAATGAATATAAGTTGATAGAGAAAAAAACTCAGGCATAGACATTTTCAATGACATGACCAGAACAACATAATTAGTAAATATTTTATCTAGGAATCAAATCCAAGTCAATGGCCTCTCTTGGCCTTGCACTTAGCCATTAATCTGTATAATAATAGTTTTGATAAACAGGGTATTTGGACATCTTATAGATCTTTTTTCTATAGGGAGAAAGGACCTCAATTATATGACCTACACCTGACAGTTGAGTCTGAGTATATCCTGTGTTCTCAGCAATTTAAATGTCTTGTGAAACCTGATCAAATTATTGGGTTTGGAGAGAAAGGGAAAAGAAAGAAAAATAATGCTATAATAATGGTATAATATTAGATATTGGCAGGTGGATCAAGCTTATGTCTTCTCCTTTGCTTAAAAATTACAGCATTTTAAACTCCAGGGATTGCTAATGGAGAACTTTCTCTCTTGAAAATTCTTTAAATTTAATATGTGGTGTACTAAAATCAGACTATTTGAAGTTACCCATGGTTAGTCCTTGATATTGATTGTGCTTTACCTATTAATCTTGAGTTATATAACCTTCCTTTGAGATTTATTCTCTTCTTGATTCAGTTTGCTATCTCAGCACCACTTCTGCCACTTGCATTTTAAAAAAATGAATCCTTAACACTCTCATGAGTTTATCTTTTTAACAACAAAAGGGTCAGTAAGGCTATTAATGAGGTTAAGTAGATTCATATCAATGGTTTATTATTATTATTAATCATCACATCCGTATATGAAAAAACAAAGTTGAAACTTCTTTCAATATTGATATTGCCTCTACTGTGTTTCTCTTTTATTCTGTAGAATTTTCCAAAGTTTCTCAAAATTACATAAATTTCAGAAACACCCACTGAAGTTACATAGATCTAAACATGCACAGCTGAGATTTACTCACTGATTACTGTTTATCTGAACTGAAGTTCTAAGTCAGATTGAATCCTATTCTTACTTCCTCATCTACTCCCAATTAATTTAGAAGGTAACACTGTTCATTTTATAAACAAAATGCCTTAACAGAGATTTCTATCCTTAAAAGCTTATTCTAAGTATTTACCAATTCTCTTACAATGCTAGAGTTGCACAATACACTGCCTACATGATTATCAGAAAGGATGATTATATCATTGATAGAAAGACACTGAAGGACACCGGGGATGAAAATTTTCATTTGTGACAGAAGTTATGGAAGCATAGAGAGATCACTATATAAAATAGGAATTTTTCCGGAGATCAAGTTCTAGTCTCCCAAAATATTGCACCTCAGGTATTCGAGGTGTAAGTGGTATGTGAAGGATAAGTGATTCCACGTACGCAAGTTTTGCATATTTAGCCAAATTTTAGAAGCTTGCCTTTATTATTTTCTACTCCAGTGCTTGTCACTATTCCCCAATAACTCCTGCCTAACTCTCTGTCTTAACTACTCTAGAGACTTGAATTATATATCTGTCTGTTTTACCAGGTGCTGTGCACAAGCCAGACCAAAACAATTACTGAATATTCTCTTTGAGACTGAATGAAGTGAAAGTCAGTTACCTAAAAGCACTGCTCAGTGGGTCCTGGCTTTAGATCTTTCTCAGGTTCATTCCTGTACTGTCATATGGAATGTCAAAACTCTACTTAATCAGTTCCAGTTACAGGCCTGAACACCATGCTAATCGCCAACATAATACTGACTACTTTTGGAATCCAGCAATACATTAAAAGGACAGTACACCATGATCAAGTGGCATTCAACAAAAAAGGGTTCAACGTGTGCCAATAAATCAATGTGATACACCAAATTAACAAAATGGAAGATAAAAATCATATATATAATCATCTCAACAGATGAATAAAAAACATTTGACAAAATTCAACATCCTTAAAGCAACTAGAGGAAGAAGAATAAACAAATCCCAAAATAGTAGAAGGAAAGAAATCATAAAGATCAGAGCAGAAATAAATGAAATGGAGATTAAAAAACCATAGAAAAGATGAGTGAAACTAAAAGCTGGGTCTTTGAAAAGATAAATGAAACTGATAAACCTTCAGCTAGGCTCATCAAGAAAAAAAGGGAGTGGGCCCAAATCAATAAAATTAGAAATGAAATAGGGGAAGTTAGAACCAACATCACAGAAATACAAAGGACTATAAGAGATTACTACAAGCAACTAAATGCCAATAAAATGGACAACCTAGAAGAAATGGACAAATGCTTAGAAACGTACAACCTTCCATGAATGAACCAGGAAGAAACAGAAAATATGAACAGACCAATTACAAGTACTGAAGTTAAATCTGTGATTAAAAAACTCCCAAGAAGCCAAAGTCTAGGTCCAGATGGCTTCACAGGCAAATTCTACCAAACATTTAGAGAAGAGTGAACACCTATCCTTCTAAAACTAGTCGAAAAAATTGCAGAGGAAGGAACACTTACAAGCTTATTCTATGAGGCCCCCATCACCCTGATTCCAAAACCAGACAAAGATACCACAAAAACAGAAAATTATAGGCCAATATCAGTGATGAATATAGATGAAAAAGTCCTCAACCAAATACTAGCAATCTGAATCCAACAACACATTAAGAGGATCACACACCACAGTGAAGTGGGATTTATCCCAGAGATGCAAGAATTTTTCAGTATTTGCAAAGCAGTAAGTGTGATACAGCACAGTAACAAACTGAAGAATAAAAACAATATCACCTCAATAGATGCAGAAAAAGCTTTTGATAAAATTCAACATGCATTTATGATAAAAACTCTCAACTTAGTGGGTATAGATGGAATATACCTCAACATAATAAAAGCCATATATGACAAACTCACAGCTAATATCATACTCAATGGTGAAAAGCTGAGAGATTCTCCTCTAAGATCAGAAACAAGACAAGGATGCCTACTATTGCTACTTTTATTCAACAGAGTATTGGAAGTCCTAGCCACAGAAATCAGGTAAGAAAAAGAAATAAAAGGCATCCAAATTAGAAAGGAAGAAAAAATCTGTCACAATTTGTACAACAGATGACATAACACTATATAGAGATCTTAAAGATTCCACCAGGAAACTGTTAAAATGAATAAACAGAATTCAGTATTCAATTCAATAAAGCTGCAGGATATAAAATCAATACATGGAAATCAGTGGCATTTCTATACACTAATAATGAACTATCAGAGAAATTAAGAAAATAATCCCATTTACAATAGCATCAAAAAGAATAAAATACCTAGGAATAAATGTAACCACGGAGGTGAAAGAAAGATATTCCATGTTCGTTGACTAAAGGAATAAGCACTGTTAAAATGCCAATACTACCCAAAGCAATCTAAAGATTCAGTGAAACCCCATCAAACTTCCAGTGTCATATTTCACAGAACTAGAACAAATAGTTCTAGAGTTTGAATGAAACCACAGAAAACCCTGAATAGCCAAAGCAATCTTGAGAAAGAAGAACAGAGCTGGCAGAATCACGCTCCCTGACTTCAGACTATACTACAACGCTACAGTCATCAAGATAGAATTGTACTGGCACAAAAACAGACACATACAATGGAACAGGCTAGAAAGCCCAGAAATAAACTGATGCACTTATGGTCAATTAATCTACTACAAAGGAGGCAAGAACATACAATGGAGAAAAGACAATCTCTTCAATAAGTGGTGCTGAGAAAACTGGACAGCTACGTGTAAAAGAATGAAATTAGAAAATTCTCTAACACCATACACAAAAGTAAACTCAAAATGGATTAAAGACCTAAATGTAAGACTGGATACTATAAAACTCCTAGAAGTAAACACAGACAGTAAATTCATTGACATAGGTCTTAGCGATGCTTTTGCAGATGTGACTCCAGAGGTATGGGAAACAAAAGCAAAAATAAACAAATGGGACTACATCAAATTAAGAAGTTTTTGCACGGTGAAAGGAATCATCATCAAAAGGCAGCCTACTGGATGGAAGAAGATATGTGCAAATCATATATGTGATAAGGGGTTAACACATCCAAAATATATAAAGAACACATACAACTTTTTTTTTAAAAAAGCAATCTGATTTACAAATGGGCAGAGGATCCGAACAGACATTTTTCCAAAGAAGACATACAGATGGCCAACAGGCACATGAAAAGATGCTCAGCATCACTAGTCATCCGGGAAATGCAATTCAAAACCATAATAAGATGGTTTTGAATTGCACCACCTCACACCTGTCAGAATGGCCATTAATGAAAAGACAAGAAATAACAAGTATTGGAGAGCATGGAAAGAAAAGGGAACCTTCATACACTGTTGGTAGGAATATAAACTGGGGCAGCCACTGTGGAAAACAGTATGGAGATTCCTCAAAAAATAAAGAACAGAATTACCATATGACCTAGATCTAAAAACACTAATTTGAAAAGATACATGCACCCCTATGTTCATTGCAACATTATTTACAATAGCAAAGATATGGAAGCAACCTAGGAATCTATCAACAGATGAATGGATAAAGAAGATGTGGTGACCACGCACACACACACACACACACACACGCACGTGTGCACATGTGCACACTGGAATACTACTCAGCTATAAAAAAGGAATAAAATCCGACCATTTGTGACAACATGGGTAGACCTTGAAGGTATTGTGCTAAGTGAAATAAGTCAGAGAAAGACAAATATCATATGATTTCACTCATGTGTGAATCCAGATAAATAAAAACAAAACATCTTCATAGATACAGAGAACAGATTAGTGGTTACTGAAAGGGAACGGGGTTGGTGGCTGGCAAAATGGATGAAGGGGATCGACTGTATGGTGACAGAGGGTAACTAGACTTGTAGTGGTGATCACTTTGTAGTGTATACAGATGTCAAATTATAATGCTGTACAGCTGAAACTTATATAATAAAAATATACATGTTGATTACATTTTCAGAGATTTATCTAAATCTTGATTGTTCTAACCAATCACTGTGACACCATAATTCTTGCCAGTGTTTATTTGCAGACAAGAGCCAACAGAGTTAAATCTGAACTCTTAATTATATTATTGAGCCATTAAATTGATTGATGGTGGATCTCCCTATTTTAATATACTAAATTTGAAATATTAAGTCATTCTATTAATTCAGGATCTTTGCAGTGGATTATCTATAACTTGCACCTAAGTATGACTAACTGATATATTTCCCCAATTTTTACCATTAGTTATCTTACTCTTGAATATACTTTTGGTGGTATTCTTGGTGTTATTCTTATACTTTCCTAATTATAAATTTCTAGAAGTAAACATATGTGATCTGTGCTTAGCTGATGTTTATACTGTTAAAGCTCTTGGTATTTACTAAACAAGTACCCTCTAGGAAGTCTGTATTATTATAATCAACAGCATTCTATAATCACCAACACTGGGATGATGATGATGTTAATGATGACTGTGACTACTACTACTACTTTTATTTTTTTATTTTATTTTTTTAACATCTTTATTGGAGGATAATTGCTTTACAATGGTGTGTTAGTTTCTGCTTTATAACAAAGTGAATCAGCTATACATATACATATATACCCATATCTCCTCCCTCTTGCATCTCCCTCCCACCCTCCCTATCCCACCCCTCTAGGTGGTCACAAAGCACTGAGCTGATCTCCCTGTGCTATGCGGCTGCTTCCCACTAGCTATCTATTTTACATTTGTACTACTACTGTTTAATCTTGTTCAGTGGTAAGGCTCCAGGTCCCCTAAAAAAAGATTTTGCCTCTGTATTTCAACAACAAAGACCTATAGCAGATTTTTTTTCTGAACACTTTGGATCTAAAAACATGATGGACAAAATTATTGTTTTTAACTGAAATCAAATAGAAGGTTTTAAAAGTTACCTAAATATTGTAGAAAGTAGACATAAAAAAGAAAGAGAACAAAAATGAAACAGCTTGAGAATCTAATATAGTATACATAGAAAGATTCACACAGAAGGATTGGACTAAATCAATGAATGTAAAAACAGAGAGAGAAAGAAACACATTCATACATAAACAGTACTCAAAATGAATAATATCAATTACGTTAGAACTCTGTTAAAAATTATTCAACGTATACTTCCATAAGTTGTCAAACTGTTAACCACTGAGGTAGTAGAATAAAGACATTTTCAAACAGAAAAAGATTCAGAAAATTTACCTCTTTCATACCCTTTTCTTAGGATGTTGCTTGAAGTTGTGCTCTAGCAAATTCAAAAGATAAACTCAGAAGTAATAAGGGATGGTATCTAAGAAGGTACGGGTTTTAGGAAACAATGGCTCCAACCTGAAAAACAAAAGAAGTGACATTCCAATTGACAAGTGAAAAATTAGTAGTGTAAGTCTATTGTTTTAAGGCAGTATGGTGACTGCCAAGGAGGAATAAAATCAAACAAAGTGATCTAAAAGACTTACAAGTTGACTTTGCAGATAGTGTCTGAGGACCAAGAAGGGTGAAATGAGGGGTGGCTCTTTTTTCATTAATCTCCCAGCACAAAACTTTTGTTTACTAGATGAATATATTTCTTTTATGTGAATAAAATAAAATAAATTTCAGGAATAAAATCCATTTTATTATAAGTGATACTTATTAATACAATGCGTTCATAATAATAAGAATACTGCACATTATTAAAAATTTCTGCATCCTAAATCATAAGCAAATATATTGTGCATATACACAAAATACTTACTGTTTTACTCATCAATAAATAGGAACTCAAAAGTTTTGTGGAATGCTTGAATAAATCCCCTCATTCACTGATAACACTGTGGATTTTTACCTTAATAAATGCCAATATTACTGAAATATTTTTGCTTGGAGAAAAACTTGTTAGTCAAAAATTCATGAGAACACCTCATGATCTGAGAAATGTAGTACCTAGTGTCAGGGCAGATCCTTACTGTGGCTCCAAAAAACTATGCTTTTGAGTTTCAGACAAGAGTTTGTTTTGATAAGGCTCAGACCACCACTCTCTACTTTTACCCAAACTCTCTTCCACTCTTGTTGACTTGTCTTTTCATTTGCCTTTTGAACAGCAGACAAAAAAAATCAGAAACTCCCTCATCATGATGAGACACAGATGGTGGATGCATCCATACTGTAATTTAAATTATGGCAGGAAGTCCTGCCTGCTTCCAACTGTCTGCTCCAATCAGACCTATCCAAGTATATATGAGAAGAATATTATTAAAGTGAATACCCATTTGAGGAAGGCACAGAAGGTACCTTAGTCACTTCACATTCTCTCAAATGCAAATACTTGTTTCTTAGTTTAGATTAGACAGAGAGCAGTCTAAATGGAAATGGAATATATATAAGTGGAGTGACTGTAGTTTTTCTGCTGCCCAAAAAAGAGGTGGAGGCGGGTATCCAATCAAGGCTGCTGGGGTGGACAGGGGAGTGCAGAAATCTTCACATAATGTCTATCTTAAAAAAATAATTTGGTAAGAAAAGAGAGGAAAGGGACGTAAACACAAGTAAAGCCTAATTTCAAATTTCCCCAGGGCTCTAGCGCTTGTCCAGGGACTTAAAGTGGAAAATTAAAAAAGAAAATAGGAAAGGAACAGCAATAACTGGAATTCCCTAGAAACATTTGGAGAAAAGTAGTCCAAGGGTCGATTTTAGGAAGGGATACGTTGTTTGAGTTAAAAAAAAAAAAAAAAAAAAACCTCAGGATTTTTGGTTTACCGGTATAGTGTTTCTATGAAATAGACATAAATAAAAGTAAATAAAACATTAAAATATCAGCTCTTCCCACATGTGACTATAGAGCTTAAAGATTCACTTTGCTTTGATGAAACAAGCTCTGTGGGAGATTACATTGCAAGGGCATTAGACACGGAAATGGGTATATCTGGGGAGCTCTTTATCATTTAACTAGAAAATTAAACTAGATGGAAATGTTAAACTTCTTAGTGGGAGAAAAGCACTCAATGTCATTTTGCCTATTAAAATAATATACTTCTCAACAAAACAAACGTTTTCTACCTAAAAAAACTAGTATTTAATCAGCAAAATAAACTGCATTAGCATTTTGCAAAGGTACACATGGTGTCTTCTCCTATCTGCATGCTTCTGTACTTGTGTTAAACATTTTCACTTTTGCCAATGGTATTATTTTTCCCTTCCTGTTTAGTCACAGTGGAATATGATCAGAAACAAGGAAAATTTATTTTGTTCTCCATATAATCATTCTGTTTAATGATATTGCATTGTGTGTTTTTTACAAAGCAAACCTCAAAGATCAGTCTATGTTCCATAAATTGTCTTCGAGGTTTTTTTATAGACCAATTTAGCAACCTTTCATCAGATGTGCACATGGTACCAATAAAAATGCTTTTGTTGCCTTCCTGAGTTTGGCAGTACTGCACACGCATACTTCCAATGGGATATTTCATCATTTGTAATGAATTAACATCATATAACATGATGGGTGATATAGAGAAAATTGGCTGGAGTAAACAAGTCAATAAACATTTACTATTAGTACCATGTTAAAAATATGACATGAGAGAGTCTATCCCATAAAAGCCATAAAGGAGATGTTCACAGGCCTGAGAGACCTCTGAAATTTGCTGTTATTTCTTTTTTATACTTTCCTATATATTGAAGAAGAATGGGAGTCATATGAAATTATCTGGACTTACTGGGAAACAAATTCAAAGGGGAAACCAATACTTCTCTATACGGTTTGCAATATGTATTGGGGGAATTTATTTTCTAAAAATAGTTCATTTTTGAGAGATGTCAAAAGTGATTTACAGTATTTTTGACCAGTCTGAACATTATTAAAATCCCAAACAATGAAATTAGTAGCTTTTAGGGAGAAACTAGACTATCAAATTTCCTAAGAATCTGAGAAACAGCTACAATCCTTATATGTAGCAGTCATAAATAGAAAATCATAAAATTTTTGAAATAGAAAGGAACCCAGAGATCATAAAAGTCAATATTCTACTCCTTATACTATGCTGTTTTACTCATTTAACAGGGACATCTGATACTCCACTAAAGGCAAAACCACAGAGATGCATCTTTTTTTCCATGATAACCTGTCCATTCTCATAGCACCCAATGGCTATATAACAATGTAAAGCCCATTACTTACAATTTAACAAGTATTTGTGGGTTACAAAAAGAAATTTTAAATCTACAATATTAAATAATCTTTTTTGCTGAAAAATAATATACTTTTATTCATATAATTATATGCCAAGTATTTCAGTGTTACAAAGGCTTTTGTTTAAACTTTATATTTAGCCTACATATACATTTAAATCACTTTGGGCCATTGGTAGTTTGTTATGGCATCATCATGACTGATTGATATCAACTGTCTGAATGATCAAAAAAATTTTAATCACCTTTTGTATTAAAAGTAAAATATTCAGGCATATTGAAGAAAAACGCAAGGTTTCATCTTTCTTTCCCATTTGATTATAATTGCAATTTTTTTCTCCATCTTGATTCCCTTTCCCCTGAGTAAATTATATGTCATTTTATCACTATACCATAAAAGCATTTTATAAATTTCAGCCAGAAGCAAATTTCAGGCTTAGTAATTCACATATCAAAAGTCCATTTAGTACCTACTGTGTGCCAGGCACTTTCTTTGCCCTGCGGATGTAATGCAGACAGTCAAACTTCTCTTGAGATTTACATTCTTGCCCTTTCCATCTGCATATTCAGTTTTCTTTAGCTCAAGGAAACTGTCTTCTTTTATTTGTCTAATTCTTGTCCTTCTCCAGTTCTTTTCTCTTTCTGAAAGTCCTTATATTATCATGTTAGATATTCTGAACCTTCTTTCCAAGTCTTACCTTTTCCTTCATGCTTTTTATATTATTTCATTTTTGCTTGATACTTTGAAATATTATTTCTACTTGATTTTCTGGCACAAGAGGCACTGTCTTACCATTTATGAATCTGTACTCATTAGTCTGGAAAACAACATTTTTCAGTCCCAGGATGTATGTTGGTGTGATGTAATATGCACCATGTTCCACAAGAAAGACAAAGACTTCGCCCCTGAGGGCTGGCTGGACAGTGGAGGCAACTGGAGGAAGCTCTCACTCCACCAGTTCCTAGGGCTCCACCAGACTCAGCAGCAGAAGCAGGACTCAGCCCAGGCAGTTGGCTCGTCCTTATCTTCCAGAGAACCGGGAAGATGGGACACGCTTACACCTAGGCCAGGCAACCTCCCTTGCACAGCACTCTCTCAGGTCTCAGTGGGCCTCTGGGAGGAAGTTCAGCAATGGCTCCCTCCTAGAATGTGCATACAGTCCCAGGTCTTTTCTGCTCCCCGAGACGCTTGGCTCAGGAGAGGTGACGGAGGAATGTGTGTGCAGCTGGATGAGTATATGTATGTTCAACACCACATCTTCCCAGAACCTCTTTGGTGGACACCAGAGGACTATTTTTTTTAAAGGGAAATCTGATCATATAACTTCCCTTCTTAAAATATATCAATAGAATCCCACTGCTCTTAAAACTATTAAAAATGGCTTTTGAGTCCTTACACCCGCAGATATGGATTATTTCTAAACGATGTTTCCTGCTATTTTCCTTTCAGCCAATCCCCCTGGATAGACAGACTGCTTTCAGGTCTCTTTATCACTTCCTTCTCACCTCAGAGCCTACTCTTCTGTTTTCCCCTCCACCTAGAGTTCTCTTTCTCCTTTCATCTGTCTACTGTTTACTCATCATTTCCTTTCTTCCTTTTTTCCTTAAACTTGTTCTGAGTTCCTATTATGTGCTAAAGTGTAGTTTTACACTGATGATCAAAATTGATACCATCTATGTCTTTGTGTAGCTTTTAGTTTACCAGGAGCAACAGACCAAAAAAAAAAAAAGTGTACATAAAAGTATAAAATCCAAACCATCATGAATTCAATGAAAAAAGAGAGAAGATACATTTGTTCAAGGACACAAGGTTAACTGAATGAAAAATATGACATAAGAATTCATATCTACCTGTTATTAAAAACTCTGGCCTCAATCATAATGTTACTCTCTATTTAATAAAATTATATTAGTTTACTTTCTGTACCATCATTTTATATTTAATGTCTACTACTTAGGATATATGCTGAACTGTTCATTGCTATCAGTCAGAAAAATATAGCAAATAGCAATAGAGGGATGGAAAGAAAGTAGATTGCATTGTTGTTCACAATTTTTCACACCTCCCTATTTTTGTGTGCCAAGTGACTTTGCTGACCTGCCTAATAAGAGTGTGCTTTATTTCTCCACCTCATGGATGCTGGGTACATATATTAATAAGTAGCTAGTTATGCAGCACTGTTTGTGACAAGAGTTGACAAATACAGTACACATCTCCAAGTCCATTCCAAATTTCTATAAACCTATTGCTATTTTTTAGTCATTAATGTACCCCAGAAGTTCATTTAAATATATTTATTGAGGAACCATTACCTTTCCTCAAAACATTTCTTTTGTGGTATATTAAAATGAGAAGTATAAATTACTTATTTAAAATAATTATAGGTTCACATTTTCAATAGCAACCTCAAAAGCGAAACACTTCCACCCTATATCCAAAACGTAACAGTGGAAGCAAAACTATTAATTAAAAGAGAAACATAACCCTATCTTGTTTTAATGTTAGGGTTTATTTTTTGAGATGTAGGAAAATGAAGTTTATATCTCTCCATTTAGAAAAAAATGACTGTCCTTTTCCTATTTAGAAAGGCATTTGTATTTATATTAAAACTCCACCATACTCCAACGGAAGTGGGGTTTGGAACCCAGAATTTTATTGATGGTTTGGTACTATAGGTAGAAAGATTACTGAATAAGTCTCCTAATTCAAGAAGACTGTAACAGAGTTGGTGGTTTGAAAGGCTAGTGGATGATTAAAATAAAATGTAAAAGTCAAAACAGGTCAAAGATGAACTGAGATAATTCTGATATGGTACCAATCCCATAGAAGACAACCCCTCTCTGATACTGTCTATCTTGAATCACATACAAACACACTGGCCCCAATTCTCCCTAAGTATCACTCTTTCTCTGCTTCATTTAACAGAAAATCTTCTCAGGGTAACTGTTTATACTTACTATCTGCAGTTCCTCTTCTCCTATTCTCAATGAAGATGTTCTAATGAGACTTTTACTCCACAACTATACCTATCAAAATCACCTGTAGGGCTTCCCTGGTGGCGCCGCAGTTGAGAGTCCCCCTGCTGATGCAGGGGACACGGGTTCGTGCCCTGGTCCGGGAAGATCTCACATGCCGCGGAGCGGCTGGGCCCGTGAGCCACGGCCGCTGAGCCTGCGCGTCCGGAGCCTGTGCTCCGCAGCGGGAGGGGCCCCAACGGTGAGAGGCCCGCGTACCGCAAAAAAAAAAAAAAAAAAAAAAAAAAAAAAAATCACCTGTAGTCTCTACATTGCTAAATCCAATAGCAATTCTCAGCTTTCATCATCTTTCACTTATCAGCAGTATTTTACACATTAATCACTCCCACTTTCTTTTTTTTCCCCCACTTTCTTTTTTATTGAGATATAATTGACATCTAAGATTATATTAGTTTCAGGTGTAGCCACTTTCCAACAAATACTCTTCAGCTGCATTCCATGGCACTACACTCTCCTAGTGGTTCCCCTGTTATATCAATGGTTATGCCTTTTAACTTCCCAATATCTCAACACTGTAGAACCTCCGGACACAACTTTTGGATTTTTTTCCCTTATTTAAATCCACTCCTTGATAACCATGGCTTTGAATATTATCTAAACGTCAATGAACTATAAAAGTATTCTCCAGCCTAATTTACAAAAAGGGTACAAATGAACTTATCTACAAAAGAGAAATAGAGTCACAGATGTAGAAAACAAACTTATGGTTACCAGGGGGATAAGGGGGTGAGGGATAAATTGGGAGACTGGGATTGACATATACACACTACTATATGTAAAATAGATAACTAATAAAGACCTACTGTACAGCACAGGGCACTCTACTCAATAGTCCCTAATGACCTATATGGGAAAACAATCTAAAAAAGAGTGCATATATGTATATGCATAACTGATTCACTTTGCTGTACACCTGAAACTAACACAACACTGTAAATCAACTATACTACAATAAAGATTAAAAAAAAAAAGTATTCTCCGGCCTGGACCTCTCCCCTAAATCCCCGAATTCCAGACTCATACAATACCACCTACTCAAAATCTCTACCTAAATATTCAAAAGGCATTTCTAACCCAACATTTACAAAACAGAATTATCATGTCCCCCAAAGCCTGTTTCTCTTGAAATCTCCACCATCTAGATTACAACCACACCACTCTTTAGATGTTTAGGCTAAAACTCTTGTTGTCATCTTTGACCCTTCTTCTTCTTTACTAACCAACATTAAATTTCGCAGCAAATCCTGTCAGCGCTACTTTCAAAATATATTTAAAATTCAAGTAATAATTTACTACATCTACCAGAATGACATGACCTTAGCCAACACTATTTCTAGTCTAGATAATTGCAATGGCCTCCTAATTTTTTTCCCTTGACTCAAATGTGTATTCCCCACAGAGCTTCTGGGGGAAAATTATCCATATCTATATTTACACCAATATATAGATATATAGACATATATCTTTTAAAATGCCAATCATATAATGCTGCTTCTATGCTTCAAACCCCTTTCGTGGCTTTCCATACCACTCAGAGAGAAAACAAAAATCATTACAGCATCCTACAATGTTTTGCAGGATCTATACTTTTCTCCTCCAACTCACTTAGCTCTGTGATCTCATGTCCTATTATTATCATTCCCCTTATTCATTCTGTTATAGTGCCACTGGATCTTTGCTCTTCAAACATATGGACAATCTACACCTACAGGCTTTTCTATCTACAGGTGATTAGTTTTTCTTTGTTTTGCCTAGAAAGCTCTTCCATCAGTAACACCTGAACTCTTCTCCCTTAGGCTTTGTTCACAAACTCTTCCTCTGATCACACGTTTCCTAATTATCTTATTTAAAAATGAGCCTCAACATTCTCTTCAGCAAATCCTTTCCTTATTGCTTGCTTTGTTCTCATCTCTGACACTTACTGATATCTAACATCATATCTTTTCACTTAATCATTTTTGCTTTGTGTCTTTTCCCAGTAGAAGGTAAAATTCATGAGCACTGGAATTTTTGCTTTTTATTTCTCTGTTACATCTTCAGAACACAGGATGGAATAAATATTCAATGAATGAATAAATAAATCAGTGAATTTCATGAGTCCTGCTTTGCTGAAATCATTGATGAATCAACTAGCCAATTAGCTAAAACTGTCAAAGCAGATTCCGGTGTAAAACAGAATAAGAATATAGCTTTCCTAATCTTTAGACATCCTTACACCTCGATGTTTCATGATTTTTGTGGAGATAGGGCATATATTAAGTAAGAGAATGAAATTATAGAAGTGCTTACTTTCTCTTTTTTCTCCTCCAGCTGGTGATAATATAGGAAGTATAGTTGATGTTGTAGAAAGATAGTTCTGCCTCATCAAAGCGGAGTATAATGGACCATCGGAAACCCTGCACACTAAAGCCTTAGGTATGTCTTCCTAAAGGTTGAGTGATAACCATCCCATAGGATGCATGCTGTGTAGGCCTAGGGCTGCCTTTTAAAAAAAACCATAGTCCTAGCATGTGCATGGATGTTTATAGCAGCAAAAATAAAATTCCCCACAAGTCAAAAAAAAAAACAACCAAAAAAAACATGATAGCTGACTGACAACCACATTGATTAATTTCATATGTTAAATGTAAAGTTTTATGACAGGATGGTTTGTCCTTGCTGGTAGTATTTGTGAGGAGATTACCTAACATCACTGAATGTTAAAATTCTATTCCTGCCCAAAGCTGTGCCCACATTATTTTTCACTAAACCCTTTGTGGATTTATAATGTTATCAATCTCAATGCAGTTTTTATCTGCTGTGCATAGAGAAGAATTTGAAACATCAGGAGTATGTAGTCTATGGATGCTGAGGAATGAAAACAGCAGTGTGTGTGTGTGTGTGTGTGTGTGTGTGTGTGTGTGTGTGTGTGTGTGTGTGTGTGTGTGTGTGTGTGTGTGTGTGTGTGTGTGTGTTAAAGGGAAGAAACCAGAAAGAGGAAGTAGGAAAATATACTTGACTTCTCAATCATTTTCATTCAAAACTGTATGGGGTGTGTGTGTGTGTGTGTGTGTGTGTGTGTGTGTGTGTGTTAAAGGGAAGAAACCAGAAAGAGGAAGTAGGAAAATATACTTGACTTCTCAATCATTTTCATTCAAAACTGTATGGTATGTGAAAACTGATCTGCTTATCTATGTAGAGATTTTATTTATATTTCTGGATTCTCAATTTACTTTGACATTTAAAAATACCGCTATTACCCTTTATTTTTTAAAAGACTGAAGAAAAAGACACCTGATTTCCTATCAAATCATGAAAGCTGAGTAGATAAAAGCGTAGAACTGAGTAGATGAATTTGACAAAAATGGAAATTCACAGAAGTGAATGGTGAATGTCTTTCACTTCCACGCACTGCCAAATAACATATACAAGCGTTAGGAAGGGAAGCCAGCTGGTACACAGATACCCAGTCCTGTATTATGTGGTAAACTTGATTCCTCCCTTGACACCATAACATAGTTAACGCCACAGTCCTTTATAAAAACATTAGTAAAGAGAGAGCTCTTCAATATCCATGGAAAGAAGCTGATCTAACATTTGAATAGTCACGAATTAGGAAAATGTATGATAATTGCTGTGCCTTGCCTCTTGCTTTTTCATAAAAAAACACCACGTGTCTGAGAACAGAAATGTTGAATTTGGGACCTTAGAGTGACTGGCAGATAATAGAGCAGGACATCCAGATGAAGTACTTGGCACAAGGTAAAAAATAACCTAGGCCAGGAGACTTTGTACTCCCAAACAAACTCAAGGGAATAAAGCAGCAAGGGGCTGCATACATGTGATAATTTAGAGGACATCAGATAATAGCACAACCAAAACTTGGTTAAAAATGAATACACCCAGCAGGAAGAACACCATGGTGGCTCAGAAAATAGAAAAAGCGGTTGTAAAGATCATCAGTATGTTTCATGTAAGGTACTAATTCTATCTCCAACTGAACTTATGCTATAGGGACACTACTATTTTTAATTGAAGTAGAGCTGATTTACAGTATTGTGTTAGTTTCAGGTGTACTGCAAAGTGACTCAGTTATATATATATATATTCTCGTACTAGTTTCCATTATAGGTTATTACAAGATATTGAATACAGTTCCCTATGTTGTGCAGTAAATCCTGAGAAAACAATGATGAATAAGATAGACAATTTTTCCAACTCTCAGAACTTTCAATCTATTGAGGAATATAGAAAAGTGAATATATAATTACATCACACAGTTTTAAGTGCTCTGAATGGAGAAATATAGAGGACACCACAGAGGACAGAGAAATGGGAACTAAGCGAACGTGAGATAGGTGAAGGGGGATAGGCAGGAAGACTTCCAGGAAGTAATGTTCCATTGATTGTGACATAAAGACTGAACGGAAAAGTCTCTGGGTTAAATATTATGGCACGTAAGACAGCTCAGAGGCTAGTGGAGAATTTAAAGATTTGAAATAAATGGAGTTTGGGGTATTATAGGGTTTTTGTTTGTTTTTTTCCTGTGGAAGAGTGAGAGCTGAAGTAGAAAAAGAGACCAGACATGTGGCCATTTTACAGATACATTGCATTTCTAAAGTGCTCTATATTTTTTAAAGATCTATCAAATTGGTGTTCTCCTTTCACTCCCTTTAACACTGCTAAGATAGGTGGTGCAGTTAAAACCATACTCTTTCACTGTTGTGGAAACTGAGGCTCATATGATCTCTCAAGGTCTCAAGGAAGTGGATGCCAGAATGGGAATTAAAATCTGTATGTCTTGACTTAGTTAAGTTAGTATGCCGTGTTGCCTTCTCTCTGCTCATCTTCTAGAGAAAGATAAACAACTGAGCCTGATACATTTAGATTCTCTCTTTGCCAATGAAGTACTGACAAAATTTACTGCAATTTAACGGAACTAAAAAAAAAAAAAAAAAAGGAGGGAATATAGTGAAGTCTCTCTTGAGGAACTATCTTATATTCTGCTGTATTAGGGTTTGTGTGTTAAGTAACAATGTTTTTATTCTATTTCAAGATAGTATGCAAAGCAAACTCATGGTCACTCCTTGAATTGGGAAAAATCTTTAGCTTCTGAGCATAATCTATAATTTGCATTTGATTTTGTAATTCTAGGATGAGCTAATTATTAAGGCTGAGAAATAATTTTATTTTACATACTAACAATGGACACACAGAAAAAAGATGTCAGTTACAGCCACACTGAGAAAGTCAGTGACAAGTTGGCATAAGAAAAAACGGATTTTACATCTGAAGTACAAAGAAATTGCAGTTTGAAGATGATGCCAGATTTTGGATATGAGAGAGAGGAAATGAAGTGTAATAAAAAGTTTATATATAATACCTTAACTTGGAATAGAAAGCTTAGTTTCTCAGTTTGGCTCCATTAATTCACATGAACATACCATGTAAACTCATTATACAACGCTCTTTTCATCTGTAAAATGGGAGTGGAAGGGGGGGTAGGGAATGACATTCTTACTCAGTGCCTAGGGAACCTGTGGGACTCAAAAAGGAATCTCCTGGAGCATTTCTAAATAGAAAGTATATACAAATAATAAATTTGGAAGGTATTAGGAGAACTCGAATGAAGGACAGGGCAGAGAAGAATCGCCCCCTCTGAACTAAAGGTAAAGAGATGGAAAATAAAGTTTTTCTATAAAATCTTAAAAAAAATAACTTCTAAGTAAGATGGGGTTTAGTTTACAACTTTTGGAAACCAAAATTTCATTTTAGTGCCTCAGAGTATATAAAAATCATTTGAAAAATGGATCTGCCAGAATGAATCTTTTGTGTTCATCCTCTATTTGAGGGCTTCCCACAGCCCCACAGGAAACGGGCCGCACAGCAGGAGGTGTTCGAGCGAAGCTTCATCTGTATTTACAGCCACTCCCCATTGCTTGCATTACTGCCTGAGCCACCTCCTGTCAGATCAGTGGTGGCATTAGATTCTCACAGGAGCGCAAACCCTACTGTGAACTGCACATGCAAGGGATCTAGGTTGCGCACTCCTTATGAGAATCTAATGACTGATGATCTAAGGTAGAGCTGAGGCAGTGATGCTAGCGCTGCGGAGTGGCTGCAAGTACAGATTATCATTAGCAGAGAGGTTTGACTGCACAGAGACCATGATAAATCCATTGCTTGCAGACTCATATCAAAACCCTATCAGGGCTTCTCTGGTGGTGCCGTGGCTAAGAATCCACCTGCCCATGCTGGGGTCATGGGTTCAAGCCCTGGTCCGGGAAGATCCCACATGCCTCGGAACAACAAAGCCCGTGAGCCACAACTACTGAGCCTGCGCTCTAGAGTCCGCGTACTACAACCACTGAAGCCCACGCACCTAGAGCCCGTGCTCTGCAACGAGAAGCCACTGCAATGAGAAGCCCATGCACCGCAACGAAGAGTAGCCCCCGCTTGCCGCAACTAGATAAAGCGCACGCGCAGCAATGAAGACTCAATGCAGCCAAAAATAAAAATAAATAAATTAAAAAAAAATAGCTACGATTCTCAAAAAAAATTCTAAAAAAAAAAAAACACCCTATCAGTGAGTGGCAAGTGAAAACAAGCTCAGGGCTCCCAGTGATTCTGCATTATGGTGAGTTGTATAATTATTTCATTATATATTACAATGTAATAATAATAGAAATAAAGGGCACAATAAATGTAATGCGCTTGAATCACTCCAAAACCATCCCCCCACCTCCCACCCCTGGTCCGTGGAAAAACTGTCTTCCACGAAACCAGTCCCTGGTGCCAAAAAGGTTGGGGACCACTGCTCTATTTCATGACTTTGATGGTATTGTGTATTGCCATTTTACCAGTGTTCAAGTTTTTAAGGGTTGTTAAGGTCACCATGTGACTCCATTTTGAATTTACTTGTATTTGTTAAATAACATTTACTTGTATTTGTTGAATTTACTTGTATTTGTTACATATTTTCATGGTTTAATCAAAGAACAATAAATAAAATTGTCCATAGAGTACTAGCATATATTTTGGGTCTAAAAAATAAAGTGTATAGTTTAAGAAAAATAGATAGCTTCTCCATTTAATTCATTACCCCTTCATTTACAAAAGCAAATTAATGAACATGGCAGCACTAATCCCAATATACATGATTATTCCTAAACAAAGCTTTAATATATGACATTTTCCATGACTTATTTGAGATAGTTGCTTATCACAAGATTTATGAGCAATTCTGCCACATAAAAACTGAGACCTTTATAGTTTGGGTTTGGTCAAGAATCCAATATTCTCACGAATTCAACTTCTATTTATCATTTGTACACCTTCCCAAGCCACTATCAACTTCATGTCACTATTAATTTCTTCCTGTACTTCTGCTTCCTTCATCTTATTTACAATAGGAAAACTCTACCTCCCTAACACGTTACTCAATATTTGTACCACTATTCCATTAAGCTGCTCATCTCCCTACTCCCATCTTCATAGATGCGCTGGGCTTTTCCGATGCTCATCAAGGTAACAGTATACTATTAAAATATATTTTCTAACATTTTCAAATATTTCTGTAAAAAATAATTCAACTTCTTTGCTTTAACTGAAATTTGACTTTCTCTTTCAGCTGCCTTTGCTGGAGAGTGCTCTTTCTAACTTTCCCAGTCCTTAAAATACCTGGTAGATTTCCATGCTAATTATAGATCACACTTCTGCCACCACCAACCTGCAATCACTTTTTGAAAATCTTCACTAAACCTTAACTCCAACTTCTTCACATGTGGTGTCAGTGACAGACACTCAAAATTCAACCCCTCTCCTTGAGGACTTCATCAGCAAGCTGACAGCCTTCCATTGCCACCTCACTAAAGGTTTTTACAACTTCAATATCAGCAGCAATGACCCTTCCGCTACCTGAAATCAGACTTCCTCAATCACTTCCACATCTTTCAAGGTCATTTTTATATCACTTAGTTCACCTTTTACTAGAGATAAACTATGATTTCCATCACGTTTGGAAATGATCCATCTCAATAAGCTCACCTTTGGCACCCCAAAATATCATGTATTTATTGAACCTCTTCTTTACCTTTACTGTGATTTCCCATCCTATGTCTGTCTCCATTCCTCATTAATTAGTCTGCCCACTACATTAATTGATTCATGCTTGTTTGATTGATTCAGTTAATTATTATTAATTGTTGCTGATAGATACCATACCAGATTATTAGGATTTGAGGAATTCAAGACAGAAATAAAGATTGATAAACATGGCACCTTCCCTTAGGGAATTTCATTCAATAAGTTCTAGGAAATACAGTTTCATGGGTTGAATATCTAATACGTAGCAAAACAAAAATGGAGCAATGCCAGGTGGAGCTCAACAGCGAGCCTAAGGTCTGTGTCCTGAATCCCTGTAAAAATCTGTGTGGAGGATAGAATAAGATCCGGAAGTTTCAGTGTGGAAATGGAAAGGTTACAAGAATGGTAGACAGGCTAAAACAGATCAGAAGAAGGATTTGATGAGTAGGGACGAATAGTTTGTACCATGGCATCCAGAATACTGCCCACCAAAGACCAGCTGGGAAGTCACATCTCAGTGGTCATCCGCATAGGATCTGGACTACACCAGCTATACCACAGCATAGATGGAAGGGGAAATGAAAAACAAAAGAAGAATCAAGGCCTTCCTACCCCTGTCACTATAAGAACACTGAAGAAACTGGTATGTTATGAGGTCATCTTGATGAATTTCAGAACAGGATGAGGACATCTGAAAGGCAGAACATTAATCTAAAAGTGACTAAATCAGGGCTTCCCTGGTGGCGCAGTGGTTAAGAATCCGCCTGCCAGTGCAGGGAACACGGGTTCAAGCCCTGGTCCGGGAAGATCCCACATGCCAAGGAGCAACTAAGCCTGTGCACCACAACTACTGAGCCTGCGCTCTAGAGCCCATGAGCCACAACTACTGAGCCTGTGTGCTGCAACTACTGAAGCCCGCGTGCCTAGAGCCAGTGTTTCACAGCAAAAGAAGCCACCACAATGAGAAGCCTGCACACCGCAAAGAACAGTAGACCCAACTCTACGCAACTAGAGAAAGCCCGTTAGCAGCAACAAAGATCCAGTGCAGCCAAAAATAAATTAAAAAAAAATAAAAGTGACTAACTCATTAAGACCGATTTTTATATTTGTAGAGACTGTGACATCATATAAAGCTGTATTTTATTTCTCCATTTAAAGTCCAGCAAAGTTTAAAGTTGTGAGTAAATCTGGATCTTTACAGAGAACAAAAATGTTAAATTTCTTATGAATGTATAAGGAGTAGTATGAGTAAATTTGTATTTCTGCTATTACTATAAATTTTCTCTTTAGTACACAATATCTCTGTCCTATGACATCAGAAAGATCAGTACAAAATAAATATTTTCTAAGGCATACCAAAACTTATAGCATCGAACATTGTCTTTTGAAGTCATCAGCTACCTGACACTTGTTCTCATGGGTTGACATCTCTTCAGAGTAGCAGCTCATTTGGAATTATCTATAAAGTCATTTTGTAAGTGCCATAAGGAATGCAGTTATATTCCTCTGTGGCCATACCTTGAATTTCTCATCATGTCATCTCTTTCGGCATAACTATCTGCCTACTGTTGACATTTCTGCAGCCATGCGTATTTTTAGCTTGAAGGGAGAATTAATGATATCCGATCTGTCAACTAACACTCATGAAAAACAAAAAGCTCTGTTGAAAAAATTGGGATTTGCAATGATGATAAAGTTTATCAGAACCATCAGGGGAAGCAACCACAGCACTGCCCTGCCATGAATTACAGACTGAAAATGTGCCAGGAAGAGTGCAAAACCATTTACGTGTAACTTCACAACATACACAGAAGATAGAAATGATTAATACTGTTGCTCACACAAGGAAACCAGAAATGTACAGAGTAAGTACTTGCTCAAGATATCCTAAGTTATGAGTGGACTTCAAAACTAATTCAGGCGGACTTCAGTCTATGATTTTGAGAATTTAGTTGTTAAATTTGCTGTTAGAGTATCAGCAGATGCCTGAGTTTGACTAACACACTCTACGATGATGCTAGAAAGTTTGTGAGGCTGATGCAAATGAAATATCATTGTTTTCATTGCATTATTTCCTGAAAAATTTTTAAACAAGCAATTGCCTTCATTTTTCAAGGAAATTTTGAATGTTCCAGAAGGAAATGCTATGGCTCTGTACCTTGAGGGCTGTTAGTGCCTCCTAAAGTTGGAATGAGATGAAGTGTTATATAATGAGTTTTTAAAAAACCAAATCAAAATATCACAACAGCTGGCACTTATATCCTAAAGAACCAGGCAGGAAAAGAAGACTTTAATATACCAAAACAACATCATTTGAGTTTTGAAAAGAATATAGCAAGATGTGATCCAGGGAGCCATTCTATGTGTTTTATTTACTGTAATTATAATTATAAATGATATTTGCCACTGTTTTTGACACTGCAGTTAGGAGTATCAAATTTGTTATGAAATGAGAAAATGTAAATTATGTTAATGATCCCTGTATGAGAAAAATTGGTTTAAAAAATTATCACTGTATGAGAAAAATTGATTTAAAAAATTGGTTTAAAAATTGGTTCAAAATAATCTTACAAGTGCTTAAAAAAAGCAGCAGCACTCTTAACAAAAAGCAAATTCCCTGTCCCATGCCCCTTTTAACTCTATATTTAAAAACTGAATGCTTATAGTATTAATTTTGGTTCACTGAATTTCTCTACTATGGTTGAGATTTATTTCTCGAAACATCCTCAACTCCCTCACTCATCTTCCAATTTTAATTATGTCATTATTTTTAGTTAAATTAGGACACAATGTTTACCTTGATGTGAGAATGTAAACTGTATTCTCTGCCAATTCAGAAAGTGTTCTATAATTTTTATTTCCTGTATAGCTTTTTTCCCCATGATGTCTTTCCCACCCTCCTCTTAACTTGTACTGCCTGCCTTAAATTGTTCTAAAAACTCAAAAAGAGATATGAGATCTACTGAGTACTCCTTTTTATTTACCAAACACCCACCTCTCTCCTGAAAACTGCAATCCTTCTTCAATATGGACTGATTACCATCTTTAGGTCTCCTGCTTAAAGCAATTGGAACTCTGATGTCATTTCCTTTGTGATTTATCTCCTTACACTGTTAAACATATAAGCAACTTCCAAAGATAAAATGTAAAGAAGGAAGTTCTCTGATTCCTCTCATGTCTGAAAATAGTATTATTCTGGCTCAAACTTAATTGAAGATATTGAGTATAGAACACCTGGTTTAAAATGGCCTCTCAGGGGCTTCCCTTCCCTGGTGGCGCAGTGGTTGAGGGTCCGCCTGCCGATGCAAGGGACACGGGTTCGTGCCCCGGTCTGGGAGGATCCCACATGCCGCAGAGCGGCTGGGCCCGTGAGCCATGGCCGCCGAGCCTGCGCGTCCGGAGCCTGTGCTCCGCAAGGGGAGAGGCCACAACAGTGAGAGGCCCGCGTACCACAAAAAAAAAAAAAAAAAATGGCCTCTTAGAATTTATCAAACAACACTCTACTGTCACCTACAATCTAGCGTTAATGATGACAATACCGATGCTTATTCAGTTCTCATTCTTTTGCATATAACTATTTCCTCAACCTCTTATACTGCCTCACTCCCATTCCTCTTGACAAAGAAAAAACTTATAAATTTCTTTATTTTCAGTTGTCTGCAATTTCACTGTTCTTTATCAAAAAATCAGGATTTATATTTCCATTTGTTTTCCTGGGCTTTGGGATGCTTCTTCAAAATGAAGACACATTTCTTCATTTTGCCCTTTCTAGAACCCCTATTACACATATGTTGGACACCTTACACTGATTTTCTATGTCCTTTATCATCTTTCCCCTTATATTTTCCATCTGTTACTCATTTCTACTTCCTTGACATATTGTCCATTTGCCCTTTTTTACTGATTTTCAGCAACCATACTTCCATTTTCCAATACTTCTCTGTCTCTGTATCTCATTTCTTCTCTTTTGAATAGCGTCACCCTTTCTTTGTTTATAAAGTCTTCTCAAATTTCTCTAAAGATATTCACTTGAGGAAGATCTTATTTGTTTGTACGTCTTGTTCTCTCTATGCCATGTTTTAGGCTTTCCTCAAATGTATGAGATATTCAACAAGGAGACAATGAAAGAATGACCCAGGAACACTGTGTACTTTGGTGCAGTGTGTTGATAGGGATTCAATCCTCCAGGGTGTGATTGGAGGACAGGGCTGGTTTTTATAACAGGGGTTGCCTAAGTGCCTGTATGGGAAGAACTCTCTTTTTTCCCCTGGTGCCATTCACTTTATTTCTCTTTTCCTGGGTGGCAGAAGTCAGTTTTCTGTGTAAAAGGCTTTACATCAGTGTTGGAGGGGAGAGGTTTACTATTCCAGACACAGTTTCATTAATATTTGTTTTCTCCCGTGACTCACATCTAACCTGACTTATTCCTGGCATTTCCTTTTTTTTAAAAAATAAATTTATTTATTTTTTTATTTTTGGCTGTGTTGGGTCTTCGTTGCTGCGTGCAGGGTTTCTCTAGTTGTGGTGAGCAGGGGCTACTCTTCATTGCAGTGCATAGGCTTCTCATTCTGGTGGCTTCTCTTGTTCTGAAGCATGGGCTCTAGGCACGCGGGCTTCAGTAGTTGTGGCATGCAGGCTCAGTAGTTGTGGCTCACGGGTGTAGTTGCTCCGCGGTATGTGGGATCTTCCTGGACGAGGGATCAAACCCGTGTCCCCTGCACTGGCAAGTGGATTCTCAACCACTGTGCCTCCAGGGAAGCCCCCTGGCATTTAATACTGATCATTTCCAAGGTTACCCATGGAAGTATGTCTTATTTTTGGCTTGACCTTTCTCTATAAGAATTTGGTTACACCTTCCTCTGCCCTCAATCTTTGGTTACCCCTCATTGATCAGCTCTCTAGGACTTACATCATGTTGAAACATTTGTCTCCTGGTGGTACCCCATTTGTCCTTTCTTTTATTGTGATATTATACCCTTCTATTTCATTTACTTTCATTTTAATTGTGTATTCAGAAAAAGGAAAAGAAATATATGTCAATTTATCTTCTTGAAACAGAATTTTCAATCCTATCATTTAGAAAATTAATACAAAACTTGGTACAGAAAAAATGTATAGCTCATGACTATTTAGATTTGATATTACAATGGTCTAAATTTATTTTTCTTTATCTAAATATACTTGGAGTTCTTAGAGAAATGTCAAAGAGCATAGTTATTACCTGGATATGACTGGCACTGAAATGCATTAGGTATTCTTTACTTCCAAAATTAAGGTATGACTGTGTGAACACATGAGTGAGTGCATGAATGTGTTTGTGTGTGTTTTGTATATTTTGGATGTCTAGTGCTTTAGATTCTTGTGAGAATCTTTAGAATATTTTAGAACTGAGAGGAGCCTTTATGATTATTTAGCTCTATCTCCTCATATTAGTAATAAAGGAATCGTGGGTATCAGCAGAGATGGCTATTTCAACTCACAAGATATCAGTGATAACCCCAAAACTTATGTTTTGTAACTTCTAATTATATTTCCTTCTATTCTATAAAGATTCACTTTATATGAATATGAAAATTACTGTTTTATCACAGTTTAATTTTAATTCACTAATGAAAGTTTAAATCATCTCTGGTCAAAATTTTAGTAGATGACAAATAAACCAATTTTTAATTACTTCTCAGTTATGAAATGATTTTTTAAAGCAAAAATGTATTAATGCATACTTTGATTAATTAAATAAATATTATGTCCCTACTGTGAACTAGACTCAGTGCTTCACAACAACATATAAAGGCAACGTCTGACTTCAGACATGTTAAATGTAAGTGTTATAAATGCTATGAGGCTGTGATAAATTTATATCCTGAATATTAAGGGGAATAAGAGAGGGACCAGTTAATCCTACATTTTAACACTGGAGGTGACCCTTAACTGATTAACTCAAAAATAGCTATTTTTGAAGATCAGTATGAAAATTTACAAGAACTTCTTACATCTTTTTAATAGCATTCTTAATTTAGGAACTAGGAAGGCTACAAAAATAAAAGAAAAATTAGTTGTCTTCATGTGCTGTACATGCAGACTTTTCATTTCTTGTGACTGTTAATTTTTTTCCATTTTTTGATGCATTGGCTTTATATTTTTATGGTCTTACATTTTTAGAGTAGTTTTAGGTTTGCAGCAATATGGAGCAGAAGGTACAGAGATTTCCCATATAACCCCTGCCACCACACATGCATAGCCTTCTCCATGACCAACATCCCCCACCAGAAAGGTACACTTGTTACAACTGATGAAGCTGCACTGACACATCTTTACCATCCAACGCCACAGAGTTAACTTTTACTGTGGTACATTCTATATGACTTTCATTTTTATATAAATAAAAACTTAGAAAAGTTGCAAAAGTAATGTAAGGTATGTCCATATACTTTTCTCCAGAGTCCTCAACTGATTACCTTTTGTCCATTGGATTTAGTATCTTTCTCTCTCTCAAACCATTGGAAAGTAAGTGGGAAACATCATGCTCCATTGCCTTCTGCATTCTAGACATCCTCTTACATAATTATCTAACCAATGTACAATTATAAAAAATCATAAAATTTTTCAGTGATGTAATGCTATTATCTAACCCACAGGTTTTTCTCCTTCTCTGTATGTATATACATGTATACTAATGTACATATACATATATGGTAACATGTATATATAGTAATATAATGATATATAGTAAAGTAGTAATATTTAGGTACATATAGTTTTAAATACACCCCCCCCACATATATACATTAATGGGTTTTCAAATGGAGTTCTGTAGAAATCTAAGGTGTTATGAAACGTCACTATAAGTTTTATGAGAGATAGTGGTAGTGGAAAACAAGTTTAGGTTTTTTTTTTTTTTTTTTTTTTAAAACTTGGAGCACCATGTGATATTAAAGTCTACAGTAATGGACGTGGACCAAGCAGCTCTGTTAGCTTTTCCTCTCTAATTATCTTTCTCAGTTTCTCTTTAATTCATGCAGACGAACTTGAGGGTAGGGACAACTTTTACAAGGTAATATAACATAAGAGAGACTGTTATTCTATATGCATAGGCATTTCATACACCACAACTCACTTGCCATTCTCCATACCATCATATTTGCTGGTTTTCTTTAAACACTGCAAAACATGGATTATGTAGGTCAGATATGGGTTGAATTGTGGTTTTTTTTCTCTTTTGTAACGTATCATGTCCTTCTGTTTTATGAATATATGTGTTTACATTGCTTTGCCAATCCAAAATAGTGACTTTAAAATATGATTTTTGATATAGAAGAAGAGCTTAAGCCTAAACCTATGTTCTGATAAGATTAGGATGAAAAATTATAAACTTCTAAAGCATGTTTATACACTATTGCAACAAAAAACACAAAAGTTTGCTTGTGTAATGAAAGCTACTTGCAACATTTTTTACATGGGTCGGTGATCTAAGTTGTCCTATTTCTTTTTTAGGAGGTCTGCAACAAATAATTTACAAAGAAAGCAATAGATCCATCAAAACTGGAAGAGAACTTAACTAAAAATGTTACTTAACAAAAAAAGTACTGATTATTTTAAAGTGCCACTGGAATCTCAAAACTAACAAAAATAAAGGTTTTATTTTTAAAATTCACATTTAATAAAAATTATCAGGAAGCAAGTTACTCAGTAAAAGTAATTAATGTCCAGGAAAGGAAAACTGATGCCACTGGAGAGAATCTAATAATACCAGCACGTAAAATTATAGGGAGTAAAATTCTAGGACAAGTTGCAGTGTATAAAATTTCAGAGATTACATTCTCAAACAGCAGGAAAAGTCAATATGATGCCGAAAAGGTTTTGTACTATAACTGAAAAACAGCAGTTTCTCTATTCAGATGATGAGCAAACAGATTTTAGCAGTAAGTATCATGTCGTAGCATTTTCAAGATTTGTAAATGATGGTGAAATTAAAGAGAACTTTTCTTCTGTTGCAAAGGACTGCTGAGACAAACAAAAGTATATACTTCGCATTTTTGTCTTTATACCTAGACAGAAAGGTCTGTCTTAAGAGGGACTATATTGCCGTCTGTATTTACGGTGCCCCATCAATAGTTTGTTTCAGAAATTTCAACTGTCAAAAAAAAAAAAATAAGGAAAATCCTAACATTACAATATAGAACTGCATCTTCACAGAAAGATACAGGTGTCAACAATTTTTATTTCTTTTCTCTTATAATGAGAAATTTTTTTTTAAATGAGAACTTTTAAGACCTACTCTCTTAGCAACTTTCAAATATGCAATATAGTATTATTAATTATAGTCATCATGCTGTGCATTACATCCCCATTACTTACTTATTTTATTACTGGTAATTTGTACTATTTGACCCCCTTAACTTATTTTTCCCCCAGATTCTGGCAACTACTCATCTATTTTCTACATCTATGAGATTTTATAAAATTTAGATTCTACATATAAGTGAGATCATATGGTATCTGTCTTTCTTTTGCCCGAGTTATTTCACTTAGCACAATCCCCTGGAAGTCCATTCATGTTGTTCCAAATGACAAGATTTCCTTCCTTTTTATGGCTGAATAATATTCCATTGTACATATATACACCACATTTTCTTTATCCATTCATTCATAGATGAACATTTAGGTTGTCTTCATGTCTTGGCTATTGTAAATAATACTGCAATAAGCATGGGGGTGCATATATCTTTTTGAGTACAGTTTTCATTTTCTTCAGATAAATACCCAGAAGTGGAATTGCTGGATCAACAATTCTTGATGATAAAAATGAAAAAAAATTCTGGATAACACTACAAAAATGGCTAACTTTATTGTCAAAGACCAGTTCATCTAGCACATTTAAAAACTGCGAAAATGTGGACAAAAAGAACATAAATTCTCTGCTAAGTAAAGAAATCTGATGGTTTATCAGAGGAAAACTTTTTGACAGGATGCTTTAGCTGAAAGATGAATTGAAGAAATTCTTTCAAGAATTTTTTTCTTAAAACATTTTCGAGATTTTGCTTAGTGTTTTGAAGATGAAGAATGAGTTCAAAAACTAGTCTACTTAAGTGATAGTTTTCAACACATAAACCAGTTGAATAAGTCTCTGCAACGCCTTGGAGAAAATGTTTTGACTTCAGGTGACAAGATGCTTGGATTTAAAGGGAAACTAAATCTTTGGGAAAATCATGTTGCAAAAAACAAACCCCATGAAATCTTGAAAAATTTCCACTGCTGGTTAGCCTTTTGAACAAGGAAGGAAACCGACAAGTCTCAAGTCCTACCCAAAGACGAGAAGAGCCAAAGAACAAAATTAACAGCATTTACCTTCTCTTCCTAGACTGAACGGGTGTGATCCTTTTTCTGAAACTTCTGCTCAGCCAGAGAACTGAACTTTGAGAGAAAACAAAGTCAGAGAGCTGTACTGTGATGATACTCAAGTTGAGACTTACTGCTCTGTCCTAAGCAAGCAATAAATCTCTTCACCATTTCTGTGAAAGAATATCCTGCCATTCATAAGAAATCAGGGAACATTTTGCTACTGTTTTTAGCTTCCTATGTGTGTGAGCAAGGTGTTTTGTATAACAAGTATCTTCGGCAAGATTAAATTCATTTAATTTCAATTGAAAATAAATCCCTTTGTATGTCTCTCAATTTTGACTGAGAACTATTTTGTGCAGCAAAACCTAGGCACAGATTCACATCTCAGAAGTTTTATTCTTTATTTTTAGTATCAAAAATAATACTTTTTAATCAGAGGCCTAAAAAAGGAGTTGATGAAATCAATGTCTTTACATGACAATTTTGAATAAATTACTATGCCTACTTATTAGCCCCTATGATATCACTCAAGAAAAAAATGTTTTGTCAAAGTCTTAAATAAATTTGTGTTTCAAACTAACTTGTATTCATGTTAATTAGGATTACGGTTGAGTAAATTCGCTACTGCCAATAACATTAATGGAAATCAAATTACAACTTTTATTTAAATTAAACATATTGAGCCTACCTTAAAAAAATTAAAGCCCATTTTTACCTTAAGCCATAATTTAACAAAAACTTATTAAGTTTGCCTTATGAGTTTTTAAAATTTGTACAAAGAAACAAATTTAAAGTCAAGAGGGCTTAAGCTACACCTAACTGCCTTTTCTTTTTTTCTCTCTCTAGGAAAAGTTGCCTTAAGTTTTAAAAAGGAGGAAGCTTTGGGCTTCCCTGGTGGCGCAGTGGTTGAGAGTCCGCCTGCCGATGCAGGGGACGTGGGTTCGTGCCCCGGTCTGGGAGGATCCCACATGCCGCGGGGCGGCTGGGCCCGTGGGCCATGGCCGCTGAGCCTGCGCGTCCGGAGCCTGTGCTCCACAACGGGAGAGGCCGCAACGGTGAGGGGCCCGCGTACCGCAAAAAAAACAAAAAAAAAGGAGGAAGCTTAAAATTGCCCTTAAACAAACTGTGTATTATATATCTACTTCATTAGGAACTTGTAAAGCAGAAATTTATGATAAGAATATAAGACTTACTTGGATACAAAATAATTTTTTAATGAAAAAAACTAACACTTCCTTTACCTACCTCACTGACTTGCATTAAAGGGGCTATAATTTACAGGGATGAGGAAACACACAAAACGAGTAGACTAATGAATTGGCGAAAATAAGCACAGCCACAGGAAAATATTTCTCAACTTAAAATAGCACTGAAAATTATTATTGTAATATTATATCTACAACTAATCGATCTCATTCAATTACAAAGAGCCATGGAATTCTTTTTTTCTATAGGAAACCTAAAAATTATTTCAAGGATTTCCTCAGGATAAAAAGATTGAGAAATATTGTTCTCTCTTACATATTACATAGATGGAAGGCAGGCAAGAAGGCAGGAAGGAAAGAAGGAAAACAGTGAAATAGTCGTTTTCTGTTATGATCCCCTATCACTCTTAATACACTCCAGTGTGTATCTTACAAAAACAATACTCTCCTACTTTACCACCATACAACCCTTCCATTTACGAAGTCATCACTAATACTATCACTATGTTCCAATCCACAGACTCTATTTTAATTTTGCCAATGATCACATCAACATATCCTTTTAACTTATAGTGCAGATACTTGTACAGAAGGTAGTATTGCTTCTAACTTGCATGTCTCATAAATATTCAGTCTGGAACAGTTGTTTAATCTCTCTCTTTCTCTCTCTTTTTTTAACATCTTTATTGGAGTATAATTGCTTTACAATGGTGTGTTAGTTTCTGCTTTATAACAAAGTGAATCAGCTATACATATACATATATCACCATATCTCCTCCCTCTTGCATCTCCCTCCCACCCTCCCTATCCCACCCCTCCAGGAGGTAACAAAGCAACGAGCTGATCTCCCTGTGCTATGCGGCTGCTTCCCACTAGGTATCTGTTTTACATTTGGTAATATATATAAGTCCACGTCACTCTCTCACTTCGTCCCAGCTTACGCTTTCCGCTCCCATGTCCTCAAGTCAATTCTCTACAACTGCGTCTTTATTCCTGTCCTGCCCCTAGGTTCATCAGAACCATTTTCTTTTAGATTCCATATATATGTGTTAGCACATAGTATTTGTTTTTCTCTTTCTGACTCATTTCACTCTGTACGACAGACTCTAGGTCCATCCACCTCGCTACAAATAACTCAATTTCGTTTCATTTTATGGCTGAGAAATATTCCATTGTATATATGTGCCACATCTTCTTTAACCATTCATCTGTCGATGGACACTTAGGTTGCTTCCATGTCCTGGCTATTGTAAATAAAGCTGCAACGAACACTATGGTACATGACTCTTGAATTATGGTTTTCTCAGGGTATATGCCCAGTAGTGGGATCGCTGGGTTGTATGGTAGTTTTATTTTTAGTTTTCTAAGGAACCTCCATACTGTTCTCCATAGTGGCTGTATCAGTGTACATTCCCACCAACAATGCAAGAGGATTCCCCTTTCTCGACAACCTCTCCAGCAATTATTGTTTGTAGATTTTTTGATGACGGCCATTCTGAGTGGTGTGAGATGATATCTCATTGTAGTTTTGATTTGCATTTCTCTAATGATTAGCGATATTGAGCATTCTTTCATGTGTTTGTTGGCAATCTGTATATCTTCTTTGGAGAAATGTCTATTTAGATCTTCTGCCCAGTTTTGGATTTGGTTGTTTGCTTTTTGATATTGACCTGCATGTAAATTTTGGAGGTAAATCCTTTGTCAGTTGCATCATTTGCAAATATTTTCTCTCACCCTGAGGGTTGCCTTTTCATCTTGTTTATGGTTTCCTTTGCTGTGCAAAAGCTTTTAACTTTCATTAGGTCCCGTTTGTTTATTTCTGTTTTTATTTCCATTTCTCTAGGAGGTGGGTCAAAAAGGATCTTGCTGTGATTTATGTCATAGAGTGGTCTGCCTATGTTTTCCTCTAAGAGTTTTATAGTGTCTGGCCTTACATTTAGGTCTTTAATCCATTTTGAGTTTATTTTTGTGCATGGTGTTAAGGAGTGTTCTAATTTCATTCTTTTCCATGTAGCTGTCCTGTTTTCCCAGCTTATTGAAGAGGCTCTCTTCTCTGCATTGTATATTCTTGCCTCCTTAAAATATGAAAACATTTCCACTAAGATCAGGAACAAGACAAGGTTGCCCACTCTCACCACTCTTATTCAACATAGTTTTGGAAGTTTTAGCCACAGCAATCAGAGAAGAAAAAGAAATAAAAGGAATCCAAGTCAGAAAAGAAGTAAAGCTGTCACTGTTTGCAGATGACATGATACTACACATAGAGAATCCTAAAGATGCTACCAGAAAACTACTAGAGCTAATCAATGAATTTGGTAAAGTAGCAGGTTATGAAATGAATGCACTGAAATCTCTTGCATTCCTATACACTGATGATGAAAAATCTGAAAGAGAAATGATCATTTATCATTGTAAAAAAAAGAATAAAATACCTAGGAATAAACCTATCTAAGGAGACAAAAGACTTGTATGCAGAAAACTATAAGACACTGATGAAAGAAATTAAAGATGATACAAACAGACGGAGAGATATACCATGTTCTTGGGTTGGAAGAATCAACATTGTGAAAATGACTCTACTACCCAAAGCAATCCAGAGATTCAATGCAATCCCTATCAAACTACCAATAGTATCTTTCACAGAACTAGAACAAAAAATTTCACAATTTGTATGGAAACACAAAAGACCCCTAATAGCCAAAGCAATCTTGAGAAAGGAAAACAGAGCTGGAGGAATCAGGCTCCCTGATTTCAGACTATACTACAAAGCTACAGTAATCAAGACCGTATGGTACTGGCACAGAAACAGAAATATAGATCAATGGAACAGGATAGAAAGCCCAGAGATAAACCCACACACATATATCTCTTTCTGTTATGTCCTTAATAGTCTTGAAAGTTGGCAGGCTTTTCATGCTGTGAGGATGAGTCCTTTCTGGGTCTGGAGGATGTTGCCTCATAACCAGACTCAGGTTTCTTTAGGGTGAAGTCATCATTGAGATTTCAATATTACACCCCCATACTGTTCCTCAGCGAAACCTCAGCCACGATTATAATCTTCCAAATTATGACTATCATTCCCTCCTTGTTTTTAGTTATTTTATTAAATACGAGTTTTTTCCTCCCTTATTTAAAATATTTACATCAGTATGGACTCATAGGTTCCTGTTTTATTAAATGGGGTATCATCTGATACTGTCACTGATTTTGATGTTCAAATTGTCCTAGATTTGCTTAATGAGAGAACCATCAAGTAGGCTTACATATACTTTTGATGTCTTTGTCATTCTTTGAACATATCTTTACTTCTTAGTATAAAGTATTCTTGGACAAAAATTCTTATGATTTAATGCAGATGCTGTTTGGAAGCCAAGAACATTGCTAAGTGGATATCAATGGGTCTATGCCCATCTGTGAATATAATTCACAGGCACTCACATACAAAGTTGATTCTCATTATTAACAGTAGTAGTTATGTGCTATCAAGTCACTGCAAATTACAAATTAGGGAATACTGAACCACTGCCCCTGAGAATGTAGGGTTAGGCTCGTTTGAGTCTCTGGTCACATTTTCACCAACTGGTCAACATATAACCTCATTGTTTTATGTGCGTTTCTGTTTAAAAACATCATACACAATATATATCATTGATTCATTGGCACTGAACTCATGACCAACAGCACAACAATTCATGCCTGAAGGAAGCATATTTAACACACATATTTTCTCCATAAGACACATCATAGCCTTCTTGTCCTTACGAAAACTAGACAAACTTCAGCACTATGACTGGAAACAGCAAAAGCACTGAGAAAAAGCACAAAAATATGAACACCATGGAACTAAACAGACCAAGAAGAGGAAGCGTGTTAACAGTATGATAGCTGAAACAGAAGGCAGAGAGCATCGCCTTGGTCAAGCTCAGCTGGGAACATGCAAGTCACTCAACTCAAACTGTTCACTGTTCTGTCCATGCCCACAAATGACCATGGGGGTGCTGTATTTATTGTGGGGTTAGAGATAAATTTTACCAAGTACATGAATTCTCAAATACTGAATCCATGAATAATTAGGGATAGTTTATTTTTTTAAAAAAGGGTTCATACCCATACTTGCAATTCCAAATGAAAATCTCAAGGTTCTAACTAGCATTTTCTTCCTCCCTTGTTTGTAAATCGTTTCTCAGTAGGTAAGATAATTGTAAATCCAATTATTCTTAATGTATTAATTTATTTGCCTAATCAACAAACTTATTTGCTCAAAGTAATCGAACTTGCAATCACCCTGATTCCCTCTGCTATCTGGCCTTTCATCACAGCACTCTCCAGGCGCCAGGACATTCTGTGAACCCCTCCTTTCAGCTCTTCCTCCCTAGCACTGCCTTACTATCCCTGGAACATCAAACACTCCCCCTTGATGTCTAGCCTCTTTGGGTGCCTGAGCTTAATATCTCCCCTGAGACTTCCTGGAAGAATTCCCTCCCTCTTACCATCTGTCTCCTAGAACACAGATGATTCAGGCTGAGTCAATAACTAGGAATAAAATTACTGGATAGTAGAGTAAGTATACGCTGAATCTTATTTAAAAAATCCTAAATAGACATTTCACCAAGGAAGACATACAGATGGCCAAGAGGCACATGAAAACATGCTCAACATCACTAATTATTAGAGAAATGCAAATCAAAACTACAATGAGGTATCACCTCACGCCAGTAAGAATGACCATTATCAAAAAATCTAGAAACAATAAATGCTGGAAAGGGTGCAGAGAAAAGGGAACCCTCTTACATTGTTGGTGGGAATGTAAATTGATACAGCCACTATGGAGAACAGTATGGAGGTTCCTTAAAAAACTAAATATAGAACTACCGTATGACCCAGCAATCCCATTACTGGGCATATACCCCGAGAAAACCATAATTCAAAAAGAGTCATGTACCAAAATGTTCACTGCAGCTCTATTTACAATAGCCAGGACATGGAAGCAACCTAAGTGTCCATCATCAGATGAATGGATAAAGAAGATGTGGCACATATATACAATGGAATATTACTCAGCCATAAAAAGGAACGAAATTGGGTCATTTGTAGAGATGTGGATGAACCTAGAGTCTGTCATACAGAGTGAAGTAAGGCAGAAAGAGAAAAACAAATATCGTATATTAATGCATATATGTCCAATATAGAAAATGGTACAGATGAACCTATTTGTAGGGCAGCAATAGAGACACAGATGTAGAGAATGGACATGTGGGCATGGTGGCGAAGGGGAGGGTGGGACAAATTGGGAGATTAGGTTTGACATAAATACAATACCATGTGTAAAACAGCTAGTAGGAACCTGCTGTATTGCACAGGGAGCTCAGCTCAGTGCTCTGTGATGATCTAGATGGGTGGGATGGGAGGGGTGGGAGGGAGGTCCGAGAGGGAGCGGATATATGTATACGTATAGCTGATTCACTTTGTTGTACAGCAGAAACTAACACAACATTGTAAAGCAATTTTATGCCTAAATAAATAAATAAAATTTAAAAAATGTTCAAAACTTAATGTCTTGTTTTGGTAAGAGCTGTATATTGCCATGTACTGATAAAATACCAAAATGTAAAAAGTTTGTCTAGGTGTGATGTCGACATCTGGTTTTCTTTCTGTATTGAGTCAGTCTTTCCCAGTTCATGAAACTCCCATGAAAGGGATATATGATGACTGAGTTCCTTTTGGAGAAGCTCTCTTTAGGCAGATGAAGGGGTTCAGAGAGAGCCCTCAGCTCAAAATACTATACCAAAGCGGCATCTATCAGGATGGCATGTCCTGAATTCCTTCACTACCAACATAAAGTAGTTAATTCAGATTAAAGTTCTGACCGAAAATCTGGGGGAAAAATCAACTTAAAGGCAATGGAAAGCAAGCAAAAGAAGACTAATACTAAAGAGGAGTCTATAATTGAAACTACACTTGTGAAAACAACAAATTTTTGAGTCTTCATTCATGACAATCTCTAACACACGTGCTGTTGGGAGGCAGAAAGCCACCGGTTACTGGCTTTATATGTCACAGCACAGCTTGAGGCTGGGTGAAAATCTAGACAGAAGAAAACATGGGAAGGAGGGCATCAAGGGAGGGGAGTGACAGAATCAGCATATAAAATCTATCCAAACCCTTTGCTGACCACCAAACTATACAACCACAGGGAAGGCCAGAGGGGTGCTAACAAAGAAAAAGCTTTGGAAACTGAAAAATCACAGCAGAAATTTCAGCTCCTGTTGTCTGCAGGCAAATCCAGTCTGGGGATTAACTGTCTGCCAGAAGAAAATCATTCTTTAGAGACATAATAGGGCTTCTGATTATATTGTACAAAATTTCAAATTAAAAATAACCAATATAAATTAAAATATGTAAGGAAATGCATATATATAATCTTAAGAAAAAACTCTGAAAGAGAACCAAATGGAAATTCTAAAATTGAAAATTTTAATCTATTCCTAAAAATTCAGTATATGAACTTAACAACAGATTTGAAAAAAGTATTGATGAAATCAAAGACAGATTGGTTACAGAAAATATCCATTTCAGAGATAACAATTTTAGAAAAAGGACGACCAACACTGAACAAGTAGAATTTGAAATTAAAAACACAAATACCATTTACATTAGCACCCCCAAAATAAAATACTTAGCATAAATCTAACAAAACATGTACAAGATATATAGGAGAAAGACTATAAAACTCTGGTGAATGTAATCAAAAAAGGACTAAAGAGAAGGAGGGGAAGATGGCGGAAGAGTAAGACGCGGAGATCACCTTCCTCCCCACAGATACACCAGAAATACATCTACACGCGGAACAACTCCTACAGAACACCTACTGAACGCTGGCAGAACACCTTAGACCTCCCAAAAGGCGAGAAAGTCCCCACGTACCTGGGTTGGGCAAAAGAAAAAAGAATAAACAGAGACAAAAGAAGAGGGACGGGACCTGCACCAGTGGGAGGGAGCTGTGAAGGAGGAAAGGTTTCCACACACTAGGAAGCCCCTTCGTGGGCGGAGACTGCGGGTGGCGGAAGGGGAAGCTTCGGAGCCGCGGAGGAGACCACAGCAACAGGGGTGCAGAGAGCAAAGCGGCGAGATTTCCGCACAGAGGATCGGTGCCGACCGGCACTCACCAGCCCGAGAGGCTTCTCTGCTCACCTGCCAGGGCGGTCAGAGCTGCGAGCTGAGGCTCGGGCTTCGGTTGGAGAGCAGGGAGAGGACTGGGGTTGGTGGCGTGAACACAGCCTGAAGGGGGTAGTGTGCCATGGCTGGCCGGGAGGGAGTCCGGGGAAAAGTCTGGAGCTGCCGAAGAGGCAAGAGACTTTTTCTTCCCTCTTTGTTTCCTGGTGCGCTAGGAGAGGGGATTAAGAGCACTGCTTAATGGAGCTCCAGAGACGGGCACGAGCCGCGGCTAAAAGCGCGGACCCCAGAGACAGACATGAGACGCTAAGGCTGCTGCTGCCGCCACCAAGAAGCCTGTGTGCGAGCACAGGTCACTATCCACACCCCCCTCCGGGGAGCCTGTGCAGCCCGCCACTGCCAGGGTCCCGGGATCCAGGGACAACTTCCCAGGGAGAACGCACAGTGTGCCTCAGGCTGGTGCAACGTCATGCCAGCCTCTGCCGCCACAGGCCCGCCCCGCATCCGTACCCCTCCCTCCCCACAGCCTGAGTGAGCCAGAGTCCCCGAAGCAGCTGCTACTTTAACCCCGTCCTGTCTGAGCGAAGAATAGACGCCCTCCAGCAACCTACACGCAGAGGCGGGGCCAAATCCAAAGCTGAGCCCCGGGAGTTGTGAGAACAAGGAAGAGAAAGGGAAATTTCTCCCAGCAGCCTCAGAAGCAGCGGATTAAAGCTCCACAATCAACTTGGTGTACCCTGCATCTGTGGAATACATGAATAGACAACGAATCATCCCAAATTGAGGAGGTGGACTTTGAGAGCAAGATTTATGATTTTCCCCCCTTTTCCTCTTTTTGTGTGTATGTGTATGCTTCTGTGTGAGATTTTGTCTATACAGCTTTGCTTTTACCATTTGTCTTAGGGTTCTATCCGTCCGTATAGTTTTTCTTTAAAAGTTTTTTTTCTTAATAATTATTTTTTATTTTAATAACTTTATTTTATTTTATCTTACTTTATCTTCTTTCTTTCTTTCCTTCTCTCTCTCTCTCTCTTTCTTTTTCTTTCTTTCTTCTTTTTCTCCCTTTTATTCTGAGCCGTGTGGATGAAAGGCTCTTGGTGCTGCAGCCAGGAGTCAGTGCTGTGCCTCTGAGGTGGGAGAGCCAACTTCAGGACACTGGTCCACAAGAGACCTCCCAGCTCCACATAGTATCAAATGGCAAAAATCTCCCAAAGATTTCCATCTCAACATCAGCACCCAGCTTCACTCAACGACCAGCAAGCTACAATGCTGGACATCCTATACCAAACAACTAGCAAGACAGGAACACAACCCCACCCATTAGCAGAGAGGCTGGCTAAAATAATAATAAGTCCACAGATACCCCAAAACACACCACCAGACGTGGACCTGCCCACCAGAACACAGGCATTACTCCCCTCCACCAGGAAGCCTACAAAACCCACTGAACCAACCTGGCTTAGCCACTGGGGACAGACATCAAAAACAATGGGAACTACGAACCTGCAGCCTATAAAAAGGAGACCCCAAACACAGTAAGATAAGCAAAATGAGAAGACAGAAAAACACACAGCAGATGAAGGAGCAAGATAAAAACCCACCAGACCTAACAAATGAAGAGGAAATAGGCAGTCCACCTGAAAAAGAATTCAGAATAATGATAGTAAAGATGATCCAAAATCTTGGAAAAAGAATAGACAAAATGCAAGAAACATTTAACAAGGACCTAAAAGAACTAAAGATGAAACAAGCAATGATGAACAACACAATAAATGAAGTTAAAAATACTCTAGATGGGATCAATAGCAGAATAACTGAGGCAGAAGAACGGATAAGTGACCTGGAAGATAAAATAGTGGAAATAACTACTGCAGAGCAGAATAAACAAGAATGAAAAGAACTGAGGACAGTCTCAGAGACCTCTGGGACAACATTAAATGCACCAACATTCAAATTACAGGGGTTCCAGAAGAAGAAGAGAAAAAGAAAGGGACTGAGAAAATATTTGAAGAGATTATAGTTGGAAACTTCCCTAATATGGGAAGGAAATAGTTAATCAAGTCCAGGAAGCAGAGTCCCATACAGGATAAATCCAGGAGAAATATGCCAAGACACATATTAATCAAACTGTCAAAAATTAAATACAAAGAAAACATATTAAAAGCAGCAAGGGAAAAACAACAACACACAAGGGAATCCAAATAAGGTTAACAGCTGATCTTTCAGCAGAAACTCTGAAAGCCAGAAGGGAATGGCAGGACATATTTAAAGTGATGAAGGAGAAAAACCTGCAACTAAGATTACTCTACCCAGCAAGGATCTCATTCAGATTTGATGGAGAAATTAAAACCTTTACAGACAAGCAAAAGCTGAGAGAGTTCAGCACCACCAAACCAGCTCTACAACAAATGCTAAAGGAACTTCTCTAGGCAGGAAACATAAGAGAAGGAAAAGAACTACAATAACGAACCCAAAACAATTTAGACAATGGGAATAGGACCATACATATTGATACTTACCTTAAATGTAAATGGACTAAACGCTCCCACCAAAAGACACAGATTGGCTGAATGGATACAAAAATAAGACCCATATATATGCTGTCTACAAGAGACCCACTTCAGACCTAGAGACACATACAGACTGAAAGTAAGGGGATGGAAAAAGATATTCCATGCAAATGGAAACCAAAAGAAAGTTGGAGTAGCAATTCTCATATCAGACAAAATAGAGTTTAAAATAAAGACTATTAGAAGAGACAAAGAAGGACACTACATAATGATCAAGGGATCGATCCAAGAAGATATAACAATTGTAAATATTTATGCATCCAACATAGGAGCACCTCAATACATAAGGCAAATACTAACAGCCATAAAAGGGGAAACTGACAGTAACACATTCATAGTAGGGGACTTTAACACCCCACTTTCACCAATGGACAGATCATCCAAGATGAAAATAAATAAGGAAACACAAACTTTAAATGATACATTAAACAAGATAGACTTAATTGATACTTATAGGACATTCCATCCAAAAACAACAGAATACACATTTTTCTCAAGTGCTCATGGAACATTCTCCAGGATAGGTCACACCTTGGGTCACAAATCAAGCCTTGGTAAATTTAAGAAAATTGAAATTGTATCAAGTATCTTTTCCGACCACAACGCCTTGAGACTAGATATCAATTACAGGAAAAGATCTGTAAAAAATACAAACACATGGAGGCTAAACAATACACTACTCAATAACGAAGTGATCACTGAAGAAATCAAAGAGGAAGTCAAAAAATACCTAGAAACAAATGACAATGGAGACACGATGACTGAAAACCTATGGGATGTAGCAAAAGCAGTTCTAAGAAGGGAGTTTATAGCAATACAATTCTACCTTAAGAAACAGGAAACATCTCGAATAAACAACTTAACCTTGCACCTAAACCAATTAGAGACAGAAGAACAAAAAAACCCCAAAGTTAGCAGAAGGAAAGAAATCATAAAAATCAGATCAGAAATAAATGAAAAAGAAATGAAGGAAACAATAGCAAAGATCAATAAAACTAAAAGCTGGTTCTTTGAGAAGATAAACAAAATTGATAAACCACTAGCCAGACTCATCAAGAAAAAAAGGGAGAAGACTCAAATCAATAGAATTTGAAAGGAAAAAGGAGAAGTAACAACTGACAGTGCAGAAATACAAAAGACCATGAGAGATTACTACAAGTAACTATGCCAATAAAATGGACAACCTGGAAGATATGGAAAAATTCTTAAAAATGCACAACCTGCCAAGACTGAATCAGGAAGAAATAGAAAATATGAACAGACCAAGCACAAGCACTGAAATTGAAACTGTGATTAAAAACTTCAAAGAAACAAAAGCCCAGGACCAGATGGCTTCACAGGCGAATTCTATCAAACATTTAGAGAAGAGCTAACACCTATCCTTCTCAAACTCTTCCAAAATATAGCAGACGGAGGAACACTCCCCCAAACTCATTCTATGAGGCCACCATTACCCTGATACCAAAAACAGACAAAGATGTCACAAAGAAAGAAAACTACAGGCCAATATCACTAATGAACATAGATGCAAAAATCCTCAACAAAATACTAGCCAACAGAATCCAACGGCACATTAAAAGGATCATACACCATGATCAAGTGGGGTTTATTCCAGGAATGCAAGGATTCTTCAATATATGCAAATCAATCAACGTGATACACCACATTAACAAACTGAAGGAGAAAAAACATATGATCATCTCAATAGATGCAGAGAAAGCTTTTGACAAAATTCAACACCCATTTATGATAAAAAACCCTGCAAGAAGTAGGCATAGAGGGAACTTTCCTCAACATAATAAAGGCCATATAGGACAAACCCACAGCTAACATCGTCCTCAATGGTGAAAAACTGAAAGCTTTTCCACTAAAATCAGAAACAAGACAAGGTTGCCCACTCTCACCACTCTTATTCAACATAGTTTTGGAAGTTTTAGTCACAGCTGTCACTGTTTGCAGATGACATGATACTATACATAGAGAATCCTAAAGATGCTACCAGAAAACTACTCGAGCTAATCAATGAATTTGGTAAAGTAGCAGGATACAAAATTAATGCACAGAAATCTCTGGCATTCCTGTACACTAATGATGAAAAATCTGAAAGTGAAATTAAGAAAACACTCCCATTTACCATTGCAAAGAATAAAATATCTAGGAATAAACCTACCTAAGGAGACAAAAGACCTGTATGCAGAAAATTATAAGACACTGATGAAAGAAATTAAAGATGATACAAATAGATGGAGAGATATACTATGTTCTTGGATTGGAAGAATCAACATTGTGAAAATGACTCTACTACCCAAAGCAAACTACAGATTCAATGCAATCCCTATCAAACTACCACTGGCATTTTTCACAGAATTAGAACAAAACATTCACCATTTGTATGGAAACACAAAAGACCCCAAATAGCCAAAGAAATCTTGAGAACGAAAAACGGATCTGGAGGAATCAGGCTCCCTGACTTCAGACTATACTACAAAGCTACAGTAATCAAGACAGTATGGGACTGGCACAAAAACAGAAAGACAGATCAATGGAACAGGATAGAAAGCCCAGAGAGAAACCCACGCACATATGGTCACCTTATCTTTGATAAAGGAGGCAGGAATGTACAGTGGAGAAAGGACAGCCTCTTCAATAAGTGGTGCTGGGAAAACTGGACAGGTATATGTAAAAGTATGAGATTAGGTCACTCTCTAACACCATACACAAAAATAAGCTCAAAATGTATTAAAGACCTAAACGTAAGGCCAGAAACTATCAAACTCTTAGAGGAAAACATAGGCAGAACACTCTATGACATAAATCACAGCAAGATCCTTTTGACCCACCTCCTAGAGAAATGGAAATAAAAACAGAAATAAACAAATGACCTAATGAAACTTGAAAGCTTTTGCACAGCAAAGGAAGCCATAAACAAGACCAAAAGACAACCCTCAGAATGGGAGAAAATATTTGCAAATGAAGCAACTGACAAAGGATTAATCTCCAAAATTTATAAGCAGCTCATGCAGCTCAATAACAAAAGAACAAACAACCCAATCCAAAAATGGGCAGAAGACCTAAATAGACATTTCTCCAAAGAAGATATACAGACTGCCAACAAACACATGAAAGAATACTCAACATCATTAATCATTAGAGAAATGCAAATCAAAACTACAATGAGATATCATCTCACACCAGTCAGAATGGCCATCATCAAAAAAATCTAGAAACAATAAATGCTGGAGAGGGTGTGGAGAAAAGGGAACACTCTTGCACTGCTGGTGGGAATGTGAATTGGTACAGCCACTATGGAAAACAGTATGGCGGTTCCTTAAAAAGCTACAAATCGAACTACCATATGACCCAACAGTCCCTCTACTGGGCATATACCCTGAGAAAACCATAATTCAAAAACAGTCATGTACCAAAATGTTCATTGCAGCTCTATTTACAGTAGCCCGGAGATGGAAACAACCTAAGTGTCCATCATCGGATGAATGGGTAAAGAAGATGGGGCACATGTATACAATGGAATATTACTCAGCCATAAAAAGGAACAAAACTGAGTTATTTGTAGTGAGGTGGATGGACCTAGAGTCTGTCATACAGAGTGGAGTAAGTCAGAAAGAGAAAGACAAATACCATATGCTCACACATATATATGGAATTTAAGAAAAAAAAATGTCATGAAGAACCTAGGGGTAGGACAGGAATAAAGACACAGACCTACTAGAGAATGGACTTGAGGATATGGGGAGGGGGAAGGGTAAGCTGTGACAAAGCGAGAGAGTGGCATGGACATATATACGCTACCAAATGTAAAACAGATAGCTAGTGGGAAGCAGCGTCATAGCACAGGGAGATCAGCTCGGTGCTTTGTGACCACCTAGAGGGGTGGGATAGGGAGGGTGGGAGGGAGGGAGATGCAAGAGGGAAGAGATACGGGGACATATGTATAACTGATTCACCTTGTTATAAAGCAGAAACTGACACACCATTGTAAAGCAATTATACTCCAATAAAGATGTAAAAAAATTTTTTTAATAAATAAATAAAGGACTAAAGATATCAAGAGATATGTTTATATATAGAAAGGCTTAATACTGTTAAAACATCACTTCTTCCCAACTTGGTCTATAGATTCAATGCATTCTGTATCTAAATCCCAACAAGTTATTTTATGGATATTGACAAAATAATTCTAAAGTTTATACGGAGAAGCAAAAGATCCAGAATAACCAGCACTGTATTGAAGGAAAAGAAGAAAGTTGGAAGACTGAGACTAACTGATTTCAAGACTTACTATAAAGCGACAGTAATCAAAACACTATGAAAGAATAGACAAACGAATCAAGGGAACAGAAGACAGAGCCCAGAAATAGACATATAAATATAGTCAACGACCTTTGACAAAGGAACAAGGGCAATTACAATGGAGCAAACATAGTCTTTCACCAAATAGTGCTGGAAAAATTGGACACCCACAGGCAAAAAAAGAAAGAAACAAAGAATCCAAACACAGATTTTACAGATTTCAAGAAAATCAACTCAAAATGGATCAGAGACCTATAATATAAAACTAAGCTGTAAAACTCCTAAAAGATAACACAGAAGAAAATCTAGATGATCTTAGGTTTGGTGATGAATTTTTGTTACAACATGAAATGCATAATCCATTTTAAAAAAGTTGAACTTTATTAAATTTTAAAATATCTGCTCTGTCAAATACACTATCATGTGAATGAAAAGACAAGACACAGACTGGGAGAAAATATTTGTAAAACACACATAAAGTACAGGACAGATATCTAAAATATATAAAGAATTTTTAAAACTCAACCAGAAGAAAATAAATGACCTAACTAAAATATGGGTAAAATATCTGAATAGCCTCACCAAAAAAGACATACAGATGGCAAGTAGGCACATGATAAAATGCTCAACATCAGATGTTACCAGAGAATTGCAAATGAGAACAAAAAAACCACATACTCCTTCCTTTCGGAATGGCTAATATCCAAAACAGCAAATGCTGGTGAGGATGTGGAACAACAGGAATTCATATTCATTGTGAATGTTGGAAGTCTTCCACTTTGGAATACAGCTTGACAGTTTCCTACAAAACTAAACATAAAACCTAACAGTTGCAATTTATGGTATTTACCATAAACTAAAAACATAAGCTGAAAACTTATGTTTACATAAATACTTGCACTTCAATGTTTATAGATTTATTTATAATTGCCAAAATTTGAAGCGACCAAGATGTCCTTCATTAGGTGAATGGATAAACATTAGGCAAATGGATACATTCAGGTAATGGAACATTGTCCAGTGCTAAAAAGGAATGAGCTTCAAGCCATGAAAAGACATGGGAAAACATTAAATACATATGCTAAGTGGAAGATCTAAACTCAAGGATATGCATTTACTAAAGATATATGTTAAAGACACAAAAACATTGAAATTAAAGAAAGGAAAATTATGTATTGAATTATAATAAAGATGGAATGACTAAAGTAATTATCTAAATATAGGAGCAAATAGGTATCAAGACAAGGAATATTACCAGAGGTCAAAAGTGACATTTCATAATGATTACAGGCTCAATATATCAGGAAAACATAATGTGTATAAATATGCATTCCCCCAATCATGGAAATAACGGGACAACAAAATACATGAAGAATGGTCTGGTAAAACTACAGAGCAAATCCATAACCATAACTGTAATCTTTAACACTACTCTCAGTAACTGATAGACCAACAGTGGTTGACAGACTGTATCAATGGAGATATGGAAGATCTGAATATTACTATCAATTACCTTATCCCAAATGATGTTTATAGACCCTACATCCAGTGCCTACAGATATAAATTCTTCTCAAGTGCACCAATTTACCGAGTTACCAATACAGACACTGAGCCATGCATAAAACAAGTGTCATAAAATTTCAAAAGAGAGAAGACTTACAGACTATGTTCTCTGTCCACAACAGGAGGAAATGAGGAATCAAGAAAATTAGATACCTAACAAAGCTTATATTTGGAAATATAAACAACTCTCTTTTTAATAACACATGGATAAAAATGATATAGGTGAAATTAGAAAATATTTTAAATAAATCATAAAACATATTATATCAGTATTTGTAGAAGACAACTAAAATTATGCTCAGAGAGAAATATATAGCTTTAAGTTCTTATCATAGAAAGGAGTAAAGGCCTAAAATCGGTTATCTCAATGTTCATTTTACGAAGCTAGAAAAGAACAAGCAAATTAAATGCAAAGGATGTAGAAGAAGGAAAATAACTAAGAAAAAAATCAATGGCATAGAAAACAAACAGTAAATTAATAACGCCAAAGTTTTTTTTAACCAATCAACACAATTGTAACAACAACTTGTAACAAGACTGATATAGGACAAGAGACAGACACAGAGATAGAAATAGAGATAGAGAGAAAAACATACACAGAGACAGAGAGAGAAGGAAAGAGAGAAAGACAAATTAGCACTATGAAAAGGTAAAAAGGGTCTACAATTATCAGTCCAGAGTTATCAAAAAAAGCTATTATAAATGTCTTTATTCCTATACTTTGTTAACTTAGAAAAATTATCCTGAACTCTGCCTCATTCTCAATGTTTTAGGACATATAATTTCATAGAAAAATGAGCAACTGAAAATACTGAGGTCAAATGCCATGAAAATTTGTAAGAAAAAAAGGAATAAAGAGAATAACATCCTTACACACAATGAAAGTATGGCTTAGACACATACTCATAAAGCAGATAAAACTTATAACTTACTATTTTAAAATGAAAATCTCAGAAACGAGATGCTAGTAATCAGAAAAGCATTAATAAAAAAACTATTTCAGAAATAAAAATATACTGAGAGAAATACAAAAGTGAATAAACTTATTTCTTAAGGCAATTATAAGTTTAATATTTGTGTGTACTAATTTTAAAATGCTGCGTATTTTTTATTAAAAATTAAACTAAAAACAAATATAAAATAGGAAATTTCAACTAAGCCAAAAGCCTGTTTTTTAAATAATATACTGATAACCCCTAGAAAATTTTTTCAAGAAAAATAATAGGAGAGGAAAAATAACACAAATTATAACCATCATAATTGAATATGGAAAAATCATGACAGATTTAAAGAGGAGCAAATATGAAATAATTATCAATATATTTGCTAATAAATTTGATAGTTGGGTTGAATTGGGCAAAATCCTCAAAAATAACACTGACAGGAAAAAAGAAAACAAAAACATAAAATCTCAATATCCTGTAGTTCTAAACTGTGTGCCAAGGCACATTAAGATGATACAGTGAACTCAAGAGTGGTGTCAGAATGTATTTTAAATATATTTCATATATACATGAAATACGATTTGCAGAGAAAAATTTAGCTATCTGTGATACTAGAGAAGACAAAGATTAAGTACTAGATGCAAAAAGTTTCACCCATTAAAGAATTATAGTAAAACTAAGAACTTTTGTTTATAAGGTAAACTATTAAGAGAGTGAAAAGTCAAAGGAGTAATGTATTCCCAATAACATTTCTAAAAAAATACTAATAAACAGGATGTAGAGAGACCATATAGAAATACACAATAGAAAATCTGCAAATTTTTCTGATCGTTTGGTAAATGAAACTTAAAACACCATGATATCCCACCATACATCTACCAGAATGGTGAAGATAAATAATGACAATCACAATAATATTAAGTTTTGGAGAATGTAACTCTCTTACTCTGCTGGAGGAAGTGTAAATTGGTATAACTCCTTTGAAAATCTGTTTTGCAACCTCCACTAAAATTGTACATACACACATTTCCCATGCTCCAGGAATTCTACTCCTAGGTTTATACCTAAAAGAAATAGACACAAAAGTTCACTCAAAAATATGTACTAGAATGTTCATGGCAGTAGCAATATTTGAAATAGTCAAAATCGTAGAAACTAACTGAATATGTATCAACAATAGAATGGATAAATAAATGGTGTTACAGTCATACAACTCTACAGCAATGAGGAGAAATACCTAAATCATGCAACTCTATGGCCAAATTCCATAAATTTAACATGGAATGAAAAATGACAAAGATAAAAAGTGCATTATGTGTTATTCCATTTATACAGACCCAAAAAGGACAAATGTTTTAGAAGTCAGAACTGTGGTTTTCCTGTCACAGGGTAGTGTTTGGAAGGTAAAATGACAGGTAATTCTGAGGTGTGGACAACATTCCATTTCTTGATATCAGTGCTATTTACAAAGGTATATTCACTTTATAAAAATTCACCCTAATATCTCTCCCTCCCCCTTTAATCTTCTCTATTGCTGTCAAAGGAAACCATCTATAATTCAAACCTAATCATGTCAATGCCCGGCTTACACATATTTTTATCTATATTACTTTTATCTGGATGACTCACCCACACCTGACTCTAACTCTTACTCCTTCCTAAGATTTAGTTCAAATGTCAGCACTTCCACAAGTCCCCGAGTGACCATTCATGTCCAGAGATGACCCTGTGCTCACCTCTGCTATATCACGTTGAATGTAAAATCCCTAGTCCCAGGAAGCAAAAGAATTGACTCTCTAATAACCAGTGTAGTAACACACATATCTTAAAAAGGCAAAAATATATTCTATTAACACTTCTCATTTACTGAAGATTTGTATTTGACACCAATAGTTTAAGTTTGTAGAAACAGTATGAATATTATTTTCTCTATTCTTTGATTAGAAAAGATGACTCAAGCAGTGATGCAAGCAGTCTTGCTTGCTTTTGCTGGTCACCTGCTTTTTTGAAACCCAATTTGTTTGCAGGGTTTATCTGTTATAACTGGACCTTTTGTATGTTCTTGGTGGTTCACTGGGAATAATAGGTGCTAGCAAAATAATTTCTGATTGATTTACTTTAAATCTTAGCTATGTGCTCATTGATGTTTCTTTGAGTTCACTTATATGACAACAATTTGTACCAACACAAAGAGCCTATAAGCAGGTCTACCTCAAATTCCTCAGGGAAAAGGAAGCATCACTATATCTAAATTGGAGAAAACTGTTTCATTTCTGAGTCCAAATTTAGGAGAAAACAACAATATATCTGCAATGTGAAGGGCTATTTTCTACTAATATACTGAACCCTGTTTATGACTTAATTGTTTTCCACCTCTGTTAATTAAGTAAACAAATGCCTATGGTTAGCTACTTTTATAGAGGCAATGTTAATTTCTGGGAATACAATTATGAACAAAAATATTACGGTCTCTGTCTTCGTGCACATTACAGCTTAATAATTTAATAAACAAAATAAAGAACTCAAATATGATGGGTGATTTTTAAAAAGGCAAAATAGGGCTTCCCTGGTGGCGCAGTGGTTGAGAGTCCGCCTGCCGATGCAGGGGACACGGGTTCGTGCCGCAGAGCGGCTGGGCCCGTGAGCTATGGCCGCTGAGCCTGCGCGTCCGGAGCCTGTGCTCCGCAGCGGGAGAGGCCACAAGAGTGAGAGGCCCGCGTAACGCCAAAAAAACAAAAAACAAAAAAAACAAAAAAAAAAGGCAAAATAAATGATGCTATGAGGCCATTTAACGAGGATTTTTACCTCATTAAATCGATGCTGACTGGAAGGTAGCCAACTCGCCCTCACAAATCAGCGCTCATCATTTTCTTCAAACTCTAGGCTAAAGAGATGATTTCTCTGAGAAATCTTATTTAATTCTATTTCACTTTGTATATCCCTGTAACTTGCATATGCTTAGGCACTTGTACTATATTAAGACGTACCTGCTTACATATAACTTTTTAATGGTGGTTTAGCATATGTATTTTATGACACCTATTAGATAACCAGCTTCCCAGAATATTGAGTTCATTTTATTTCTCATTATACCTTGTGAACTCCCATCTACCCAGACTTTCCTAAGGGCCCATGAAGATTGTTTAATGAATATGCATTGGGATAGGCAGGTTAAAGCTGAGTAACAAAGGAATCCTTCACATGTGAAATGTCCTCAATTCCAGAAATAGAGCAGTGAATTATCAGGGAGCATAACCTCTTGGAATCATCACATGAGGACAATCACCTATTTCACTTGTTCCATTCAAAATTCATTCAGTGAGCTCCGGCCTGCCACAGACATTCTAGAGCTGGCAGAATCTTCCAAACCGGCATAAGGAATTTTAAGCATCTCAGTTATTCGGATTTTAGGCTTATAATGAGCCCAATCTGCAGGTGTTAAATTAGCCAACAGGGAGCCTTTCTGCTGGCCCATACATGTCAGAGAAGCAGACTGAAACAGATAAAAGAAAAGTAAAAACAATTTATGTAGGTGATACAAAGCTTAAACTTCATTCCACAGATGGTAACTGCCTCAATCTGCAGAATTCTTTTAAAAAGGTATTTTATTCTCTGCAAGCTTTCCAAAGAAAAAAATAATAAATGAAGCAAGGTTGTTTCCTTCTTATGTTGCTCCACTTAATTCTCTCTATAAAAAAAAGTGTGATGCATGCATTTAAGTACATTTTTTTAAAGGCCATAAATCAGCATCCACAGACCTCAGTATCTACATCTCTAGTATAATCGTCTGCTGAGTGAATTTAACTCTAAGTGGAGGATTCTTGTTTACTGGCTTATCTTCACTTGATGCCACAGTCCCACAGTGTTATACAATTTAACTGCAGATTTTTGTTTGCTGATCTTTCTAGTAATTTGTTTTAAAGGTTACTCCCATTATGAAATCTCATCTTTAGATGCAGAACCTTATACCTTTTGGAATTTCAGGATATGATATTAGTGATGTGTTTTAAAATAACTACACCAGAAAATATAAGAAAAAGAAGATAATTTGCTTTGGAATAAATATACCATTATATTCATAATACTTTCAATATGTTGAGGAATCATTTCTACAATGTTTGAGCTTTAAGAGCAGGTAAAGTTTGGAAAGGTATTATTAATTATCTTATACGGAAAGTGGCAAACTTGTTTTTAGTACACTATAAAGTGGAAAAAGTAAATTACATGACTATTGTTATTTTTCAAGCTTGAAAAATTTTTAATGATTCTTATGCAATAGTGAAATAAGTATGTATATGAAACTAGAATACTTGGGGTACAGGAACCTGTCTGTTGTACAAATGGTGCCGTTACTCTATCAAGTAATGGGTTATTAAAACAAATGATCATATACACTCAAAGAATGAAACATCATGGTAAAGTCAATCTGAGTATTTGTGACTAGCTAAACAGATTATTGTATGTTTGAAAATATAGTGACTAGTAGGAGGAGAGAGAAATTAGACAACTGAAAAAAATGAACAAAACATGAGAGAAGGGCTTCCCTGGTGGCACAGTGGTTGAGAGTCCACCTGCCGATGCAGGGGACACGGGTTCGTGCCCCGGTCCGGGAAGGTCCCACATGCCGCAGAGCGGCTGGGCCTGTGAGCCATGGCCGCTGAGCCTGCGCGTCCGGAGCCTGTGCTCCGCAATGGGAGAGGCCACAACAGTGAGAGGCCTGTGTACCGCAAAAAAACAAAACAAAACAAAAAACAAAAAAAACATGAGAGAAAAATGGAGCCTCTTTATTTACCCTTCAATCAGTATAAACACACAAAACATCAAAGGGCTTCCTTGTTTCTGTCAAATTATTTTCAATATATTATTCTAAAAGATATAATACCACGATCAGGAATAGCACACAGAAAGAATATGAGAAATATTTTTAGCATCTTTAAATGTGTTATAAAGTGCTACTTTAAAATAAAATTATAGTTAGATTTCATACTGTTCATATTTCATTACCTTTCCAATGGTGCTGGATAAAGTATTGCTGTAAACTGGGTGAGAAAACAAGACTGGGAGAGTGGAAATAGTAGCATAGTAAAGAGTCTTTAAATCTAGATCTGGAGCCTGCCAAGAATGCTGACCAAACTTTCTTTAGTACAAAACAGCTTGTGACACTCAAATGCATAAAGAAAACATAAATAATAAAAGCAAAGCCAGCTTTTAAAACCCCAAACAAAAATAGTTTTCAATGAAATGCAAGATTTTTATGATCTTAGAAACTCTTTGCCAGAATTTGCTTTGTGCTGCCAGGATTCATGAGAACGGAATACAAATTAGTATGTTTTTCTTGCTTTGGATGCACCTAAATCAAGTAGGTGACTATTAAACTTCACCTCCTAGTGAAGATCTTTTCTCCTGTCATTACATTTTAATTAGCTCAGCTTTTCCAGTTTAAAAAGTCACTTTTTTTAGTTTTGAATGAAGCTGCTAATTTGACGTTACTTGTTAAAAACAGTTGAGGGCTTCCCTGGTGGCGCAGTGGTTGGGAGTCCGCCTGCCGATGCAGGGGACACGGGTTCGCGCCCCAGTCCAGGAGGATCCCACATGCCGCGGAGCGGCTGGGCCCATGAGCCATGGCCGCTGAGCCTGCGCGTCCGGAGCCTGCACTCCGCAACGGGAGAGGCCACAACAGTGAGAGGCCCGTGTTCCGCAAAAAAAAAACAAACAAAAAAACAGTTGAAAAGATCTGAGGCTCATCTGACGAATCCAAAGCATACAAAACTGAAATAAACCATTTGCCATCATCAGAAAACTGACTGTATCACCCACAACTATAATTTTTATTTCCAAGTGAATTATTATCTATACTGATTCTAAGACTATATTGAAGTTTTACTTCAGTGTTGGGAAATTCTATATGTCTACTAACATATAGAATACACTAATGGAATTACTTTCAAACTGTACTCTTCCAAATCATGGAAGGCAAGGCTGAGTTTGTGACTACTAGCCATGCCCTCCAAAATGAAAATGAGGACAGCATTATTTTTTTTAATCCATTTGACTATAAAATGAGCTTCTATTTGAGTGTTATTTCCTTCAAGGAAAGACTTTTAATCTAAAACAGGTTTAAAACTCAATGGAATTAGATATTATCAAATAGTTACTGAGCTATCAAATTTCATATAACTATTTTTGAATCAATAATACAATGGTATGAATGAAAATATTATGACTTAATTAATCTTATACCCTGCAACTTAGCCAAATTCATTCATGAGCTCTAGTAGTTTTGTTGTGTCTTCCTTAGAATTTTCTATGTATAGTATCATGTCATTTACAAATAGTGACAGTTTTACTTCTTCCTTTCCAATTTAGATTCCTTTTATTCCTTTTTCTTGTCTTACTGATGTGGCTAGGACTTCCAATACTATGTTGAAGTGGACATCCTTGTCTTGTGTCTGATCTTAGAGGTAATACTTATAGCTTTTCACCAATGAGTATGATGTTAGCTGTGAGTCTGTCATATATGGCCTTCATTATGTTGAGTTAGGTTCCCTCTATGCCAACTTTCTGGACAGTTTTTAACATGAATGGATGTTGAATTTTGTAAAAAGCTTTTTCTGCATCTATTGAGATGGTCATATGATTTTTATTCTTCAATTTGTTAATATGGTGTATCACACTGATTAATTTGCAGATAGTAAAAAATCTTTGCATCCCTGGGATAAATCCCACTTAATCAGGGTGTATGATCCTTTTAACGTATTGTTGGATTTAGTTTGCTAATATTTTATTGAGGATTTTTGCCTCTATGTCCATCAGTCATATTGGCCAGTAATTTTCTTTTTTTGTGATATCATTGTCTGTTCTGGTATCAGGTTGATGGTGGCCACACAGATGAGTTTGGAAGTATTCCTTCCTCTGCAATTTTTTAGAATAGTATGAAAAGGATAGGTATAAACTCTTTAAATGTTTCATAGAATTCACCTGTGAAGCCATCCACTCCTTTCATTTGTTGGGAGTTTTTAAATTACTGATTCAATTTGATGACTGGTAATTGGTCTGTTCAAAATTAATATACAGAAATCTGTTGCATTTCTATACACAAAAGATCAGAAAGAGAAATTAAGGGAACAATCTCATTTACCATCACATAAAAAGAATAAAATACTTAGGAATACACCTACCTAAGGAGGTAAAAGACCCGTACTTGGAAAACTATCAGATGCTAATGAAAGAAATTGAAGATGACACAAACAGATGGAAAGACATACTGTGTCCTTGGATTGGATTAATTAATATCGTTAAAATGACAGCCTGGAGGGGTGGGATAGGGAGGGTGGGAGGGAGGGAGACGCAAGAGGGAAGACATATGGGAACATATGTATATGTATAACTGATTCACTTTGTTATAAAGCAGAAACTAACACACCATTGTAAAGCAATTATACCCCAATAAAGATGTTAAAAAAAAAACCAAAAAACAGATATATAGATCAATGGAACAGGATAGAAAGCCCAGAGATAAACCCATGCTCGTATGGTCACCTTATCTTTGACAAAGGATATAAGAATATACAATGGAGAAAAGACAGCCTCTTAATAAGTGGTGCTGGGAAAACTGGACAGCTACATATAAAAGAATGAAATTAGAACACTTCCTAACACCACACGCAAAAATAAACTCAAAATGGATTAAAGATCTAAATGTAAAGCCAGACACTATAAAACTCTCAGAGGAAAGCATAGGCAGAACACTCTATGACATAAATCACAGCAAGATCCTTTATGACCCGCCTCCTAGAGAAATGGAAATAAAAACAAAAATTAACAAATGGGACCTAATGAAACTTAAAAGCTTTTGCACAGCAAAGGAAACCATAAGCAAGATGAAAAGACAAAGCTCTGAATGGGAGAAAATATTTGCAAATGGAGCAACCAACAAAGAATTAGTATCTAAAAAATACAAGCAGCTCATGCAGCTCAATATCAAAAAACAAACAACCCCATCCAGAAATGGGCAGAGGACCGAAATAGACATTTCTCCAAAGAAGATCTACAGATTACCAACAAACACATGAAAGGATGCTAAATGTCACTAATCATTAGAGAAATGCAAATCAAAACTACAATGAGGTATCACCTCACACCAGTCAGAATGACTATATCAAAAAATCTACAAACGTTAAATGCTGGAGAGGGTGTGGAGGAAAGGGAACCCTCTTGCACTGTTGGTGGGAATGTAAACTGGTACAGCCACTATGGAAAACAGTATGGAGGTTCCTTAAAGAACTAAAAATAGAACTACTATATGACACAGCAATCCCACTACTGGGCATATACCCTGAGAAAACCATAATTCAAAAAGAGTCATGTATCAAAATGTTCAATGCAGCAGTATTTAGTATAGCCAGGACATGGAAACAACCAAAATATCCATCAACAGATGACTGGATAAAGAAGATGTGGCACATATATACAATGGAATATTGCTCAGCCATAAAAAAGAAATGAAATTGAGTTATTTGTAGTGAGGTGGATGGACCTAGAGTCTTTCATACAGAGTGAAGTAAGTCAGAAAGAGAAAAACAAATACCATATGCTGACACATATATATGCAATCTAAAAAAAGAAAAAAATGGTTCTGAAGAACCTAGGGGCAGGACAGGAATAAGGACACAGACATTGAGAATGGACTTGAGGACACAGGGAGAGGGAAGGGTAAGCTGGGACGAAGTGAGAGAGTGGCATTGATGTATATACTACCAAATATAAAATAGCTGGTGGGAAGCAGCCGCATAGCACAGGGAGATCAGCTTGGTGCTGTGTGACCACCTAGAGGGGTGGGATGAGGAGGGTGGGAGGGAGATGCAAGAAGGAGGGGATATGGGGATATATATACACATATAATTCATTCACTTTGTTATACAGCAGAAACTAACCAACAATGTAAAGCAATTATATTCCAATAAAGATTTAAAAAAAAATATCGTTAAAATGACCATACTATCCAAGGCAATCTACGGATTCAATGGAATCCTTATCAAAATACCAATGACATTTTTCACAAACCTAGAATAATTTTAAAATTTGTATGGAAACACAAAAGACCCCAAATAACCAAAACAATTTTGAGAAAGGAGAACAGAGCTGGAGGAATCACACTCCCTGGCTTCAGACTACTACAAAGCTACAGTAATCAAAACAGTATAGTAGTGGCACAAAAACAGACACATCAATCAATGGAACAGAATAGAGAGCCCAGAAATAAACCCACACACTCTGGTCAATTAATCTACGACAAAGGAGGCAAGAATATACATTAGAGCAAAGACAGTATCTTTAATAAGTGGTGCAGGGAAAACTGGACAGCTACATGTAAAAGAATAAAATTAGAAATTCTCTAACACCATATACAAAAATAAACTCAAAACAAATTAAAGCCCTAAGTGTAAGACCAATATCATAAAACTCCTAGAGGAAGACACAGGCAGAACACTCTTTGACATAAACCACAACAGTGTTGTTTTGGATTTGCCTCCTAAAGCAAATAAAAGCAAAACTAAACAAATGTGACCTAATTAAGCTTAAATGCTTTTGCACAGCAAAGGAAACTATTGACAAAATGAAAAGACAACCTACTGAATGGGAAAAAATATTTGCAAATGATGTGACAGATAAGGGTTTAATATCCAACATATTTAAATAGCTCATACAATTCAACATCAAAAAAACAAACAACCCGATTAAAAAATAGGCACAAGAACTAAACAGACATTTTTCCAAAGAGGAAGTGCACATGGCCAACAAGAACATGAAAAGATGTTCAAGATCACTTATCATCAGAGGAATGCAAATCAAAACCATAATGAGATATCACCTCACACCTGTCAGAATGGCTATCACCAAAATGAACATAAATAACAGATGTTGGTAAGGATGATGAGCAAAGCGAACCCTTGTACACTATTGGTAGGGGTGTAAATTGGTGCAGCCACTGAGGAAAACAGTATGGAGGTTTCTCAAAAAAACAAAAATAAAACTACCATATGACCCAGCAATTCCACTCCTGGGTACATAGTGGAAAAACACAAAAACACTTATTCAAAAAGATACATGCCCCCCAATGACCACAGCAACATTATTTACAATTGCCAAGAGATGGAAGCAACCTGTGTGTGCATCAACAGATGAATGGATAAAGAAGATGTGGGATATACATACAATGGAATATTACTCAGCCAAAAAGAAGAATGAAATTTTGCCATTAGCAAAAGCATGGATGGACTTGGAGGGCAATATACCAAGTGAAATAAGTGAGACTGAGAAAGACAAATAACGTATGATAGTGTTTATATGTGCAATCTAAAAAATACAAAAAACTAGTGAGCACAACAAAAAAGAAGTAGACGGACAGATATAGAGAACAAACTAGTGGTTACCAGTGAGGAGAGTGAAGGGGGTAGGGGCAATATAGAGACAGGAGATTAAAAGGTACAAAATATTATGTTCAAATAAACTACAAGGATATATTTTACAACACGGAATATAGCCAATGTTTTATAATAACTATAAATGGAATATAAACTTTAAAAATTGTGAATCATATTGTATATCTGTAACATATAATACTGTACATCAGCTTCACTTCAATTAAGAATGTAAAAAAAAATTATGACTTAAAATAGTACCAATTAGTCATCAGATTCATTTGTTCATTTGTGTCCAGAGACAGGGACAGATTAGAGAGAAAATTAAAAATTATGCTTAAAAAGATTACACAGTGCTTCTTGGTAACATTTTAATTCATATTTTCAAGACTCTCTTGGGAAACAGCAAGAGAACATGGATATCTATGAAATGAAAAAATGCTATTAGCCAGCCTAAACTATCAGTTTTGTAGTTCACTCTTTAAGTATGTAAGTTATTGAAAGACAACATTAATAAGCCTGATTTTGGAGTTTTCTGAATAGTGCTAAAGATAAACTACGGTTAAGGTAAAACCTGGAAACTCAAATTTAAATACACCATAATTAATATATCACATATATTTTGGGAGAGTTAAGCGGGAATACCATCATATTACACTAGCAGAACATAGTGCCTCTCCCCTCCTCCTCTTCTGTCCTCTCTCTTCTCACTGTTCCTCCTCTCTCTTTTAACCCATTATGTGTTAGATATAATAAATACAAGGAGAACACAGAATTTTACAGCTTAATGATGTAACTCCAAGTAAACATGTGGTTAACCAAGGCAATTAAGTCAAGAAACAGAATATGTCTAGCACATCACAGTCCCTCTCAAACTTTCAATCATGATCTTCCTATTTAATGTTACCGCTATTGTGACATTTATAACAATTATTTATTTGCATTTACTTACAGCTTTAAAATCCCTATGCACCATTGTTTAGTTTCGCATTTTATTTCATATAAATGAAGTCATTTGAGGTGTATACTTTTGGTTCTGGCTTCTTTCTTTCAAACATGCTTGTGAGATTCATTTGTGTTGTTGCATGTAGCTTCAGTTTCTTGATTTTTTTTAATGAAGTATAGTTGATTTATAACATTGTGTTACTTTCAGGCATACTACAGTTTCTTGATTTTTAATGATCTGTCATATTTCATTTATATCTTTCAGTGTTGAATGATTCTATAAATAAAACTATCCATCCTACTGTTAAGGGGAATTGGGGTTGCTTCTAATTTTAGATTAATAAACACAATGTAGTTATGAATAGTTTGGAACACATCTCTTGCACACAGATCAGTTTATCAGTTTTTACCATCATGTTCAGTGCTTATTTTTAATTTTTAATGTCCTACCTAATAAATCTTTGCCTACTAAAAGACCATAAAGATATTCTCCTAAGTTAACTTCTGAAACTTAATAATTTTGCATTTTACATACTGATCTACAATACATTGTAATTTAATGTAATTCAATGTAGACATCAAGTTTCATTTTCTTCCATAAGGTAATCCAATTGATGTAGCACAATTTACTGAAAGGGACCATTCTTTCCCAATGCTTTGTAATGCCAATTTTTCCTAAATCAAGTCCTGTGCCTGTTTCTGAACTCTCTTTTGAATTCCACCAGTCTATTTCTCTTTTTCTGGACCAAAAACTTGTGTTACTAAATGACTGGATTTTTGTCAAAATTTTAATATGCAGTAAAGCACATCCTTCATTATCTTCTATTTCCCAAATGTTTATCCTTGGTCTTTGAAATTTCATATAAACTTAAAATCATTTGTCAAGCTTTACATAAAATATACAGTAAAGTTTGGAACACTGATTGTGATTACGTTGACTATACAGAATAATTTGGGGAGTATTTATATCTTGACAGGGTTGAATGATTCTTAGGTATCAAGTTTATGCTAGCTTCATCAAAACATTATTCTCTGTAGTGTTCTACATAAGTTTGGTGCTATTTTTTCATTATTTATTCACTATAACTGTCTTAGTCCAGAGTTTCCTTTGAGAGAGGATTTGGAATTTTATTTTATTATTTATTCATTTTTTTGGCGGTACGTGGGCCTCTCACTGTTGTGACCTCTCCCGTTGCAGAGCACAGGCTCCAGACGCGCAGGCCCAGTGGCCATGGCTCACAGGCCCAGCTGCTCCGCGGCATGCGGGATCCTCCCAGACCGGGGCACGAACCCCTGTCTCCTGCATCAGCAGGCAGACTCTCAACCACTGCGCCACCAGGGAAGCCCTAGAATTTTAGATAACATTTCTTTGATAGTTGTAGTGATATTAGATTTCAAATTTTCTTGGTTCAGTTTTGATAAGATTTTTTGAGAAATTTTACAATGGTATACTTTTTACAGTTATTGGCATAAAGTTATTCATATTTTCTTACAATTTTTTAAGTCTATGTGGGGTTTTGATACTAATTACATCTTTTAAACTCTTGATTGTTTTTGCCATTTTTCTCATCAATATTTTTAGTAATTTTGTAAAATGGACTTTTTAATTGACTGGTCCATTCTTTGTACTTTTGTTTACAATGTCATTAATTGCCATCCATATCTTTAATTTTTTAAATTTTACTTTTTGGGTTTAGTTGTTTTTTTCCCTAAGAAGTAAATATTTGACTCATTTATTTCCAATATTTCCTTTTTTCCAATATATGAATTTAAAGTTATAAATCACCTTCTAAGTCTGGCTGCATTTCAGTTTTGAGATTCATGGTCCTTCAGTTCAAAATTTAGAAAATAAAAACAAAAACATATCAATAAACCATTAAAATGCAATCAAGTACACTAACTGTAAAAAAGTTAAATGATTTACTCTTTGGCAAACTGATAACAAAAAATAATAAATCCAAATAAACTATTATGTAAATTGAGAAGGTATTTTAAAAATTAACATATTTTCATATATAAACTTCATACTAGTAAATTTGAAAGTATAGACATAAAATATACAAGTTAGATAAAAATAAAAATTGCCAAAATTGATTCAGGAATTACAAAGTTGATTATTTCAATACTGTATAATAAAATGAAATAAACACAAAAATAAAAAGCAAGTAATAAGCAAATAAAAAAATTTGCTACAATGGTTTGAGGGGCAATTGTAGAGACGTGCAGGACAAGTTGTGAGAAAACTCAATGAGACAAATGATAGAATGTTATTTACTTTTTAGGGCAGATAGGCCTTACCAAACGAATACATACGGTGCTTTTAAATATCTAGATTAAATTTGTATTAACATTTTGCTTCTACAGTGTGTTCCAGAATGGCGACTTCACATGCTTGAAATTGGAACTAGTTCAGTTATCAAACAGTACTTATTTGACAGTTTTTATGAGAAATCTTCCTGTAAGCCCACACACAGGGATAAGCATATTGATTTCCTAGGTTTAATAGGCAATAAAAGAAGTGACAGTGATTTATTTATGAAACTCCTAGAGGGATGCAGCGTAGGCCTAGACAGGATTCAATGCTGCCAACCAAAGTAGACATATTATCACAATGTATTTAGCAAATGATCATGCAGACTAAAGGCAAATATGCCCCAAAAGTGAGAGACAGTGGTGTGAGCCTGACTGAGAAGAATTTTCTGTAGATTGTGAATACTTTAGCCTGAATTTTTACAAACATCAAAAACCTTGACACTGTTTAAGTGGTTGTTAAAAGTCATTTCTCCTTAAGAATAGTAATCAAAATAAAATTGGCTTTGAACTTTAAAAACACAGTTACTTGGTGGGAAAAAAGACCTGTTAATTTTGTGTGTGTGTGTGTGGTACGCGGGCCTCTCACTGTTGTGGCCTCTCCCATTGCGGAGCACAGGCTCTGGACGCGCAGGCTCAGCGGCCATGGCTCACGGGCCCAGCCGCTCCGCGGCATGTGGGATCTTCCCGGACCGGGGCACGAACCCGTGTCCCCTGCATCAGCAGGAGGACTCTCAACCACTGCGCCACCAGGGAAGCCCAGGGAAAGACTATATATCTATATATCTATGAAGGAATATTAATTCCTCCTCTACTGGTGTTATAATCAAGTTTCTTTCTGTCATGAAGTTTTAATGATTGAGTCACTAAGACAGAAAGAAGTCCTGCTGAGTTGAAGTGATTGGGTTATCAGGGAATACAGTCATAGAAAGAAGTTCCAATTTTTGTGGAAAGTCATAATGCAAATTCCCACCATTTATGCCCATGATACTTGACTCTGTTCTACAACTCAAAAGTCACATTCTTAGATTGTCACCAGTTTCCAGTACTCACTGAATTCTGTCACATCAAATATAATACAGAGATACTGTGTCTTTTCTATGTAGAAATTAGCAGTAAATGCCCCTTAAGTAAAATGAAATGCTCCTCAGATAATCTGAATCTTTAAAAATGCATTTACCCACCCTATTTATCAAACATTTGTTCTCTAGAATACAGAATCACTAAATCATCATGAACTAATGTACTTTTTCCAGATTTTACTGAGGTAGATTTGGATTTAAAAACTCACTTCTTGTGGTTAACACTGGAAACATAGGTAGAAATTATCTATTCCAAACAACTGCCTCCCCAATTAATGATGTTTAACAGATAATAGGAGAGAAGAGGAAAGAACTCAAGGTATGGTCAGCTTCAAATCACAAATAAATTAGACCAGTGACCTGAAGATGTTTTGTTGTTGTTCATGATGTTTTCCTTTCTTTAGCTGAAAAGCTATTAATTCAATGAAATCTTTGGTGGGGACCCATATGTAAAAGAAAAAAGCACTGCTGCTGTGGATAAAGTAGATCTGATACACTTGGGTCTGCTTCATGCAGCTAAGGCTACATACTGTACTCATAGGATGGAGTCCTTTTCTGAATTAGAGACCCATAGGTACGTCACAAAAGGCTCTTTCTGATTCAAAACAAGTTTTCTATTAATCTTTACTACTTATACAAATAATGATAATTCCTTTAGTTTTGACTAGACACTTGTTAAAACACAAATGTCCTTGATTGGTTAATTAATTCAATCTGTTGATTATTAACACCACAGAATAAATTATTTTTCACATCCCTTCCTAAAGGCAAGAAAATAGATAATAAAACAGATATTATCAAGAAGGATTACATGAGAAGTTTAGGATATTAAAATCAAACTTCAGCTACTTCAATTTTTCTAAGATGCAGATCATGTTATATTTTAATACAATTTGAATTAAATTTTATTATAAGAATAACATACATGGAATATTAGATTTGGAAGATCCATAGAGTTAGGGAGGCAGACTCAGGAATTAAGACATTCTGGCTAAGTGAGAAGTGAGTCAGGGTTGCAAATCTTAATAGTAGCAAGAAATCTTGGCACTTGTTAAGTTGGAGAGAGAGCAATGATGAAGCTGTTGGGAGACAATCCTCCACTGGTCCTTTGTGATTCGAAACAGCTTATAAAGAACCACTGACCAGCTTTTGTTCTGAACTATCTTTTCAAGGAATTTTGTATAGCAAAGGTCCTTGGAAGAGGAAGGTAGTATCTCCTTCCAGGGCAGAAGGCAGATGCCAGGTTATTAAAGACACTGTCTCCTTCTGGGGGATGCCAGGTTATTAAAGACACTATCTCCTTCTGGGGAACAGGTAAGGCAGGTTTGCCAGCAGCCCTCTTACAAAATTGGTAGTAAATTGTGGCAGGTGAAATTGTTAGCTTGAAAGTCCAGTAAAATCTCAAACCTTTCTACAGTCTTTACAGCAGTATGTCATATAAAAAGGTCAGAAACTGAAAGTAGCACACCCGATAAGTAGTACAATGGGGCCTGTGCTGGCCAAGAATTAACATGAAAATTCTACTAAAGCAGAGTTGAACAGAAGGAAAAAAATTAGCTCACACAAGTCATGGGGAAAATTTGTGAGAATAAAAAGAGAAGCGAGTGTTCCCCAAAAGTGATCCTAGTGTCTTGAAAATGATTATTAGTCTTTAGGCCACCCCACTGGTCTAATATTAGTATCTCCTTATCCCTGTTCCTCTAGGTCATTACAAAGAAACCCACATTCCCAGATCATTCCTCACTGCCTTTGCACTAAGACCCGCATAGCTCCTCTCTCATCTCCCCCGGCCCTCCCTGCATACACTACTTAACCTCATGACCATGTGACATATTACGCGTGTACTGTATCACGTCTTTATTGGTTTGGATTCTTCCACTAGAATATAAGCTCCATAATAGTAGAGATTTTTGTATTCTCTATTCACCTACTAATCTTAACTTCTGAAAGAGAATCTAGTGTTGCATAAGTAATAAACATCAGTCAAGATGAATTAATAAGTAGATGAATGAACAAGAATGGTTGTGGTTAAGTTGAAGAGTTGAGCTGATTTCAAGCCTTCCAATCCCTTACTGCCTTCCTTGCAAGACCCACTCTTTCCTTCCTTCCTTCCTTTTCTTTTGTTTCATCAAAAAAATTTTTTTTCTTCCAGTTTTATTGAGATATAACTGACATACAGTACTGGATAAGCTTAAGGCGTACAGCATAATGATTTGAATTGCACACATCATGAAATGATTACAATACGTTTAGTGAACATCCATCATCCCATATATATAGACACAAAATAAAAGAATGAAAATATTTTTTCCTTGTGATGAGAATTCTTAACTATTTTTATATATATAACATAAGCAGTGTTAATTATACTTATCACGTTGTACATTACATCCCTAGTACTTATCTTAGAGCTGGAAGTTTGTACTTTTTGACTATCACATCCAGTTCTCCCTCTCCCCATTCCCCCACATCCGGTAGCCACAAATCTGATCTCTTTTTCTGTGAGTCTATTTGTTTTTGACATATAATTGACTTATAACACTATGTTAGCTCCTGTTACACAGCATAGTGATTCGATATTTCTATACATTTCAAAACAATCACCGCTGTAAGTCTAGTTACCATCTGTCACCATCAAAGGTGTTACATAGTTATTGACTATATTCCCCACACTGTAGATTTTATACCTGTGACTCATTTATTTTATAACTGGAAGTTTGTGCCTCTTAATCTTCCTCACCTATTTGTTTCCTCCCCCCAACCTCTCCCCTCTAGCAACCAGATGTTGTGCTCTACATTTAGACTCTGTTTCTGTTTTGTTATGTTTGTTAATTTGTTTTGTTTTGTTAGATTCCACATATAAGTAAAATCATACCATATTTGTCTTTGTCTGACTTATACACTCATGGATATCCTTAATCTAAATTCCTTTATGGTTAACTAACAGGAAATGTTTTCAAATGTATTTAAATAGTGACAGGCACTTCCTGCTTCCTTTTTTACAGCTCTTGGACACTACCTTCCCCACTTTCCAAAATCTACAAAAATATATGCAGCTATAAGGGGAAAACATAAATGTAGTATGCTTCTGTTGGGACTTATAAATTTAAAGGCTAATGATGAGATCATCTTTACTGGGTGATATCAACACACTGAAAAATATAACATAGTTGGCGTTAATCTGAAATGCAAGACACTTAACAAGGATTAATAGCTTTAGTCAATGCTTTACCTTCCAAACAGAAATCTACGCAGATGCTTAAAGGTTCGTAACTCTTTTCCTACAGAAAACTTAGGTGTAATTTATACCCTCTTCATTATTCACATGAAAATGATCTAAAAGTTATTATACAGTTTTGATAAGCATCTTTCCTCTTTAGTTACAAACTGTCCTGTGACTAATAATGTCTTTAGTCCTTCGACTGAGCAGGGCTTCTTCCCATGAAATGTTATAAAAAACAAAATGTTGTTAATAAAACTGGGACTTTTAAAGCTGCCATATTTTATTTCACAATGTACTCTGCGTCACACTTAGTACTATGTCTGGAATTCTATACATTCAAGCCTTAGATTAAGGCACAATTTTTCCTGATCATGGAACCCAGATTCAATCAGAACCAAGTCAAATTTTTTTTTTTTTTTTTGGCGTTACGCGGGCCTCTCACTGCTCTGGCCTCTCCCATTGCGGAGCACAGGCTCCGGACGCGCAGGCCCAGCGGCCATGGCTCACGGGCCCAGCCGCTCCGTGGCATGTGGGATCCTCCCGGACTGGAGCACGAACCCGTGTCCCCTGCATCGGCAGGCAGACTCTCAACCACTGCACCACCAGGGAAGCCCCAAGTCAAATTTTTATTCGTCTTCCCTTGAAAATAAAACTACATCATCATCCCCAGCTGGTAATTATTTGTAATTTCTTCACTCTGGTTGCATTTAGTTATTGCCACACACACACACACACACACACACGCACACACATATGTATACATATATATTTATCTACGTATTTATACAGATGTTCATATAGATATATTTGTTATATATTTATATACATACAAAATAAAAAGTATCCAAACAACTTGGCTGAAATTATTCCAGAAGTATACTGGATAAAATTAGATGAGCAAGAATTCCAAATTTAGATCTATTCTATTTTTTTTTTAATTTGTGAGAAGAATATTTTTGAGGCCTATTATGTATAAACAATATGCTTTAGTTGTTATAAAACTCTAAAATATGATCCTGAAATCTAACCTCAGAATATCTTAATTTCATTTTTTTCCAACAAATATTCAAATTGTATATGTAACTCATTTTTGACTGTCAGACTGTTCACCAAGGTGGATTTTTAAACTTATTGATAGCTATTGTTATATTGCACTCAAATGTTAGTTTAAGAGTTCCACCTAGATTCATAAATAGACACAATCATAAGGTACTGCTTATGACTGTTAATGATTAACTAAGAACACATAGAAAAGAGAACTAAATTATTACAGAGGCTCAGAAAGAAATTATGAGAACATTACACTGTATTATAATTTACCTTCATTTTGTAAGCAACAGTTAAAGCAAAAAAACACCTGCCAGTGATGACCTACTCCAATTCAGCCACCTTAAGCAGAAACTTCGGCTAAAAGCCTGAAATGAACACCTGCATTTACTAGTAGATCTATCTTAGCCCAGCTGATCAAAAAACAAAGGAAGAAAAAAAGAAAAGCCTGTATTCCATTCAGAAGTTAAGCTGTAGTTGCACTATTTTTATATTTTTGGAGCCAACAATTAGTGATGGAAATAATAGAGTGCATGCAGATGGTGGTTTGGTTTCTGCATCAGGAGTTGAACAGTTTTGCTGATAGGAGGTTAAAATTAGCAGTTGAAATTAGTGAGAAAGGAAGTAAGTTGAGAGAGTTCAGTAAGTTGACCTTACGTTCTTTAAATATCACGGCACAGTTTTAGAATCATCCAAAAAGAATGTTAGCATCATGCTTTATCAAACTCCCTCTCACATATCTCCTACCTGCTCTCCCTTCCATGCCCATGCTCACATTAAGGTGAAAAAGGACCCAGAATATCATGCTCAACCTATTTAAAGTGCAATGAATTATTTTTATGCTGGAACGGGTACGTGTTAAGAGAAAATGGTGTCAGGGAATTGTAGGGTTTCAGAATTTCTATTCTAAATTCTAAATCAGGGATATTTCTGTGATTTAATTAATGTTTTTAGAGCCTTGGATCTTTCAAACATTTGAAGAAAGATGGAGACGTTCCCCAGAGAAAAAATTACAGGTGTACGCACATACTCTCACATCAAACATACTCTCACCCACATCCACATGCACACGCTCTCTCCCCCTTCTCACACACACATATTTGTATATATTCAGACTTATACACATTTACAAAAAATCTTGTATATTTATAGTATTTATAGGTTTTTATAGACATTTTCAGAGAGTACCATGAACATTCCTGAATTCTATGTAATCAGAATAAGAACCTGTGATCCAATCAGGGGCACCAAAATCCAGCCCACTGGCTGTTTTTATAAGTGAAGTTTTATTGGAACACAGCCTTAGTTATATATTATTTATGGATGCTTTCATGTTATTGATATAATGGCAGAGTTGAGTAGTTATAACAGAGACTGGCTAAGGAAGCACAATGAGTTATTCCCTCTACTGACAGACAGATATAGACGATTGTCTAAACCCCTTTCTATATCTATATACGTGTGTCCACACATACATATCTCCTCATATGTATATAAAGTGTAGAAAATCAAAGCAAAGAGGTTTCTTAAAAAAGAGAGAAAAGGCATTATAAAAATGACATTACAAAAATTTATGCCAATGGCAGGATTCATATTACAATAGAGGACCGACACCGAAAAACATTTTTCATTTGCTCATCTATAAAAATTAACAGTTATACATATGCCACTAAGGTATCATTCAAGACAAGGATAAAAACAAGTATTTCCAGACAAAAGAATGAATGAAAAAGTTTACTACCGGTAGACTGTGGTAGAAAATATTATGCATGGTTTATATTAAGATAAAAAGTAAACCTGGGAAGATGGCGGAAGAGTAAGACGCGGAGATCACCTTCCTCCCCACAGATACACCAGAAATACATCTACGCGTGGAACAACTCCTACGGAGCACCTACTGAACGCTGGCAGAAGACCTCAGACCTCCTAAAAGGCAAGGAACCCCCCACGTACCTGGTTAGGGCAAAAGAAAAAACTAAACAGAGACAAAAGGATAGGGATGGGTCCTGCACCAGCGGGAGAGAGCTGTGAAGGAGGAAAAGTGTCCACACACTAGGAAGCCCCTTCGCGGGTGGAGACTTCGGGAGGCGGAGTGGGGGAGCTTGGGAGCCGCGGAGGAGAGCACAGCAACAAGGGTGCGGAGGGCAAAGCGGACAGATTCCAGCGCAGAGGATCGGGCCGACCGGAACTCACCAGCCGAGAGGTTTTTCTGCTCGCCCGCCGGGGCGGGCGGGACTGGGAGCTGAGGCTCCGGCTTTTGTCGGAGCGCCGGGAGAGGACTGAGGTTGGCGGCGTGAACACAGCCTGCAGGGCGTTAGTGCACCGCGGCTAGCCGGGAGAGAGTCCGGGGAAAAGTCTGGACCTGCCGAAGAGGCAAGAGACTTTTACGTCCCTCTTTGTTTCCTGGTACACGAGGAGAGGGGATTAAGAACGCTGCTTGAGAGAGCTCCAGGGACGGGCGCGAGCCGCGGCTAAAAGTGCGGAGCCCAGAGACAGACATGAGACGCTAAGGCCGCTGCTGCCGCCACCAGGAGGCCTGTGTGCGAACACAGGTCACTAGCCACACGCCCTTCCGGGGAGCCTGTGCAGCCCGCCACTGCCAGGGTCCCGGGATCCAGGGACAGCTCGCCCGGGAGATCGCACGGCGCGCCTCAGGCTGCAACGTCACGCCGGCCTCTGCCGCTGCAGGCCCGCCCCACACTCCGTGACCCTCCCTACCCCCCGGCCTGAGTGAGCCAGAGCCTCCGAATCAGCGGCTCCTTTAACCCCGTCCTGTCTGAGCAAAGAACAGACGCCCTCCGGCGACCTACACGCACAGGCGGGGCCAAATCCAAAGCTGAGCCCCTGGGAGCTGTGAGAACAAAGAAGAGAAAGGGAAATCTCTCCCAGCAGCCTCAGAAGCAGCGGATTAAAGCTCCACAATCAACTTGATATACCCTGCATCTGTGGAATACCTGAATAGTCAACGAATCATCCCAAATTAAGGAGCCCTGTGGATGAAAGGCTCTTGGTGCTGCAGCCAGGAGTCAGTGCTGTGCCTCTGAGGTGGGAGAGCCAACTTCAGGACACTGGTCCACAAGAGGCCTCCCAGCTGCGCATAATATCAAACAGCAAAAATCTCCGAGAGATCTCCATCTCAACGCCAGCACCCAGCTTCACTCAACGACCAGCAAGCTACAGTGCTGGACATCCTATGCCAAACAACTAGCAAGACAGGAACACAACCCCACCCATTAGCAGAGAGGCTGCCCAAAATCATAATAAGTCTACAGACACCCCAAAACACACCACCAGACGTGGACCTGCCCACCACAAAGACAAGATCCAGCCTCATCCACCAGAACACAGGCACTAGTACCCTCCACCAGGAAGCCGACACAACCCACTGAACCAACCTTAGCCACTGGGGACAGACACAAAAAACAACAGGAACTACGAACCTTCAGCCTGCAAAAAAGGAGACCACAAACACAGTAAGATAAGCAAAATGAAAAGACAGAAAAACACACAGCAGATGAAGGAGCAAGATAAAAACCCACCAGACCTAACAAATGAAGAGGAAATAGGCAGTCTACCTGAAAAAGAATTCAGAATAATGATAGTAAGGTTGATCCGAAATCTTGGAGATAGAATGGACAATAGAATGGACAAAATGCAAGAATCAGTTAACAAGGACCTAGAAGAACTAAAGATGAAACAGGCAACGATGAACAACACAATAAATGAAATTAAAAGTACTCTAGATGGGATCAATAGCAGAATAACTGAGGCAGAAGAACGGATAAGTGACCTGGAAGATAAAATAGTGGAAATAACTACTGCAGAGCAGAATAAAGAAAAAAGAATGAAAAGAACTGAGGACAGTCTCAGAGACCTCTGGCACAACATTAAACGCACCAACATTCGAATTATAGGGGTTCCAGAAGAAGAAGAGAAAAAGAAAGGGACTGAGAAAATATTTGAAGAGATTATAGTTGAAAACTTCCCTAATATGGGAAAGGAAATAGTTAATCAAGTCCAGGAAGCACAGAGAGTCCCATACAGGATAAATCCAAGGAGAAATACGCCAAGACACATATTAATCAAACTGTCAAAAATTAAATACAAAGAAAACATATTAAAAGCAGCAAGGGAAAAACAACAAATAACACACAAGGGAATCCCCATAAGGTTAACAGCTGATCTTTCAGCAGAAACTCTGCAAGCCAGAAGGGAGTGGCAGGACATATTGAAAGTGTTGAAGGAGAAAAACCTGCAACCAAGAATACTCTACCCAGCAAGGATCTCATTCAGATTTGATGGAGAAATTAAAACCTTTACAGACAAGCAAAAGCTGAGAGAGTTCAGCACCACCAAACCAGCTCTACAACAACTGCTAAAGGAACTTCTCTAGGCAAGAAACACAAAAGAAGGAAAAGACCTACAATAACAAACCCCAAACAATTAAGAAAATGGGAATGGGAACACACATATCGATAATTACCTTAAATGTAAATGGACTAAATGCTCCCACCAAAAGACACAGATTGGCTGAATGGATACAAAAACAAGACCCATATATTTGCTGTCTACAAGAGACCCACTTCAGACCGAGACACATACAGACTGAAAGTAAGGGGATGGAAAAAGGTATTTCATGCAAATGGAAACCAAAAGAAAGCTGGAGTAGCAATTCTCATATAAGTTATATATATATATATATATATATATATATATATATGTAGTTTGCTTGAGTGCAGTGTTTTTTGTTTTCTGTACTGAATTCATTAGCATGGGTCGGTATAAAATTTAGCATAGGTCAATATGTAATTTGTAAACTAATAAGGTCTTAAAAGTGAGGAATTAAGTCTTTTAAATTTAATTATTTATTGCAAAGAGCAGAATAGCATACATAAACAGGTGCCTAAGGAAAACTTGTATTCTAATATGGAACTCTCATGAACACCTTTTTTTTTTTTCTTCTAACGGTATGATAGTAGGCCATTTGATTATTTTTATGGCTTTAACTTTACAACAATGAAATATTCGTAAATTTTAAAAAGTATTTTTCTTTATTTGATGCGGGTGGGATACTGGAGAAATGAAAGGTCAAACATCTATTGAGGAATCCATACTTGTCTATATATTGTGTACTTTTATTTCAAGAACTGATTTAAAATTCCTAAAAGGATGCTATAATAAGTTATTATGCCATTTTACAGACTGAATTAAGTGAATTTCAGGGAGGTATGAAACTTGCCTAAGGCTATCCAGCTACCAAGCGGTAGAAGTGAGAATTAAATCCAGGTATACCTATTAAAAAAAAAAAAAAAAAAAAAAAAAAAAAAAAAAGGCGAGGGCAGCACCAGGGTATGGGGTTGTTAGTTTTATAGGGGTGAGTAATTTCATACGCTGATGAGTGGGAGGAGTATTCCAGCTATTTTGGGGAAGGGGTGGGGATTTCTAGGAATTGAGCCACCGCCCACTTTTTGACCTTTATGGTCATCCTTGGAACTGTCGTGGCACCTGTGGGTGTGTCGCTTAGCTTGCTGATGTGTTACAATGAGTGTATACTGAGGCTCAAGGTCTAGTGGAAGTAGACTCGTCCGCCATCTTGGACCTATTTTGTTCTAATCAGTTTATGTTGTGTCCTCGGGCTATGTAATTCTTTTAAAGGTTGTGCCCTGCCCCCTTTCCTCCTGTTTCATATTGAATATATAATATTTACCAGAGTATGTTTTAATAATTAATACATGATATATTGTATAATTAATTTATATATCATATATATAATGATATCTATAGGTATTTGTTCTAATAAGTCATTAAAAATAAATGAATATTCTTTTTCTTTCATAAAAAAAAAAAAAAAGTAAACCTGGAATGGAAGAAAGAGATTTAAGAAGAAATAATGACAGGACAAATGATGTTTTCTTTGTTTTTTATTCTTTGCGGTACGCGGGCCTCTCACTGTTGTGGCCTCTCCCGTTGCGGAGCACAGGCTTCGGACGCGCAGGCTCAGCGGCCATGGCTCACGGGCCCAGCCGCTCCGCGGCATGTGGGATCTTCCCGGACCGGGGCACGAACCCGTGTCCCCTGAATCGGCAGGCGGACTCTCAACCACTGCGCCACCAGGGAAGCCCCAAATGATGTTTTCTAAGACTGAAAATTACTGTGCTGTTTCTAAATAAGCTGGGGAAATGTAAGACGATGATGAATAGCAGGGAAAGGGTGCTGGCAGTGAAAGTAAGTCCCAGTTATCTCAGCAAGCAGCTGTCTCAGAAGCAAGAAAAAATGGGAATTCTCAGCAGAACAGCAGTGCTCTCCCTGAAGGAATTAAAGAAACTTCCACTGATGATTCAATGGTCTCTTATGAAACACTGGAATGTTTTGGAAATCCATGTAGAAGTATACGGATGCCAAAATCAGTTCTGAATATAGTAAAACAGAAGTCTTGCCCAGAGCTATAGGCCAGATACCTTATTTGCAACCTGTTCACAGAGGCAGTCCTGATAAAAAGTAAAGCCTATAGCAACCTGGGGTGTGGCATGTGCACCCTTAACACCAGTAAGATTAACGCGCTCTGAGAGTGTCTCCAAGACATGTATGAGACTTGTGATCTTTCAGAAACTGGATATGACTGGGAACTGTGTGTGACCGCTATCAATAGCTGTATTCGCAGTCTTAGATATGACCTCAGGAAGTCCACATCCAAATCACAGCCGCCTCCAGCAAGGACTCCTTCGACATTCAGAGCCAAGAGGTACTGGCTTAGCTGACTGAAGTACTTGAATGTCAGTCATCTTTTTTTTTTTTTTTTTTTTACACTACTGTACCATCCTCTAAGTTTCTCAAGCTATTAATTCCAAAATTAGCCTGTTGTAGTGGTATTGTAGTTCTGCATTCACACCTACAGAAATAGCCTACGTTCTTTTTTTGCCCACAAGGGAGGCAGAATTGCATTAGGAAGACGTGTAATGCTTCATCTCATGAATAAAGTGATGGGCAGTATTACAATAAGAACCTCTGAATAAGGGAATGGTAGTAAACGCCTAAAGATCGTTTTCATTGCTGTTTTAATGTAGAACGAGAATAGCACTTTTAGCTCTTAATGACAGATGAAAATGAGTGTCAGTGATACAGATATAGGTAGTGATGTAGAGAACCATAGTTGGATAGGCAACTCATAATACCGAGCATAGGAACTTGCAGGTAGTAGACACTCAACATGTCAAGTGAATCGGCAGTACAGAGCTTAGGTTAAGCTACACTGATTGAGAAGGGTGGTATGAGTGACATATAACCAATACATCCATGCTGGCTTCCTTACACATCCATCAGTAGGGGATTCATAGGATTAACATCATATTGTTTGACTTAAGCTTTCCAGAGATGAGACCTATGTTCTTTTGATTTACTTCTGATAAGAAGAGAATTCTTTTAATTAACTTCTGGTAATATTTTATCATGAAAGTTTGCTAGGAGTCAACATAGAAAATCATATTAGGAGATTTTTCGGTTCCATTGAAGTAATTTAAATTTAAGAACATATCACTATGAACATAAAGAATCTGACCAGATTTCAACACTAACTTTTTTTTTTTTGGTTTCTGAAACATCTACATAAAGATTATAATGTTTACTGTTTTTATGATTAATTCTATTAACTGAAATGCATACAAGTTTAAATCTTACAAAGTTTAAATGAAAAAATTTTTATCAGAAATTCAATTAGAAAAAAGTGATCTTAAAGGTTATTGGCAGCATTATTGGGGAATTAAAAAATAATTCCATTTTGCTCATAAATAGAATTTTATTTTTTTTATACTCAGGGTGCAATGCACTACTCCTCCCCACCATCACCATCGACTCTCCAGCCCAGCCTCCCCTACCTACTATCATAGCTAAATCCTCACACTGAATGCCACTTCCTCCATGAAGACTTCCAGCTTACCCCCTCCTAGGATTTTTTGTTGTTGTTGTTGACTTACAGTGTTGTGTTAGATTCTAGTGTACAGCAAAATGATTCAGTTATACATATATATATTCTTTTTCAGATTCTTTTCCATTATAGGTTATCACAAGATATTACCTGTGCTATACAGTAAATCCTTGTTGTTTACTAGGATTTTATTTTTAACTTAAGCACTTTATTTAAAAGTTCTTGAATGTTTCAGCCATAGGAAATATTGTATAATTTCATTGTTTTTGATTATTTGTGTTTAAGAAACAATTTTGTCAGTTACAATGCCATCTTTCAGCTTTCAACCTGTTGAACAGTTACATTCGTTTTAGTGTGTTCCTTATTATTGTTCAAAGAGCAAATTTTTTCCTTCTGAGAGTTCAATCTTTAGTTATGGCCATTTGATTGTGGCCCATGGCTGTGTCTTAAATAACTGACATTAATTAACTTCTGATTTTTCACAAGGCAAAGAAATTCAATAGAAAGTAATGTCGGTCAAACGATATAATTCGTGTAAAAGCTGACAAGTCTTGTTATTTTTGTGACTTTTGAGATAGTTTAAGATGGTTTTATGTGATCAATTGGTACAACAGATACATATTTTCATATGATATATCTTTTGAAAATTAAATTCAACTTTTAGAGTATTTTAGTGAAGTATAGTATAATTAGTTTTATAAAGATAGAAGATTTAATTTTTACTCTATTCTCCAAATAAATAATTTGCTATTAGTTGCCTTTAGTTTAATAAAACTATAGTACTTCTATGCATATCTTTAAATGTTTAGGCTATGCCTACAATGGTCTTAAAAAGTAGATAATTCAAGCCAAAAAACTCTTCCAGATTTTTAATTTCAGAATAATTCATCTATATTAGTCTTGGGCTTCACCATTCACTTTCGCAAATAATTTTACAAACTACTGGTAATAGAGTTAATATAGAAAAGTAAATTTATAACCTAGGCGAGATTAAATTTCAAATTGTGTATGCAGAGTTCAAATCTGATTTGTATTTTGTGTTATCTGAAATATTCCCTGGATTAGAAGCAAACTTACAACAACAAAAACTTCATATTTACAGAAGGTTTTCAAGATTTATGTGGTTAACTTTATTATGGTGGTTGCTTACATAAGTTACTAGACCAGCCCTGTCCAGCAGAACTTTCCATTATGTTGGTAATATTCTATAATTTTACATTGTCCAATACGGTAGTAGCTAGCCACATGTGGCTTTTGAGCACTTGACATGTGGCTAATTAGACGGAGGAACTAAATTTTAAATGGTATCTCATTTTAGCCAGTTAAAATTTAAAGAGTCACATGTGGATAGTGGCTACTATATTTGATAGCACAGTTTAGAATGCACTTTATTTTTTTTTAAGTATTTAAAATTGTCCCCGCAGGTTGAGCCATAGTAATATACACATAATTTCTTTAAAACCACAATGATTGAGCAAAATAAGTTTCATAAAGGTGTTTCAGATCTTATTTAGACTAAATTAGACCTATCTTCAAAATTTCACAGGTTAATTTTACTATTGTATCACTCCAATGTTAAACATTTTAAATGCCTGTTCACAAGTTTTGCTTTTGATAAATAAATTTATCTTTAAAAAAAAAGGAGACTTTTGCAAAGAAATTTAAACCTTAAACACAGATGTGTCATGTAATACCCTTGGCCATGTAGGCTTTAGAAATAAGGTATCCAAAATTAATTTGCTATATTATTCCTCTGCTCTTAGGAAAGAAGACTCTTAGCTCATCTAGAATACAATCGTTTTTCTAAACTAATTTATTTGTAAGTTTTCTAGGATCAAAGGCCAGGGTATGTACATGCAGTAGTTTTCTATCTCCCCCAATGGGTCGGAGAGACAAAATTGTACTTCTGAGGTATCAGTCTTTCAAGAATGGCAGCAAAAAGCAGTGAATAGTTGATCATGGTAACCACTGAACAACTACCAACCCCAAAGCTCACATTTAAAATAAATTTATTATAGTTTGAGGAATTTAAGGTTATCTCACCCAAGTTTCTCTGAAGACCAGAACTCTGATTAGGTAACTATTCCAACACTTATAAGTAGCATAAGTTCCACAGATGGTAGACAATCCCATATATGGGCTATCTTATCTAAGGCTAAGAATTTTCTTCCTTGTGTTTGGAGGAATTCTGCTTCTCTAATTTATAACTAGTTAACAGATTTGTACTTATAGACTAAAAATGCACAGAATATTTCTAAAGATTTTCTACCTGAAGACAGGAAACTTTTCCCCTAGATCTCCAGCAAATGGCTTTAAAACAGAAGTTAATTTTCCAGTTTCCTGAACAGCAATTTCTCCAAAATAACTGAGATTAAATTACTAAAATCACTCATGGAAAGAAACCCATGGCTGAGAAATATAATACAACAATGAATAGCAGGTACAGGGAAGCAAAAGCATTATTTCTCATGTAGTATGTACTCCAAGACCCTATTCACTCTTTAAAATCATACATAGCTTTTAGTCATTGGTAGCCAAAATCAAGAATGCTCATTTTACAAATGAACACAGCGACAGAGTATATGATATTTTAATATAAATTATGCACTAGTGATATAAACTAAGACACAGTCTGTATATTAAGAAAAGCCAGATTTGAAGAGCAAATAATTCAGTTATACGTATGAAAATATTATATAGGTGAAGATATATCTAAGCACATATGAAGATCATCGGACTGACCAGATGATCTTGGACTCCATTTTGCTTGTAATTTTACATGATACTACCTGATACAACTTTAGAACAACAACGTTCCGTAACAAAGCTTCTAAGTGAAGAAAAGTTTTTGATGTACTGTCATTATAATTTTACCTATATCCTAAAACAGGAGCTTTAACACTAATATATTATGTTGCACTTTTTATTTGACCTAGGATTTCATATTTCTCACACCTATGTATTAGTACATATTTTAATATTATCAAAGAACAAATAAACAAATGTAATAAACATTTATAATGGGAAGGCATGTCTTAGTAATATAAATTTAAAAGTTGTCATAGATTTCTGACAACTACACAGGTATATCTTAAGATTTTTATAGAAATCTATTTTTTCTTTCTGTTTGAAAGGAGGTAATATTAATTCCATGCTGATTTGGTGCCTATAAATGGAAGGGGTGGGCTAGGATCATAAAAGGGAGGCCGAGGAGTGTTAATAAGGGGATGTTAGTTGGAATGGGAACGTGTAAAGCCTAGATAGTTAAGTTACGCTTTTAAATATGCAGTCCTGTATCTCTTTGCCTTGGGGTTTATATGAATACAAAGGTAATCAAAAAGTTTGAAATTAGGAAATGACAACATTATGTAAGAACAAAGGGAAAACAGACTTAACAAGATAAGCTGTCTGCATAATCTATCTGATAATTTGTAATGCAAATGCTGAATACATCACTTTAGCAACTTAATTTTATGTTAAGTAATTTTGGTGTCCTAAGGTCATGTTACATGCCCATAACACTCTATACTCTCCTCAGAGCTATGATCACAGTATTATTTCTCTTTCATTTTTAATCTTTCTTTTCATTATTTTGAGCTCCGTTAAGGGCAGTGATCAAATCTGGCTTGCTCACTGGTATTTGTCCATTGTCTGAAAAATGTTAGGCGCTCAAGAAACATTTCAGGAGTATCATTATAAACACAATTAGTGTAGTTCACTTCTGTTTGGTCAGTTATTTATTGAATACCTACTACATGCTGGGATAACAAAGATTAGTAAAGCAAGGCACTTCCATAAAAAGCAGCCAGACTGACAATACATGATATTCCATATCTCGTGGCCCATCTATGCTCTAAGTCTGTATAACGTGCTATGGGAGCACAGGAAATCACTCAGAACTCAGCCAGCAAGTTCCAACAACACTTTCTGTCTAAACTGAGTCCTGAAATAAAACCAAAGGTTTGCCAGTTAAATCAGGATGATAAAAGCATTCTGGGTCAGGGGAACAGGACAAGCCATTTCAAAAGCATGAAAGAACATGATGTATGAGAAATTTTTTACATCATCAACTATTGTTTATTATTAAGCAATGGCTGAAACTTATTTTTGCAAAATCTGTTTCCAATTGGAAGCATTGTAAGACTCCACTGTCTGATTATACATGTAAATTAGTTTTTACCACGAAAAACTATCATGATATGAAAAGGAAGTTATGTTTGTGGACATTTGGGCTCAGAATAACAGAGTAGAATAAAAACAATGGATTCAAGCATTTAAAAAAAGGCAGCTCTCAAGAAGATATACATTATAGTTAATACATAAAGTGCATGTTTTTGCATTTTTTCTGTGATGAGAAAGGTATAAGTTGTTTTCCTACACAGCCCACATATATCCTTTTAAAAAACAATACTTCTTACATACATTCTCATTACGTGCACTTTTTCCCCAGTGGATTATGTATTACTGCATGCATATTATTTGGGGTATCATCCAACTCATTAAAGAAATTACTTAGAACTTTACAATGAAGGGAATTTTTAGACTTGCTTTTACTCTAGCCTATTTACAAACTTTAGAAATAAAGAAGGAAGACTTGTTATTCTCAAGAATCTACTTAATGTTCTGCTATTGGTGTCTTGAATTTCTTAATTTTTGAAAAAGCGTCCTGCGTTTCCATTTTGCACTGGGTCAAATGATGACAGACAAATTATGTAGCCAGTCTTGCTTCCTGTTTTCTTTTGCTTACTACAGAGAATTATTATTTGTAGTTTGCATTTTTGTATTGTTTTTAGGAGAATTCTATTGCTTTCACAATAAAAACTTATCTATCTATTGATATATATACATACACATTTTTTAATTATATGCTTATTTATTTCTGTAAACTACTGTGGTGTAACACGAAAACTTTCAATTGTCATGATAATTACTGAGTATCAGCAGATTCTCTAAAATATTAAAATTAAAAGCATGACACAGAGAAAGAGAGGTGTTAGAATCTATCACTACTACTTACTGCTCTGAAAATGGAAGAAGCAATTTACTTTCTCATTTCTCAGACCTCAATCAGCACCACTCGCTCACCTTTGAAATAGCTGCAGATTTTAATGTAAAATGTATGTGTATTTCTACAGAAATTTTTACATTTAGCTAGAATTTAGCTAGAATGATGTAGCTTGTATTAGATTAATACTCCTGGTAGAGACTAAAAGGTATTTAAATTTATCAGAGAAAAACAAAGACTTAAGGAGCATCACTGAGGGAAATCCAATTACATGAAACCCAAATTCTGCGTATCATTTCATCTTGAGATATTTACCAACTCCTAAACAATACATGCATGGGGCGAGATTTTAAGAATGTTAAAAACAGATACTAAAGCCTATAACACTAATTAGTTTCTAGAGAATTCAAAGTGCTGGAAGACAAAAAATTGACATGACAAGCCTGACAAGAAAGAGGGGCTATGGTTAAAACTCAGGCTTTTAGTTGAGACCCTGAAAAGAGGTAAATGGAGTAAAAGGGGAAAAAATAGACAAATCTGAGCTAGAATAACATGATGTGCTTACATTCCATCTGCCTATAGGAAGAAAATGAAATCTAGTGGGGAGAAACAAAATAGCATCTAGAGCCTTTGCCATCAGTCATGCACATTGCATTCAATAAAATATATCATAAATAAAAGGAAATAAGACCAAATGACAAAAATCAAGAAGAACACAGACAAAGCAGTAAACCCACAAGTGACCAAGATACTAGAGTTTTCAAAACTGGACTTAAATTACAACTAACAATTTTAATAAAATAGATTAAAATATGGAGAATTAAACCAGAGAATTAAAACCCATGTATAAAAAAAGGAAGGAAACAATTCCTCGAAATTAAAAACACTGTAACTACAATTAGGTGTTCAAGACTTAACAGGAGAGAGGATTAGGGAATCTGAAAACTGATAATCAGAAAATACACAGGGGGTTTCCCTGGTGGTGCAGAGGTTGAGAGTCCGCCTGACGATGCAGGGGACGTGGGTTTGTGCCCCAGTCCGGGAAGATCCTACATGCCGTGGAGCGGCTGGGCCCGTGAGCTGTGGCCGCTGAGCCTGTACGTCCGGAGCCTGTGCTCCACAACGGGAGAGGCCACAACAGTGAGAGGCCCGCGTACCGCAAAAAAAAAAAAAAAAAAAAACAGAAAATACACAGGTAGAAATACAAAGAAAATATAAAGATAAAAATTATAGAAAAGAATGAAAGAAATATATGGGATATGGAAGATTCAGAATGTGTGTACTTAATAGTTCCAGAAGAGAGAAAGTGAAAGAATGAATGTCTTAAGAAATACAAGCTGAAGATTTTTCAAAATTTGTGAAACTTATCAAACAACAATATCAAGAACCAATATGAATGCAAGGTAGTGTAAATACAAAGAAAAAGCACAACTCAGCACATAATATTAAAAATTTGACAAAGTGAAAGAGATATACTTAAAGTAGTAGAGGAAATAAGACAATTTTTCTTCAAGGCAGTTAACTGTAAGTTTAAAAACTGACTTCCAATATTATATTAATTTATCAATTTATTCAAGATTTTCTTATATGATAGTTATTTTCAGCTGTGCTTATACAACAATGGATTAAAAAACTGATAAAAACTATGCATATATTATGTTAGATGGGGATAAATTCTAAGGAGTAAAATAATTCAGGGAAGAAGATAGGGGGTGGTAGGATGTTTGCTGTTTAAACACTTTACAAGGAAGCCAGGTGGACATTTGGGGGAAGAGTTTTCCAGGCCAAGGAACAGCCTGTGCAAAGAACGTGAGTTGGGAGCATGCTTGGTGTGTGATCAGTGAAGGTGAAGAAAGTCTAGGCAGTTGGGGCCAAAAGCAGGTGGAAAGAAGCCTAAGAGAGGACCAATTAATTAAGGTCTCACTATACTATATTAAAACTTTGGTTTTTTACTTAGAGTGAGATGCAAAGCTAATGGATAGTTTTGAGGTGAGGAATTACATGATCTGACTTAATGTTTTGATAAAAATCATTCAACTTGTTGTGCTGATGACAGACTACAAGAAGGCAAGGGCAGAAGCTTGGAGATTTCTTGGAAGACATATTTCTACTGTTTTCCTGTTTCCAGAGTAACTGCTGTGAAGTCTGCTGTCAATTAACTGTCATTTCTTTGTGATAATCTTTTTTTACTGACTTCTTTAAAAATCAAAAGGGCTAACACAAAAAGGAAGAAAAGTGTATGGTTTGAAGAGAACACAGAGCAAACAGAACTCACACACTGCTTGTGGGAAAGTAAACTGCAATAACCACTTAAGAAAACTAGTCGGTATTATCAAAGCTTAACATATATATATGCCCTATGGCCTAGCAGTCCTCCTAGATTTATACCCAACATAGATGTGTACACAGTTATCAAAAGATCTGTACAAAATCACTTATAACAGCACAATTCTAAATAGACTGGACCCGTGTCCAAAAATAAGGGAGTACATAACAGCATTTTGATATATTCAAACTTCAGGAAATGATGCAGGAATGGGAATGAATAAAGTATAACTTTATGTACCGACATACATGAATCTCACAAACATAAAGTTTTGTCTGTTTGAAATACCCCTTTTCATTTCTAGCACCCACTACTTTCTTGCACAAGAAGCTCCAGACTCATCTTGCACTTTCCTTCCAATCAACCATTTCTTTAAGGAGCTTTTACTTTATTTGAGAATGGATCTGGAAACTCCTATCAAAGAGACTGGAGTGCTCATTTCTCTTAAGGTGTCATTGCTCCCAGGTCATTCCAGACCTAGGAAATGACAATGAACTCTTACTGATATTACCCATTCCAAACCAACACCTCAGGGTTTATTCTAGTTTACCCCTTTCTTTACATGGAACCATATTCTCTAAAAATGAGAACCTTGACTTTTATCATCAATATATTTATTCACTTGCTCAATCTTCAAATATGCATAGTATCAGAATTTTTGAACCATACTGCTGTGAAAATTAAATATCTAAATTAAAATACATGTGTAGAGTTTTTTCTTTAATCTTTAGTAAATAATCAGAAGAAGGTAGTTACTTAGGTCAGTTATTTTCTTCTCTACCCCCATTAGTGTGGTTTATTAACATTTTTGTCAATTTGGCTTTTAGCATTAAAAAGGTCCCTTTTCCCCTTTAATGCTTGTGCACTTAAATTATACTAGGTTTGATAATACCCCTACTTTCTTACTGTTTCTATGTGCCTGTTATACCTTTGGTCTTCCCTTAAAAATATGCCTCTGTAAGTCACTTTGTTTAGATCTGCCTTTTGAATATAACATGACTGAGTCTTGTTTTGTGAGCAAATTAAACATCTTTTTTCTTTAAAAAGGTAAACTAAGTCCATTCACATTTATTGTTGTACCAAATATGTTTGGTCTCCTTTCTGTCATAATATTTTACAATGATATGGTTTATGTTATAATTTTATGCTTCTTTCTCTATATGATGTGATCTTAAGTAAAAACATATTTTGGAAAGTAGTTCTGTTCCAGTTATTACCTCTGTACTTATACTGTTTTTATGCCCTTAATTCCTACTTTTCATAAACTTAACTACATGGTTTGTCAGCTTTTAAGCTATCTTTTATTCCCTATCTATTGTCTATAGAAGTATCAATAGGTATACTTTAAACTAATACAATGTTACATGCCAATAAAAAAAGAAAACCAATGATCTCATTCAAATTTCCTTTTTAACTTTTTTCCTCCCATTTAAAAAAATGTACTTTGTCACTACATATAGAATTTGTACATTAGTAGTTCACCCTTATCCCCACTATTATTTTAGCATTAAATTTAAATTGCATATATTAAAATGCTCAGTATCAGTCCTGTTGCTGAATTTTCCCCTGCCATCTCATGTTTTAATGAAGCTCATTCTCGTTTTCCTAAGGAGGTCTCACTAGTAGAGAATTCCCTAAATTCATATATGTTTAAAACGTTTTCTATCACCTTTATACTTAAGGAATGCTTAACTTGATACAAAATCCTTGGTTCACACTTTCTTTTATTGATTTTTTGCATGTCCTGCTCTACTGTGGTCTTGCTCAGAATGTTGCTTTTAAATAACTGAACATTGTTCTAATTCTTTTTGCCTTGTAACTTATTTGATCTTTTTGTCTAAAGAACTTGAATATTTTTTAATATCTTCAAAGTTTAATAGTTTTATTAGGGTACTTCTAAGAGCTAATCATCCTCAGTTAATTTTCTCCTGTTTGCCCTTTCAATTTGTGGATTCAAGTCTTAACTTATTTTTAAAAAGATATCTGGGATTATAATTTAAAATATTAATTATATTCCATTATTTTTCCCCAAGGGGTACCTCTTTCTTTTCCTTTTATTCTTTTTTCTTTCTCAGATGCTATGCTTCAAAGACAGCCACTTCAAACAGTGAGAACTTTAAGTTTTCTTTGTAAGTCATGCTGTGAAAATTCAGGATACTTTATTTTAGAAAGTATTTTCACAATTGTCTTACTCTTTTTTCTTTTTTTTTTTTTTTGCGGTACACGGGCCTCTCACTGTTGTGGCCTCTCCCGTTGCGGAGCACAGGCTCCGACGCGCAGGCTCAGCAGCCATGGCTCACAGGCCCAGCCACTCCACGGCATGTGGGATCTTCCCGGACCGGGGCACGAACCCGTGTCCCCTGCAACGGCAGGCGGACTCTCAACCACTGTGCCACCAGGGAAACCCTGTCCTACTCTTAATGGCAGTAGTTTTAGAATAACTTCAGACCTAAGGCTAGCTCTTCTCTTTTCTCTTTCCAGCACTTCTCTCTCTCTCCTCTCCTCTCCCCCCCAACTCCCCCCTCTCTTTCTCATTCTTTCTTTCTTCCTACTCTTTTCAACACAAAGCCTTTGCAGCAGGGTATAGTGTACGCTGGAATCTACTGACTTCTGCACTTACCTTTCCCACATTTTATCTAATTTTAAAGTTTGAGCATTCTCTATTTCCAACTTGCAATGAAGGCATGGTTTTGGTGCATATTTTTTTCTTTTCTTCTTCTTGCTCTATTTTGTTTTAGGAGGAAATACTGGGAGATGCAGACCTAGGTAGCTGCTGTTGTCCTATCAACCTGGAAGTCTCTTAAACATATTCTGTGATACAAAAGCAAATCTATATACAGTTTCATTTTCTCTTTTGTACAAAAAAGAAATCACAGTATGCATACCATTATACTTTTTAAAAAGAATACATTTATCTTGAAAATCTGTCCACAGCAGTTTCAACATTTTATCACATGTATAAAGTAATATATTTGTTACTAAAAATTTTCACATGCTGCTAAATTAAACAGCTATGAAAAAAATAGGATTAGGAACAGTATATTCAGTATTAATGAAACTTATAGCCAGAATACTAACAACAATTCCTAAGGAAAAATACTAGTACAGTTAAAGACACAGCAGATCATCAATAAATGGAGCACTATAATAAGTATATGCTCTTCCTAAAAAAATAAAATAAAATAAAATAAAGATAGCTCAATAGAAGGGGATGTAAGGAAGAGTTGAAGCTGTTGAGTTCTGGGAAAATTAAAGAAGGTCACCCAATAGCACTGGGTCAAAAAAGAACACGGAGTGGACATTCATCATGTATGTGTGCTACTTTTGTGGCTTGGTGCTTTCAGCTGACGCTGCAACATTGCATTCAACTGCTGGTGCTTGCTGGCACAAAATAATCAAATGCTGGGAAAATTCTCAAATAAATCAATATACAGTCCATCTTCTAGTGATATCTTTCCTCTATTTACCAATCACATGTGACCTTATTTGTATTCCATAAATTGGCTGTATTCAGGTATCTCTCTCTCTCTCTCTCTCTCTCTCTCTCGTGCGTGCATACACACCCACATTTAAATGTGAATTAGAATTTATAAAAAGTATCCTCTGTCAGCTATTCTCAACTTCCCTTGTAGAAGTGCCTGATGTCATAAGTTTTGAAGACTCTTGTGTGTACTTTTTTGAAATGGATTGTTTCTTGAATTTCCTTATTTCTGACCCTGGATTCAGTTTTCTTGTTCCATTAATGATATGTCTCCATCAACTTAAATCATGTGGTTAGCCTCATCTTCCCATTTTCTTTGGTTCTTGTAGGTTCATACTTTTTGTTTGAACTCTTCCAGGGACATTTTAATTGATATGAACCCTTTACTGATTATATATAAAACCCCTCAAATAGCCAATGTATAATTATTCTTAAAATCAATAAAACTATCAGTAAAAAGAAAAACAATTCAACTTCTCTTTAAGTCTACTAGATTATATATTCTGCTAAAACAAATAATTCCTAACTACCAAAACAGAACTTGTAATGTAACATCTGGTTAACAATGTGACATTTTGACTGGAACAACCTAGTTTTGAATTTTGGCTTTAGCCTTTACAAGCTGTGTGACTTTCAGCAGGTGGCTTAACCTTTCTGATCTTCACTTTTTACAACGTGTACATCACAGAGTTGTTGGGTAAGTTAAACGAGTAGAGATGTGACAGGACTTCATATATGCCACATTTATAAGTTTGCACTACAGAGATGACACATTCAGTATCTTAATGAGTTATTTTTGTCTCTTATCTAAACTTAGAGGGTATGTATTAGGATAACTAGACAGTTAACCAGAAAATAACCCTAATGAGATAAATAGGATGGATTTGATCCCAGCATGGGGCCTGGGGAATTGCTAGAGAACATACTCATTTTTGGTTATTGCTGGGTAGAGATTGAGCCTTGGAGGAAGGGGGAGCCATGTACAACCATGCTCACCATCCTTCATAGATTCAATGATAGCTGTCTTAGATGGTGATAAGTGCATTCTATTACATAGTAAAAAAAAAAAAGAAAAAAAAGCTGAGTGTGAATAAAACTTATAAATGTGACATCACAACTTTATGGAAAAATTTTGCAAACATTATCTATGTGCTTCTGAATATGCTACATACCTAGAATTCTTTTGTTATTGTTAGCCAACCACTAACTTACAATCATATTTAGGAAATTAAGGACAGCTCTGAAAGGTGAAGGATTCCTTGAGTCAGCAATACTGTGTCACTTCATAGGGTTGTTTTCCTTCTGGGACTAATACAGAGCTTACTGATTTTGTTTAGTCAGCCTCCTGGTACAAGGTTTCTTCTTATCAGCACCCTTTCATATGATTTTTAAACACAGGAATAAGGATTACAGAGTACTGCCTAATTTATTTTTAAAAAAGATATTCCAGTGAGATGCTGACTTTAGTTTTTTGGAGGAAAGATTGAAATTGCCTACAATTTTATCATCAGCAGTGATGGACAGACTTTGAAAACCTTAAGTATTATGTCTTAAAACTGCTTTCACATCATTATCTGTTTGTCCCAGAGGGTCTCAATTTTTCAGTGTTGATTTTAAGTAAACCTTTTCATATTAATTTTTCTACAAAATGTTCTGTACTGTATGCCATAAGTGACAAGATTCCTACTTCATAATGTTAAGCATAACCCTGATTTTATTTATATTCACAAACTTCTTTTGAGAATGGCTAGATCACCTAGTTGTTCTTTTGTGTGTGTCTGTGTGTGTGTGTTCAAGAGACCTCAATATACATGTTCAATGATGTAAATATACTAATGTTAAGAAAAATTTCTAAAATTACAGGGGGTTTTTACCTGATGTTTTAGATTGATTAAAAATATGTATCTTGTAATACAGTTTAGTCAAACTGTATTATTTCTCAGTATACTATACAAATATTATACTGGCTTTCCTGTAAATATTTTCTTTCTAAAGAGATACAAGTTAGACACATGTTTAATTCTATGTAAATCATACATTTCTTATCTTGCAAGTCAATCAGGATACATTTGAGATATGTATGGAGTGCAAATGCGGATAAGTCATTTGTATTCACTTTTTATTTATTCAATATATATATTTTTTAGTGCCTCCCATATACCAGGAATATTTTTAGGCCCTGTGGCTGCAGCACAGGAAAATAAATGAAGAAATTTCTAACACGGAGTTTGAATTTTAGGGGTGGTGGAAGAGAGACAATAGGATACTCACATACACTCACACATACACACACACGTGCACACTAGGCTATAATTAAGAAAACTGGAAAAGAAAGGTAGATGTAAAAGACAGGTACTAAAAAACAAAAAAAGAGACACTTCCTCAAAAAGAATCATTGGAAATCAATATTGGAAATGTTCATGCATGAACTAACATGAGAATAATCTGTACATAAGTCCCATCTTTTTAAAGTCGTTTTCCTTATTGTTGAGTAATAATTTTATAGTGACTTAAAGTTAACATAGAGTTCTGATGTAAAAACACACTCTATATGTCTTAACTGATAAATATATACAATGGTAGATCCCCCATTGAATTTCACTGTCCTACATTTCATACATTTAAGTAGGAAAATTTTTGATGATTTTAAGAAAAGTCAAAAAGAATATACACACCCACACAAATAAGCATGTGTGTTATGTGTGCTCACATGTGTGTGAGTTATATGAAAAACAAGGAACATCCTCTAAGTACTTACCTGGTTTGTAAAAACAAAGCTTGGGTATAAATTGTGTCTTTTGATAGACACTTATTTCTGTACAAACGTTTTTCCTTATCAGTATAACAATATCTGTTCTGTCACCATCACCATGGCATATCTAATAAGACACTAATTTTTTTACAAAATATATCAACCTATTCACCCATTAATCAAGCACATGCTCAATATACTAGATTAAAAATGAGTTAATTCATGATAATTTTCATTAATTACTAATACATTGCTATGTTGAGGGAGCCTGGGTAACAGAGTAAATCAATTCTACTTTAAGAAGAGTCTTGGACAATATTTAACCCAAATGAAAAATATGTTTAATGGTGAAATTTCAGACATGTGACACGTCAATGAACAAGTATTTTGTATAGATGAACTTTTATTTTTTACCTCCTAGTAAGGTATATGAGCATCATATTTAACAGCAGGTATCTTTGCATGTTTTATTTTAAGAATATGCACAACTCACTCCCCCCACGCCCCACCCCCAAGAAATAATGGCAATAATAATGTAGGAAAGAGCTTTCTAGGTTTTCCTAACCTGAGATTTATCTGCTTGCCTTTTGAGGAATAGAGATACTGCCTCAGAGAAGATACTGGCTTTAAAAGTCAGGGCAAGTGGACCTACAGATTATCATACTAAGTGAAGTTAGAGAAGGAGAAAGACAAAGACAAATATCATATGATATCGCTTATATGTGGAATCTTAAAAAAATGATACAAATGAACTTACTTACAAAACAGAAGTAGCCTCACAGACAGAGGAAAAAAACTTATGATTACCAAAGAGGACAGGTGGGGAGAGGGATAAATTAGGACTTTGAGATTAAAATAAACACACTACTATATATAAAGTAGATAAACAACAAGGACTTACTGTATAGCACAGGGAACTACAATCAATATCTTGTAATAACCTACAATGGAAAGAATCTAAAAAGAATATATATATCTGAATCACTATGTTGTACACCTGAAACTAATAAAACATTGTAAATCAACTTAAAAAAAAAGTCAGGGCAAGTGCTATTGAGTTCAATCAGATTTTTTTTCAGTACTTTCTGAAAGTACTGCTAACATGCTGATAATAATTTCAAATAAACATAACTATTGTAGTATTTTTTGTAAATGACAAGATCATTTGGCCACAAAAGTGTGGGTCTATAGGAATATTTCTATCAAAAATATAATGCTGCAAATATAGGCTGAAAATACATAAGAGAATTGCTCTGGATAATAACTTATGAAAAAACAAAATGGAGTCCATTTCTCTGGTACCGACATTATTTAAAGTATTCTCTGCCCTGCTGTACCTTTTGAAAAAATTTTGGATTGTACATATACTCAAAAATAGCACTAAAAATCATTCTTTGCTGACAAATGGAAGATACGTTACTCTCTACTGTTACTAGATTTAAATGTGAAATATCAATATAGTACCTCTTTCTCCACTACTTCCCTGAGTACCCTGAGGACTTGTTTCCCATTTTTATGTTTTTTTGTTTTTGTTTTTTTGTGGTTTTTTTGGCAGTACGTGGGCCTCTCTCACTGTTGTGGCCTCTCCCGTTGCGGAGCACAGGCTCCGGACGCGCAGGCTCTGCGGCCATGGCTCACGGGCCCAGCCGCTCCGCGGCATGTGGGATCTTCCCAGACCGGGGCACGAACCCGTGTCCCCTGCATCGGCAGGCGGACTCTCAACCACTGCGCCACCAGGGAAGCCCCATCTTTATGTTTTATTGACAAAGGTCAAGTACTTCTTTCCCAACTCAGATATGAATAGTCTTGAAATTGGTGCTGATAATTCTCATGCAAGTACTGTATACTTTTACTCTAATTTGTTTATTCATAAAAATAGTATGCATTGTTCTGTGTGTTCTAAGAATTTGTACTAATGAAATGTGATACTTTTCCAACTTGATACTTTCATTCAATATTCTATTATAGAGATGTAGGTATCCTGATATACACAGATGTTGATTATATTTCACTGCATGAATTAGAGTTTATTTAGCCACATACGATGAAACAATTACACTTTTAGATAAACTACATATAGAAACATTCCAGTATTTTATGTAATTCATCTTCACACATTCTCTATCAGGGTAAGGTAAGTAAAAAAAAGACTTGAAGTGATTACCACTTCATTTTACTGTCTCTGCTGATTTACACTTAAGTAGGAAACACTTTTTAGTACCATCGCTATGGCTATTTTTATTTAAGGATAGCTAAAATATGAATCCTATGACTATAAATTGCAGATAGGTAAATCAAGAATTTAATCTCTCTCCCAGCCTCAGATTGCAATGCAGTTTGTAGCACACCTGTCAGAAATGCGCAATACACTGAATCATAAAACTATAATTCAGATCAGATCCAATCAGTCACCGTGTTATCATCGGCTGTTTTACATATTATGTGGATCTGGAGCTCAAGAATCATTCTTTAGCATAAAGAGTATTTAGTATAGCACACTTAATAATGCCTGCTGCACAGATCATTTCACTAGGAGAGCATTAAAATAGGTCTGTTTCTGATATGGCTGCATAAGCCATTTTCTATGGAGGATCTTTTAAAAGATCCTTTATTTGAAGAAATACTCATTATTTAAAATGAACTAAACTTTAACGTATTCTCAAATAAGGCATTTTACCATATTCTTACACAATTCTCTGAGATACGCAAGGTAAATATTGTTAGCTAAGAAAATAAATTTCTATACCTGATGTGCTAAATAGAAAGTAAAACATTTTTAATGGAAATAAGTTATTTAATATATAACTCACAGTTGCTGTAATACCTTCACATTTATGTTTTCCTTTAGAAAACAATTTCAGCTTGACCTTAATAAAACATTAGAGGCCTTTTTAAAGCCTGTACAAAATCAGAAAAAGACAGATAAACCCATTCAATGGTCTCTGCTCAGCTCCTCCAAGTCTTTGGCCCTGCCTCTACCACAGTTAGGAGAGGGAGATATCTTCTCTGAAAATTAGCCCTGGGCTTTAAGAATCTCTGAAAAGTTGTGCTTACTAAGAAAGGATTGAAGAATGTATTAAAACCATATTCAATACGCATTTTAGTGTATATACAATACCTCATTTAAAATATACACACACACTTTTAAAATAAAAAAGTCTGGGAAGATATATACATCAAACATTACATCGATTATTGCTGCAGTGTGACTACAGATGTTGTTTACTTCTTTATTGTATATAGGACAATATTGTAAACAGTGAATATTTATCACTGTTTTGTGAATATCACAAATGTACAGAACATCTACTATATAAACGTTACTGTTTCAAGTTCTGAAAAGTGAACAAAACAGTGTCTTTATTATGGAGCTTGTAGTTCTACAATAATTTTTATTTAAAAATGAAGTACTTTAAGTTTGGTATGATGACAATTTTGTAAACTTTGGTACTTGAAAGCCAGATTATTTCTTCATGATGAGAAAGAATAATTCTTACTTCTTTTTCTGTATTTTTAAAATTTTTCTAAAAGTATGACTTCATTATAAAAACTTAAAAATAATCTAAAATCTTAGATGCAAGTATTTCAATTGACCAAATTATTCCTTAAATTATGGTTTACATTCTTTTTTGTCTGTTCCAGTTTTATCTTCTATCACTGAGAAAACACTCATCCTGAAAGTGATTTGACTTTTTAAAGCTAAAATTTTGCTTCAAACTGTTCCCAATAAAGATTTTAATAGTCATTTTATCTCTATTTTTAAAATTTTGCTTTATTTAATCAATTTCCTTTTATGTTATATTTTTTCTTCTGATCTCTCTGCTCTTCGTGACTTTCTGCGTGAATTTCATGAATTCATTTACCTGTGTTTTATTATGAACTTAAATTCATTTTCTAAGTTATCTTTGATTCATTGTTGCAAATTACATTTGCAATGTAGACCTGGCTCCCAATTTTCAGAGCGACATACCTTTCCATTGGTCATGCAGTTGTAGACCCACGTTCTTTATTTTATGTGTTTGTTGATCCTTTTTAAAGATTTTTTTCTTATGTGCATATCATGAATGATAATTAGATTAATACTATTTCACAAGGTATAAGGATTGTTCATTCAGTGACTTCCAACATGCTGATTCATTCTCATTTTCACTCCTAAAGCAGGATTGCTTGTTTATATGATGTAGCCCAATTCTTGTCTATAATATATTTTTATGAGTTTCTACTGAGTTGTATTTTTATTGAGTTTCATATTTTATGAGTTTCTAAAACATAAACGTATAATTTGCAGTTTACATTTTACATAACCTATTCCTATTTATTCTCGCACTTCCAACAATTTACTCGAGAAAACTATAATCCTCAGGAAGTAGTCGTCCCCACAGTGGCTGTTAGCAGAAGTACTGATCCATTGATTTTCACTGTAGTTTCAAGTGCAGATTTCATTTTTTCCTATATTTTCATAAGTGTTCTAATTGATAGATAAGCAAAGCTAATTTAAGACCTTATACTCAAAATGCCATTTTGAGATAGTACCAGGCTGGTAAAAAAAAAAAAACAAAAAAACACTAGAGAATGCCACTTAAACCCCAAATGAGTACAAGACAAATAATACTCAAAATCATAGTTATTTTAAGCCATTAGAAAGCTTATATTGGAATGCAAACCTAATGATCTAAAATCCAAAAGAGTGACCAGCCCCTATTAGATGAGCTCAGTGGCGGATTTAGTCTTTAACAGAGTAGTGCGAGGACAAAGAAACAGCCCTAGATGCTGGTAAGAAGAAATCAGCTGAAAATTGTAACAAAGGAGATGACTATCTCTCCTGGAGTTGAAACAGAAGTGAGAGTCACCTGCTGCCAAGGAGCAGCAGCATTCCCTTGGAAATGCAAATTAACAAGAGTTAACACTACACAATCATTATAGTGGCTAAGATGAAAAAGACTGACAACACCAAATGTTACAGAGGTTGTGGAGGAACTGAAGTCTCATATATGGTTTTGGGGAATGTAAGATTTGCAACTACTTTGGAAAACTGTTAGGTAGTGTCTTAGAATGTGATAAGTACCTTTACCCTACGACTCATCAATTTTACTCCAGTAAAATGAAAATATATGTCTCCAAAAAGCCTTGTGTAGCAGTATTTATACAAAGTTAGTTCATAATAGTGAGAATTGGAAACAGTCCAAGTGTCCATCAACAGGACAATAGAAAAACTTTGTGATACTCATATAATTTTTTAAAAATTCATCAAAAATTGCAAACTAGTGACATATGCAAATACATGGATAAATATAAAAACATTAAGTTGAGAAAAAAATCCAATTACAAAACAGTGTACACCCTATGATTCCCTTTATGTGAAGCTCTAGGTAAGTCAATAAATAAATAAATAAATAAATACTAACCCATGGTGATAGCAATCAGATTAGACTGCTTCTTGGGGTAGGAAAGAATTAACTGGAAAAGGGCATGAAGACACTTTCTTGAGTAATGGCAATGTTCTATTTTTTTTAAGTTATGTGGATTTCATTGAGTGAATCCATTGTCAAAACTGAGCAAACTGTACACCTAAAATCTGTGCAACTCACTATGCATACATTACACCTCATAAAATAAGATTTTTAATAGCTCAAGAAGTCCAAAAAGTAGGAACCAGGCTGATTTTTTTAAAAGATATTAAGAAGACTGAGTAACAAAAACAACCAAAAAACAATGTAAGAAAAAATAATTTAAGGCTCTTTGGCTCTTCATGGAAACTGTGGTGCATATGTGGTGGCTTCTAATTCATCTGTAACTCAGAACTTTCAAAATAGCTAAAGTTAGGTGATTTCAGATTCTTGGCTCAAGCCAAAATGACTAAAGTAGTTGTTAACCCATTTATTAAATAATGTATACTGTACTCTTCTTAGTAAAATTGCTTAAGAAATCAAATGATACAGCTAGAATTGTTTAATGCTTGAAGAAAGAAAATAAGAAAACAATTTAACTTGCAATGAAAGTTAGGAGGTGTTACATAGATTTATAGATTACAGCTTTATATGGGACAATCAGATGGTTATTGGTAGCACATAAATATACTTTCTTACATAGAGTTAGTGGCACCATCCTTTTCCACATAAAGCAAATGTTACCTAACTCTGTAACACCATTACTACAATAAACAATTAGTTACTTGTTTTCATGACTGCTCTCTCTCTCTCTCTTCCTTTCTCCACTCCCAAGGGAAACTCTTATAGGGCCTTACTGGCCTAGTCATCAGAGCTGAGCACAGTTCCTAGCTCAATATAGGAGTTTTGAATTTAGTAAAAATAAAATGTAAGAGAAAATTAGTCATTCCTAAATCTTAGGTACAGTAGAACATTTTTTTTTTTTTAGAATCAAATATAAAAATATGGACCAAATAGCAAAAACCAGCATGCGAGGAGGATTTGGAGATCATAGTGGTTTAGAAAAACCCTGAAGAACTCTGTAGTAGCCAAGAAAAAAATTATTCAGCAGAGTTGTGTATACTTTTTATAGTTCAAAAAATAATATTAAACTTCAATGTGAAAACCTGTTTATACAAGCACAATTTGGAATAAAGTTATTGACATGAATATCTATCTATACAGATGTCTAACCCTGCTGGTGAAAGCATGATCATTCCTGAGATTGCATTAAGTCAACTCTCCAAGGACTCTCCAACCATCCTCATTACGTTTTGGAATACAGAATGATAGGCAAACCACCTCCTCTTAGAGTGGAGCAATGATAAAGTAATTTGTAAATGGATTTAAATGGCAATGGGGCAGCTCTGAAGATTTATGTACAAGTTTCGACTAAGGATATACATTTCATGAGACAAATAGGTAATACATTGCCTCTTACATTCTTACCAAGTCTGAATTTTGTTACTCTTAACCAGAAATATCAGTATTCACAGCACAGACTACACATTTCCAAAATTTGACATTAATTAGGCTGAAGACATTTCTTCATTGACAGCTTGGAACTTTTTGGTTAATGATGAAATTAAATTTCATGAATATAAAGCAGTGGAAAAATTATTTCCTTTTCATAGAACTAGTGAATTTTATAATTTCCTTTAAAAGTTTTATTAATAATAGTAGCTGTCCATATATCAAACTTTTACTAAATGGCATTCTATAATTTAAGAACTCTGAGGTCAACAACTGTATTTTTATTTTTGTCTGATATACACATACTACATTTGTTATATATAATGACAATCTCTGAAGACATCAATACAGAATACAAAGGCTATTCATTTTCATTTCTTAGAAGAAAAGTGACCATGCACAGAGACGAATACAATTTAAGACTGGCCTTTATACAGATTAGTACCATTTTAACAAAAGTGAACAAAAATTGACTTGGGCAAGAAAAGTGAAAATTATGTCCATCTATTTGCCAATTAAGGACTTCCCTGGTGGTGCAGTGGTTAAGAATCCACCTGCCAATGCAGGGGACACGGGTTCAAGCCCTGGTCTGGGAAGATCCCACATGCCACGGAGCAACTAAGCCCATGCCCCAACTACTGAGCCTGTGCTCTACAGCCTGCGAGCCACAACTACTGAGCCCATATGCTGCAACTACTGAAGCCCGTGCTCCGCAACAACAGAAGTCACAGCAATAAGAAGCCCACGCACCGCAATGAAGACTAGCCCGCGCTCACCTCAGCTAGAGAAAGCCCACGCACAGCAACGAAGACCCAACACAGCCAAAATGGAATAATATATTTTTTTAAAAAGTTGCCAATTTTTTGCAGATGGAAATGCTAGTACTTTATGTCTTAAATGTCACTTACGACACAATTTGGGAAGCCAGATGCAGCTGGCTTTTAAGAATCAAGATGACCTATGTGCTTTTTATGACCACAGAGAGCCTGGTTCCTGAATGGTTTACTGCCTTCTCAAAACAAAGAATATGTTAATAATGCCTGTATCTCTTTGAAGAGTGTTTTATTATTTTTTTGATTTATTGCATTGGCATTTAAATGACTAATATAAGTACGAACTAGGGAAAATTCACATAGTAGAGGCCTAATAAATTTTCAAACAAGTTCGTGTGATGAAATATACTAGCAGTAATAGCAAAAGACTTAAGTTCTTTCTTCATCTTTCTAAGGTACTAGAAAATTATCTCTACAAACCTCAGTTTTATAGATCGTAAAACTTCGAGGACACACACTATACAATTGGTCTAATTCATCATGACTATAAGGACCAGATGCCACAAGCGTTAAAGCATTTTTTGAATAAGAGCTACATAAAACACATAAAATATTGGAAAGTTAAAATGTTTGTAGAGAGATAATAGTTCTAATGCTTCCCTCTCTCCCATCCTAGACTACACAACTTCTGCAGCAAAACCAACCACAAATTCTCAGTGGCTTACAAAAATAACATTTATTTTTAACTACTGATGTGACATCTGCTGGATTGTTGTACCTCAGACAGTTGGTTCAATTTTTCTTGGTTCTGTGGGGTTTGACTAGTTTACAGAAAATTTGAATTGGGATGTCCAAATGAAAATACTCCCTGGAAACTACATTAATCCATTCAGATATCCTAGAAATGAATTTTATAAACATGCCTCCTTTAAAGTTTTCTCTCCCAAGAAGATATGTTAAGTGGCCAAAATGTTACTCATTTCACTTTTAAACCTTATCTATTATGTTTTTATAAAAGAAATAGTCACAACACTCCATGCTGAAAGTTCTAGAATATCTATTTTGTTTCTTCCAATGACACCAATTGCAAACAATTACACACCTTTTCTGAATTAAGCTTCTTGTAGCCATTAATAATATGAAATTAATAACAAATGACTTGCAGTAGTAACAGTCTGTCTCAAAACTTCTTCTCCCAAAGTAAATTCACTAGGTATATGTTCTGCATCAACTTTAACCCAGCTGATAGTTTTAGTTGCCAAAGCAAAACATGAATCACCGTTTTTTCAGTCCCCTGTAACAATAAAATTTATAAGCCTCTAGTCAGGCTACCAAAGACAAAAAACTACAAGAGAAGACACAAATTACAAATATCAGAAGTTAGAGAGTGCCCTTCACTACTGATCTCATGGCCATTAAAAGGTTAATAAGGGAATATTATAAACAACTCTATGCCCACTAATTTGATAATTTAGATGAAATAAAACATTCCATTAAAGGCATAATCTAAAGAAACTCACACAAGGAGATAAAGATAACCTGAATAGGTCTTTAGTTACTTAAAAAACAAGTCAATAATAACCTTCCTAAGGATTTCACTAGTGAGTTCTACCAAATATTTGAGGAAAAATGACACCAGTTCTCTATGATTTGTTCCAAAAAATAGTAGCAGAGAAATCACTTCCTAACTCATTCTATGAAGCCATGATTACCCAAATACGAAAACTAGACATGACAAAAAAATAACATGACAAAAAAATAAACTATTAACCAATATTCTTCATGAAAACAGATGCAAAAACCTTCAACAAAATATTAATAAGTAAAATTCAATCAATAATCCAAAAATTCAATAGATAATTATATACCATAAACAAGTGGGATTTATTCCAGGTATGTAATCCATCCCATCAACAGCCTAAATAAGAAAAATCATATGATCATATTAATAGATGCCGAAAAGTTATTTGAAAAAAATCTAATACCCACTATGAAAAAACAAAACAACACAAAACCTCTAATCAAAGCAGAAATAGAGGACAACTTCCTCAACTTGATTAAAAAAAAAAAACTGCAATGAGTCTTATAGCCAATATCATACTTAAAGTGAGAAACTAGATACTTTCCCTCTAACATCAAGAACAAGACAATTTCTCTACTTGTCCTGGAAGCCCTCCCAAATGCAGTAAGAGGAGAAAGTACATAAAAGGTACACAAAACAAAGAGGAAGAAATAATACACATGGCAAATAAAGCATATAAGAAGCTGCTCAACATCATATGTCATCAGGTAACTGCAAATTAAAACAACAATTAGATATCACTGCACATTTATAATGACTAAAACCCAAAATACCGACAACAACAAATGCTGACGAGAATGTGGAGCAACAGGAACTCTCATTCACTGTTGGCAGGAATGCAAAATTGTACAGCCACTTCAACGTGGAAGACAGTTTGGCAGTTTATCTCAAATCTAAACATATCTTATTATATGATGCACCAATTGCACTTTTAAGTGTTTACCCAAATAAGCTGAAAACATATTTGCACAGAAACCAGCACAAGAATGTTATACAGCTTTACTCATAATTGTAAAAAATTGGAAGTGACCAAGATGTCCTTAAATAGGTAAATGGATTTAACAACTGTGGTATAACCGGCAAATGGAATATTATTCAGCAATGAAAAAAATGAAGTATCAAACCCTGAAAAAAAAAAACAAGAAAAAAACAAAAAAAAAAATTGAAGGAACCCTAAATGCTTAATACTAAGCAAGATAAGCCCATCTGAAAAGATTACATACTGTACGATTCCAAGTAAATGACATTCCGCAAAAGACAAATCTATGAATATAGTAAAAAAAAAAAAAAAAAAAATCAGTGTTTGCTGGGCATCAGGGGTGGGCAGGGCATAAGAGATGACTAGCTGGAGCACAGAAAGTTTTAAGGCAGTGAAACTATTCTATATAATACTGTAATGGTATATACATAATATTCTGCATTTGTCTAAACTTACAGACCTATAACACACAAAGAGTGAACCCTAATGTGAACTTTAGGAAACAATAACACGTTAATAATGATTCATCAATTTTAACAAATGTGTCAAACGAATGCAAGATGTGAACAACAGGGGAAACCAAATAGGGGAAACCATATGTGGGGGAAGAGGGTATATAGAAACACTGTAGTTTCTGCTTAATTGTTCTGTAAATCCCCAAGTATTCCAAAACAGTCTATTAATTTAAAAATGTTCTAGTTTCATTTCTGCAAGTAAGGAGTTTGAAAGTCCTCACTCTGTCCTAATGACAAAAACAAAAAAAACACAAAACACCACTGAAAAATCAATAAGCTTTTTTGGGTCTGTAAGAGAGGAGAGGATACAGGCAAACTGCTGCCCCCCAAGAATGGAGAGACTGGTGAACACAGAGAGTCATGGCTTACCTGAGCAGAGACCTGCAGAAATCACCACCTCCAGCCAGGATAGGAAAACCTGAACCGTAATAGATGAATTGCTGGAGGCTCTGTGCAGACAACTCTGGGAGTTAAAAATTCCAGAGAGAGCCAGCCATAGAAAGGTCCTCACAAAAAATACCTCCAGGAACTCAATAAGGTTCCCACAGTAAATGGAGAAAAACTCCCTCGCCTTTCCAGCAGGGGAGGGGCACAGGAACCATTTTGAAATTGGCAAATATTGGGGCTCATTATACTATTCCTTCTACTTTAGTGAATGTTTGGAAATTTCCACAATAATAAAAACCATGGTAGAACATTAAAACAAAAGGAAAGGAGTAAAAAAGGAAGAAAAGGAAAATAATAACCAGAGTACAGGGCTGCAAGGCCTGCCCTCAAGGGCAACTAATTAACCAGAGCCTAACCTGTTGGGATATTATCAAAGCCAGCTGACCTGAGGGAGGGGAAATACTCAACTCCAGGCAGTTCTTACTTTCCATGTAGGAGAAGGGAAATACCTGACTACAGCCCACTCTAGCCATCCTGCCCCACCTGAGAGGCGAGGGTAAAAACAGAGAAACACTTGTGAAGTTCGCAGTCTAGATGCATAGGCTAACTAAAACACTAAATGACTAAAAGATTCTGACACCTAATCATAGGAGTACAGAATGCTTCCCTTGCCCCCTATACCTCACCACCACAATACTAAAGGCCCATTTACAGCTGTTCCTTTCACCAGGCACATTATATCCAGCTATCGAAAAAAAAAACTACAAGGCATACCGAAAGGCAAAAAAACATAATTTGAATAGACAGAGCAAGCATCAGAACCAGGCATGGCAGAAATGTTGGAATGGTCAGATGAGGAATTTAAAACAACTATGATTAATATGCTAAGGGCTCTAATGGATAAAGTAGGCAGCACGCAAGAACAAACGTGCCTCCTTTTGTAAGAACAATGTAAGCAGAGAGATGGAAATCCTAAGAGGGAAAGAAAAATGCTGGAGTTAAAACACACAGAAATAAAGAATGCCTTCAATGAGCTTGTTAGGAGTCTGGATACATCTGAAGACAGGATCTCTGTGCTTGAGGGCCTACCAACAGAAGCCAACAAAGGAGAAAAAAAAAAAAACACCTCAAAATATAAATAATATAATCATCAGTAATGTCATCAGTGTAGCTCAGGTCTGTCTACTAATGAATTCTCTAACTTTCAAAAATGTGATGAAAAGTTGTCTTCCACATATACATTAAAAAGGAAAGCTTTGTTGATGTGTATCTTAAATGTCACATAGGACACAAAATCAGGAAGCCAGATGCAGCCAATATTTAAGATATAAATTTGATTTCTAAGATTTTTGCTTTATTGAATCTGAATACTGACATGCAATAGATTAAAATTTAAAAGAATTTTTCTTGTCTTAAAGATGATTGAGAATTGCAATTAAAAAAAGAAAACAGAAACCATTGGTAAATGGTATTTAATGTAAAAAAACTTTAGGCTTTAAAATGGTGGAACTCTAGACAGTCAGAAAAAGTATGTTTTTCTGTAGGTACACAGAGCATGCTAATTTCCTGGTTATGTTCAGGATGGAAGAATATTGAAATGGAAAAAAAGCTTGGAGTTTGGAAGAGATTATTTTGGAGTTTGGAAGAGATATTTATAATGAATTACACAGCTGAAAATCTGGAAAGAAATTTTCATGGTAGGATGTAAAATGTAGGTATAGTAAAATCATCTTCTTAAAGGAAGAGACTATCAGAGTGTATTAAGAGAGAAAATAAAACCTGCCATATAGTAAACCTATAGAAGATTTATTTAAGGCAAAAATATTTTCAAAATTCTAAAATCAAAGGGATGTAAAAGTATATAACTAAATGAAAGATTGATGGTGGGGAGATTATTAATACAATACAAAATAGAGCAGAATTAAGGCATTAATCCTGAAATTTGATACTGCTTACTATTAATTACAAAGGGGTTTGAATTAACTGAGTATAGGAATCTCAATAAAGCTGTTAACAAAAAAGTTTCTTTTTGGTATGACCAATGATCCTTTTTCAATTCCTCTTAAACATCATTAGATTTAGATGTATCCACTTTAGGATAAGTAGGGGATTTACGGTACTTTGAATTGATACAGCCACCTGAGCCAGAGTACCTTACCATCCTTGAGCTGGTAATTATGTATCAACAGTATTTGATAGCAGCATTGTCAATATCCTCATTCTGATTTTTATCTTATTCTTTATCTATCACCTGAACAGCTGACTCAACTAAACCATTCTTCTTGTTGTTCTTGTTCTCATACTTATTTTTCTGGTCATCAATTTTTTTCTTGTGAATAGCTCCAACCTTTTTCTCATTATTAAAGCAAATGCATGGCAGATGTGGTCAGCGGTGGATCATTTTCTATCACTCTCTGACCTTGACGTTGAAATAAGGGGGCCCAAGCAAAAGGAACACAGCAAGCACAATGGTAGTAGAGCAGTGGTCTCTTGACACCCAGGCACAGCTTCTGAATATTCCAAAAACTCCTCATTAATTAAGATTACGACTGAGAATTGATACTGAATTTAATAACATGGAGGTGACTGGCTACTTTGACAAAAGACCTAGAGTGTCATGTTAGGGTAAAACCTGATTAGAGTGGGTTGAAGGGAACTCGGAGAGGCAGTGTAATCAGCAACTGTGGATAATACTCAGTGAGTTTTGCTATAAAGGGCAACAGGGTAATGGGCAGAAACTTGAGGCAAAGGTCAAGTCAAACGGTTTTGAAATAGAAAAGTCTGCAGATGGTAATGAGCCAGTAGAGAAGGAAAAATAAAATATGCAGGGAAGAGAAAAGCACTGCCAGAATGATGTACTTGTTTAGGCAAGAAGTGGGTGTTGAACATGGCTGGAATATTTGCAATATTTCCATATTGTTTTTGTGTATCATTATGCTACTTATCGTTAATTTTAGACTTCAGAAGAAATAAATATACGCCAGCATCTCTTTGTTTCATTGTCTGTATTTTGGTTCCTTTTGCATATTTGGTATTATGATTTCTTGTAAAAATGCTTTAGGGTCAATTTAGCTCTCAGAAATAGGGAAGCCTACTAAAATCGCTTCCCCATTCCATGGTACCATGAAGAAATGTTTTCCAAGATTTTAATTACTCAGAGCAAACTACCAAAATCAAAACGAGTGTAAAGGATCTGTGCATAACTTATATTTTCTAGACCTTTTTTCAGAAAAAGAAAACAACAATTGTAGCTCACACAACAATGAGAATCTAATTGATAATTTCTGGCCGATCTCATAGCCAAATACTCACTGGAAATTCCAGGTGTGTTTAATATGCATGAGACAAAAGCAATCAGATGAAGACGAATGGTTTACAAGTTGGAGGAATGTTGTTCCATGTTCTGGTTTGTTGTCTCCAATGTACTGATTCTGGTGATAGAGTTTTATTTATACCATTTATTCTTGCCCTAGTTACTGATGCCATAAATACCCTTTTTGGAGCCAAGCATCTGGAGATAACCAGAGAGATGGAGCCCAAAGCACCCATCACTAGGACGACAGTAGAGATACTGGCTAAAAATCTGCTCTCTCAGTATGGGGCCAGCCAAAAAGAACATGAAAGCCATACTTTTGCTTTTCCATGACTTACTCATCAGTAGTTTTATTCTTGCTCCTAATCAGGGTTCTTTAAGTCCAAAGCTTTTTAAACGCAGCCATATTTCTTAGGCTGAGCACTCAAATTTAGCCTCTTTTTGTTTCAGTGCCTTATCATTTTTGAATAAATATATGACTGAGAATTATACTGATATGAGACTACAGCACAAGCAATCTGGTCACGATTATCAGCATCTAGTTAAAGGATCCTTTTCACTGAGGCATTTTCTCTTACTTTCCCGTCACCTACACCTAGCATAGATTTGACTGCAGATGGCTGCCCCAGAGTGCATTTGATGCAACTGGAAATATGACTTTCAAGCGACTTTAACTTACTCGTCATTGTTATATGGTCACTTTACCAGTGATTTAAGAGCGACACTTACCAATATGTTATTTATCTCCCATATCATTAACAAAATCCCTAAGCTAATTGCAATATATAATCACTTTTTCAAGATTAAAATCTTGTTTTTCTAAGTAACAATGAAATTACAGTTTGAAATGTCTCTGTCAAAATGAAAATTCTGTCAAAACTGAATGTTCTGTAACTTATATTATCAGCATGGTCTTGTCGTTTCTTTTCTATTTGGCTGTTACAGATAATTCCACAAGGCCCAGGCAAGCTAATTAATCCCAGGTCACATAAGGTTAGGTAGCTTGCTGTCACATCAGTGTTCCTACCCAGCTACTGGGAAAAGGCAGAATGACAAAATAAAGCCATGGAACATCAGGTCTTCCTAATAATGCCACTGTCATTTTTCAAGTTTCTGCCAAATCCCTTCTTCAGAGCAATAGCAAATGCCAATGAAGACTGAGCTATTTGTTAGCAGGCAGGATAACTACTTTTCAAATAGCAAGGGGAAAGCATTACATGTTCTCTGGTGTTGAAAAGAGAAAGAGAGAGAGAATGAGAGAGAGAGAAGGGTCACTGATTATCTCTATTTGGGAGACAATTTCTATCTTCTCTGAACTGGAAACCCCAGTAAGATCCGTGTGGCATTGGCTCTGACTAAATGAGGCTATTAGTGTGAGAGAATTTAACAGTGTGTGAGATTATTAGCTTATTATCACTCAAGCGGCAGCCATCACTGCCTTGCTATGGTAAGAGGAAAAAGGGCTGTAGCGTCAGCTTTTACTGCTGATGACAGTAATTTACTCTGTCAATGTTTAAACACTTCATGGAAATCAAAACCTGAGACGAGAACTCGAATGTCTGGTTGACTTTTTTGTGTCTATGAATACTCAAATCTACATCTTTGGAGAAATCATTGTTTTCAGCTGGATGCTCAGAACACATTTATTACAAAGATCAAACAAGTTTAAATCAATTCTTCTCCTACGAGCCTTATAATTTAACTAAAAGGGTGCAAGATATTGGTGCAAGGACTTTAGGGTAGTATATAGACAGAGGACCCAGTGATGGTCCACAGAGAAGTAACTTCTTTTATCTGATTTCTTCAAATGTTTCCTCTACCAAACAATGATGGGATCTTCCATTCCATAATTAATACAAATTGTGACTACTACTGTCTCTTATACATTTTTAAAAATTTCTGCAGCCTGGGGTGAAAATTATTCTATAGACTAGTGGGGAGAGAGAAAAGAGTACAAGAAGGCTACATCCCACTACCAACCCTTGGCATCTCATTCCTCTAACACAGCTTTATTTTTCTCCAAAGCAACCTAATACTTTACACAATAATTTCTCTACTGTTCCTCTTTTTCACTGAACGAAAGAGCCAAGTGGGCAGAAATTTTGCTTTGTTCCCTGTTGTATCTCTAGTAAACCTAGCATGCTAACAGACCTTCCAGAAACATCAACTGAGTCAATGAATAAATGAATGAATGAATAAATAAGTTTGGGTGCTCACAAATGGTGAAGTAACACACCCTGAACAACAAAGAGAAGAACGGACTATGGTGATTTTGCTTTACACCTTAGGCTTCTCTCAGTTTGGTAGAGAACACTGACATGTTTGTATATGTAAGATTTTATATATATAAATAATCTTGAAAAGACTTATATTGCAACAGAATAAATATACTCCCAAGGAAAGGAAAAAGGAATTCCCTGATTTTTTAGAGACACTGTGTTCTATTAACCTTCTGCTTAACTCCCTGTGGATCAAGACCCTTGCTTATCTTTCTGACATGCAAGTCACTACAGCAATTTTGGTCCCCTGGCTTCTGGAGGTTAAAAACTCCCACCTCTTCTCTATTGCTTTGGGGTCCCAGCTTCTCTACTGCTATAATATCAAGCTCTGTGATCACTGTCCTACCATCAGTTCTGGCCTACAGAAGCAAGCCACCATTGAACAGAATAGTGCCAGCATCCTTTTCACCAACGTGTTCCTGATGGCTTTGGTGAATGGATGTGTCCTCTGGGCGTTCTTGCAGAATATAATCCTCTGGTAGGCGGTCTGGTCTCACATAATAATATATTCCTACCTGCAAAATCACTTTTCTGAGCCATTTGACTCCTCCTTGTACTGCGTGCCAAGCAAACTCAGGCATTTCCACTTTGCTCAGTGTGGACAATTCTTTTCCCCAGGTTTCTAAGAGACACTCCAGCAGTGAACTTGTCCCATACCCTGAGTTTTCGCCAAGGTGTTACATGTCTGAGAAAGTGCCACCAGGTCTATGAATTCTTATTTAACCACTCTTGTGCTCCGGGCTTCCCATCCCTGCCACCCTAAAAGCAAGAACCATCCCAATCCAATCCCAGGAGTGCTACTCATACATACGAGCTAATTCTTGTTCCTTTGGGGTGCCTATGACCAGCTGCCAAGGTTCTTGATTAGTTTCAAATCCTGCTCATTCTTGTATTTGCAATCCCTGTTTTCCACTTACTTATATACTCTTTCTACTCCTGATCTGGTCTGACTGTAGTAGCATTGCAAAGCAAAGCAGAAAGGTGGAAGAAATCATGCTGTGTTTTCAATAACCAGGTGATAAATGAGATTGATTGAGGCACTTTCAGGCTTTGAATGGGAAACACACTGCACGCATTAACATAGGAATATTGCTTAAAGTGGCTACAGCTACTATTTGTTTTATCTTGAAAAGGAGGCTTTCACCAAACGAAAATATAGAAAGCTGATGTTTTTTGAAATGTTCACTTCAATTATTCATTTATCTAAGAAGAAAATCCTTACCCTTTTGGATATAAAGTACAAATGAAATATCTTTATGAAGAAACAAAATGTTTAGAGGTAAAGTGTCTATGAACTAGAGAAGCCTAAATAAATCGGAATTTTCTGTCGACAATATTTCAACAAAATACTCTTGAAAACTGTAAAACTCATTTAAGCAGCTAATTTTCTACTTCAGAATACCAAATCACTTCTGATTCCCCTTATATTTTGCTAAGAAGCAACTTTAACCTATGCCCTAGTAATGACAAGGTTGATGCTTTCCGTGTTTCTGATAGATGCTCTCGTTAACATCACTCATAACCTTACATGACAAACACAAAAACCATCACTCAAATGAGAAAATGGAGATTGAAAAACATGCGATTTATGAAATACATATATAAACTTATTGTCAGCCAGCCCTGAGTGATGGTGCCAATTACCCAATGCCAATTATATACATTCATGCTTTACTTTTTAGAGTAAACTTGTCTAAATTGTGTTATTGCTCCTTTATGAAAATCTTGTTCTTTACTTCTATGTGTGCTCTTTTATTTCAGTAGCTTACTGGTTTTATATAAATAGGTTTAAAATATTTTATATTAAATGTTTGTTGATCTCTTATAGAGGTACCTAAATACATTGATGGGTCAAATTATAAATATATAATTTATTATAATCACCACGTTACATAAATGAGAAGGATTTATTATTTAATTCACGATCTATAAATTACTCTCCAAAGGTTTTTCTAAGTTTTGTGGGGGGAGAGGAGGGTTGACTAGGTTCTTCAGTTGATAAAATAATAAACTTATTGCAGCTATAATCTACTTATGTAATGTCATAATGTTTCCTTTCACAAAGGGTGTTGGAAGTTTTCTAGTCATACCTTAAAGGGCCATACAGTTTGGAATTTTGGAGAATAACGATGGTAAATTTTAAAGTATTTTAAATTCATACAATATATTTTTCCTAAACCAAACTGGAAGCTTCATCTATATTCTAGTTTTGTGTATCTCTCATAATTTATCAAATGTGAGGTAAGATTAAAAACCACAACTTTCATTCACTAAAATTCATCACTAAATTAAAAACAGGAAAGTAGGTCAGTGAATTCTTTCCCTATTGTGTAAATATATGCAAGAAAAATTTAGCATGCATCAATTCCATCAATAATATCAATGAATAATCTCTACTTGTATGGGTGCTCCCAAATAGTTCATATATTTATCAAACTTTGATTTTATGTACAAGTATAATAGCTAACCTCCAAAGAATAAGAGGGTCTGTGGAAGCATTAATTTCAATACTTCACATTCTGTTTATTGTTAACTCTGAAATGTAAGCCTGTATTCTAATAGCACAAATGCGTTTTTTATAACATGAACTTGTTATTTATTTCCCAAACAAGGGAATTTTGAGAATAAAAGGGGGACTTAAAAACCCAGGATAGTGCCAGGCAAACATAGATTTTAGTTGCTTTAATCATTAAACACTGTTGACAGTATAGCCATTTCTAAATTCAGAAGCTCCCAACTGCCTTCCCTTTGCATTCCTGACTCCTACTGTAGGGTCGAATTTAGGCAAAATAGAACAGCACTGAGGAACAGACTCTATACCCAGCCTGCATAGGTTCAAGCTCAGTTTCTCCACTTACTAGCTGTGTTGTCTTGGGAAATTTACTTCAACTCTCAATACTTTATTTCCCCTATCTATAAAACAGCATCAAAAATTTCAGTAAATATTTCATAATTTGTGATGATTGAGTTATTAGATATAAAATATGTAAAACAGTGCCTAGCACATAGTAAATTATTATAAAGTACTATTATGTGCTAAAATATAATAAGTTATCCATATAAAAAGAGAAAAAGGACTGAATCACATTTTCTTAATATTTTATCTTATTTGTTCCTAACCAAAGAATTAATGGTGTGATAAGTACATACAATGAAGAATGAGGTTTGGGTGACTAGATGTGAGATAGTCTTAATTTTTCTTAAGTTCACATCCCTACAGATTTCTGTGCGTGTGGGTGTTCAACAAAAAATTAATTAGGTAATTAGCCAATTAATTAAAAACTTCTGTGCACCAGTTTTAGATTTACAAAAAACTTGAGAGATTTCCAGCGTACACTTTGCACCCACACGTGTAGCTGCCACAATTATCACTATCACTCACGGTATATGGTATATTTCTTACCAAGAATGAACTTACACTGACACATTACAACCATTCAAACTCCGTAGCATATGTACCTTAGGTCTCACTCTTGGTGGTGTGCATTCTATGGATTTGGACAAATATATGATCACATATATCCAGCATTATAACATAATACGGAGCATTTTCATTGTCCAAATAATCCTCTGGGCTTTGCGGATTCTTCTCTTTTCCCTTCTCCCCCAACAACCACTGATCTTTTTCGTGTCTGGAGGACTGTGTCTTTCAAGGAATTGCTCCATTTCAGCTAGGTTATCAAACTAGTGAGCATACAGTTGTCCACAGTGTTCCTTTAGAATCCTATTAATTTCCATGGGATCTATAGTGATGTTTTCGCTTTAATTACTGATATTAGAACTTTGGTCCTTTCTCTTTTTTTTCTTTTTTCTTAGCCTGGCTAGAGGCTTACTGGTATTATTGATCTTTTCAAAGAAACAGCTTTTGGTTTTGTTGATTTTCTCTATTAATTTCCTGTTTTCAATTTCATTTATTTCTGCTCTAATTCTTATTCTTTTCAATTTCTGCTCACTTTGTATTTAGTTTGCCCTAATGTTTATAGTTTACTAAGGTGGAAACTTAGATGATTGATTATAGAGCTCTCTGTTTTTAATATGCATTCAATGCTGTAAATTTCTAAGCCCTGGTTTTGCTGCATCCTACCAATTCTTTAAGTAGTGTTTGCCCTCATTTAGTTTAAAATATTTTTTATTTCTCTTGAGATTTCTTCTTTGACCCATGTGTTATTTAAAAGTGTGTTGTTTACTCTCCACCTATTTGGGGATTCTGCAGTTTTCTATTATTGATTTCCAATTTAATTCCATTGTGATCTGAGAGCAGACACTATATCATTTCTAATATTGAAATTTCGTTAAGGTGTGTTTTATGGCCCAGAATGTGATCTACATTGGTGAATATTCATGTGATCTTGAGAAGAATGTGTATACTCCTATTGTTAGGTTAAGCAGTCTACTGATGTTAATAATATCCAATTGATTGATGGTGTTGAGTTCACCTATGTCCTTATTGCTGGATCTGTCCATTTCTGAGAGAGGTGTGTTGTAATCTTTAACTGTGATAGTGGTTTCATTTATTCCTCCCTGCAGATGTACCAGTTTTTGCCTTACATAGTTTGACACTGTGTTGTTAGGTGCATACACATTAAGAATTGTTACATCTTCATGGAGAACTGACTCCTTTAACATTATGAAATGCCTTCTTCACCTCTGATAACTTTCCTTGCTTTGAAGTTGGCTGCTTGGAATTAATATAGCTACCCCTGCTTTCTTTTGATTAGTATTAACACAGTATAATTTTCTCTATCCATTTACTTTTAATCTATATGTATCTTTTTATTTAAAGTGCATTTCTCATGGACAACATATATTTGGGTGACATTTTTAATCCACTCTCAAAATCTCTGTCATTTAATTGGCACATTAGACCAGTGACATTCAAAGTGATTATTGATATAGCTGGATTAACATCTACCATATTTGTAACTTTTTAAAATTTGTTGCCCTTGTTCTTTCTTCCTACTCTTCCACATTTTTTCTGCCTTTTGTGGATTTAACTGAGGATTTTATGGTTCCATTTTCTCTCCTTCTTAACATACCAGTTGTACTAATTACTTTTTTTTTTTTTTTTTTACTTATTTTGGTGGTTGTCCTAGAGTTTGCAATATACACTTACAACTAATCCAAGCCCACTTTCAAGTAACACCAGATCATTTCACAGGCAGTGTGAGTGCTTTAGAATAAGAGAATAATCCTAATTTCTTCCTCCCATCCGTTACCAATGCTTTAATTCATTACATTTATATAACATATACATAAGGATAGGTACATAGATATATAAATATCCCCAAGTATATACATAAACATACATAATTGAATACACTGTTGCTATTATTTTTTGAACAAACTATTATCTGTTAGATCAATTAAGAATAAAAATAATAAAAGTTTTTACTTTATTTATTCTTCCTTCCATGTTCTTCTGTTCTTTATGTAGATCTGTATTTCTGTCCTGTATTATTTTCCTTCTTTCTAAAGAACTTATTTCAACATTTCTTGCAAGGCAAGTCTGACAATAAATTCCCTCAATTTTTGTTTGTCCAGGAAAGTCTTAAATTTCTCCTTCATCCTTGAAGAATAATTTTTCAGAGTGAAGAATACTGTTAGTGGGTTTTCTATCCTCTCAGCACTTTAAATATTTCATTCTATTATCGTCGTGTTGGATGGTTTCTGAGGAGAAGTCAGATGCAATTCTTACCTTTGTTCCTATATAGATACATTCTTTTCCCCCCTGTAGCTTCTTTCAAGATTTTTTTCTTTATCTCTGATTTTCTGTAGTTTGAAAATGGTATTCCTATGTGATGCTTTTCTGGCATTAATCCTGCTTGGTTTCTCTGAACTTCCTAGATCTGTGGTTTGGTGTCTAACTTTAATTTAGGGAAATTCTCAGTCATTATTGTTTCAAATATTTTTTTTTTCTTTTTCTCCTCCTTCTGGTATACTTATTACACAAATGATACACCTTTGTAGCTGTAAGATACAGTTCTTAGATATTCTATTCTGTTTTTTTCCAGTCTTTGTTCTCTCTGCTTTTCCATTTTTCAGGATTCTATTGTTATACCCTCAAGCTCAGAGAGTCTTTCCTCAGCTGGGTCCAGTCTACTAATAATCCCAAGTGTTTTTTATCTTTAGCATTTCTTTTTGGTTCTTAGGATTTCCACCTCTGTGCTTACAGTGTCCATCTCTTCTTATATGCTTTCTATTTTATCCGTTATAGCCCTTAGCATATAAATTCTAGTTATTTTAAATTCTTGGTCTGATAATTCCAACATCCTAGTCATAACTGGTTCTGATGCTTGCTCTGCCTTCAATTTTTTTTTTTTTTTTTTGTCTTTGGATATGCCTTGTAACTTACTCTTGATAGCTGGTCATGATGTACCAGATAAAAGGAACTTCTATAAACAGGCTTTTATTAACATGGTGGTCAGGTGTATATAGAGGGGAAAAGTTCATATAGTATTATGATTAGGTCTCAATATTTTAGTGAACCCACAGCTCTGGCCTCTTAACTTCCCAAGTGTTTCTCAGTTATTTTCTCTCCTCTTAGGTGGGACAGGATGGTTAGAGCTGACTGAGGCTGGGTATTTCTCTTCCCCAAGGTCAGTTAGGCTCTGATAATATGCCAGCATGTTAGGCTCTGGTTAACTAATTAGCTTTTCCTGAGGGCCCATCTTGTTGAAGAACAATGTGTTCTGATTTATTACAAAATGGTTCCTTTCTTCCTCCCCCTACATGAAGGGTTTTCCTCTGATATTAACTGTGGGAATCTGGTCAAACTCCTAGAGGTAAATCTTACAACACTGTGGGTACCTTCCGATGACTGGGTCCCTCTGCAATTTTTAGCTCTCAGAGTTGCCTGCACTAAGCCTCGAGAAAGTCATCAACTCCAGTTTAGGTTTTCCTACCCCAGCGCTGATTCCCATGGCAGTCTCCCCTTGTGACTCCCTGTATTCACCTGTTTCTCCAATCTTGGGGGCAGTGGTTTTCCCTGTGCTCTCCCCTCCCTTGGGGATCCAAAAAGTTATTAAGTTTTTAGTCTCTTTAGCTTTTTACTTATTGTTAGCATGGAGTGGTGACTTCCAAGCTCTTTGTGTGCAGAATTGGACCAAACTGGGAGTGTTCCCCAACATATTTTTACCTACCTAGCAGCAGCAGCCTCAGTTCCAACCCTCTCTTCAACCGCAGGATCTTGGACACGATAGCTCAACAAGCTTACAGCTTGCAGATCGTAAAGATGTGTGAATCACTAACTTGCATAACATTAATTTGTCCCATTTTAAGGTAAGGAGATTACCAAATGGCCTGCTGTTGCCAGTGGGGTAGGTATTTGCCTTTGAACATGCCAGTATGTCCCCTTCACTTTTCAAAGCCTTAGAATTCAGTGCAGTGAGGGCACAGATAAATCACGTAGCATCTGGCACCAATTTCAATCATAAGTTAGTGACAAGAAATCAGGCCCCATGGCAAATCCAGCTTCCAGAAGTGGACATATCAGAGGTGCCGGTATGACGTTTGTATCCACTGCTCACTGTCTGCAGAGCCTGTGCCCACTGAGGGCAGCAGCCTTTCCTTCAGCTGTCTCTGTTTTGTGTCACTGTTTCCAACTGTGAGGACTCCAAGTTTGTTTTCAGCTCACCTAGATATTCTTTAAGCTATGCAATATACTTTGAATATGCTCTTTACAACTAAAATCCCCGATTGATACTCCAGATTTTTATTCCATATGTGTTTTTTTTTCTTAAATAACCTTCTGAGAAAGCAAGCAAGAAAGGAACAAATGGAGAACATGATATTTTTAAAACAAATTCGTCTATTTTCACGACTGGAGACTATTTGTATCCTTCTCACAAAAAATATTTTTTCACTTGTGAACAGAAGTACACAATTACTCTATACATTCATCATTCTGCAACTGCAATCACTGAGTTCTCCGAAAATGTATATGCTCATGTTATAAATTCTAAGTAATCACTGTTTTCCAGCATGTATTTTAGGTTTTAACATACATGCAACTCATGAAGTCAATGCATACATAGTTTTTAGAAATTCTCTGTCATGTTCATATTCACGTGCTTTGACTACCTGTTGTTGATATCTCATTTTTGACAACTTTAGCTTGAAAAACCCTTATCTAACAAAAACAATTAAAAAAAAAACTAGTATTTCAAATGATATTGTCATCAATACTTATGACATTAAGATTTGTAGCAAAAACCTGATGAAAAACAAAGAAAACTGAGTTTCAAAATTACCTAAGAAGAAATCTCTAATTTCCCTTAACTTTCCTAGACTCAGTTACCGTTCTATAGAGTTGCTTCTTTGGCACTTCACATATACTTGTGTGTCCTGCTGAATTCTGCTGTCATAAGGAGCTGTTTCTATATATTTTGTATTTCACATGTTAAACTAGGCATCTGTTGTACAGTCTCCTCCCCCCAGATACGACTGGAGTCACATGGTTATAGGTAATCCATTTTACAATATTCTTTTATTTTCCATGATTCCAGGCCTAACGTCACTCCACATTCAGAATAGCTCTCTTCATCTTTCACTTTTGAAAAATAGCTTCCGGAAGAAAGTGACTTGAGGCAGTAAAAGGCCTACGAACTAAATGGGAGTTAAATTTGCACTGGACCTCTGATTTCCTGGATTCACATTCTTTTTCATAGCCCAAGGAAATTCAATTAACCCAAGCTTCAGAATCGAATTATATTCATTGCCTCAAATTAACACTCACTTTTCTCCTTTCATTCATTAAACATTTGTTAAAGTCCTCTAATCGAATGTCTTCACAAATCCAAAGTATTTCTGTTGGAAATGCTTTGTCTTCTACATAAATTTCAAGTTTACACAACTCAATGTTTTTCCAATATGCTTTCGCTGGCTTATTGTCTCTTTTTTAGTTCAGTACCACCGATGGGGGAGATACCAGTCTGGATCACATTTCTGTCATATATCCCAGCTTCCCTGTTAAAGCTTATTAACCCTCTATTTGTAAAGAATTGAATTAGATAACACCTCTAACCAGAATGCAGATGTTTAGATGGTAGATTCAGCATATTACAGTAGGAAAGGCATGTAGAGGCCGAGTCCGTCATCTCATACAAGAAAAAAGGAAACAACACAAAAAAACCTAAAAATTTTATAAGAGACCTAGCCAAGAGTACAGTAACAATTATTCAGAGTGGAGTAGGACACAAGCTTCTAGGCATCTGCTCCAATATTCTCACTATATAAACTACTACTTCTGGAACTATGCTCTCTAATGCCACTTCTGCTACACTTGCTGCTAATACTACATTATAGTTTAAAACTATGTTTTAAATCTAAAAGAAGTATTATATTTCCGGTTCTTCTAAATGTGCCAGGTCACCATTCTGTATTATTTTTTATCAGGTTACCCTTTGTAATAGTAAGGTATTTCATGGAGAAAAGCAGGCAATTCGATTTAGAAGCCAGATGTCAGGAAAATATTTAATCTCACGTGAAAAGAATTCTGATTAAGAGGCTTAATAAATGTTAAAAGATCAATGCATTCATAGAGGATCAAAAAGACAGTTAATTCTTATTTTTTGATAGCTTAATTTAGATTTCCTAAAAAACTGCAACATGCTAAACAACTTCATAATTCCTATATGAATGATAGCTATTATTATTGACATTCCAAATACTCGACTTTTACTTTTTAAATCTTTTTTTTTTCCCCTTTTCCTATTATAGTACTATAGTCTGGGGATGTGGCTATCCCCTTTCCTAGTTACCAATATGGTGGACATTTCCAAAGTAAAAGAGAAAAAAAATCAAACGTTATTATGTGACAAGACATTGTGTTTCTATGGAAAATGCATGATTATTAGAAGTCAATGAACTGAATTTTGGACCCGATTCCACAAAGACTTTGATATTAGTCCTAAAAACCTTTGTGTATCAATGTGATAATTTATAAATTTTGAAAACTGTAACAGCTTTTCATAACTCACAGGAATGTCTCAGGGGTAAATTAAAGTGATAAAAGGCCACAACCACAATAGCTACTTATTAATCTCTTACTATCTGTGGCAGAGTTAAATGCTGTACTTTCAAAGAAAGGCAGGACATGCATCCCCACTGTCCAAAAGGTAAAATTAAATAAACAAGCCCAGATCTAACAAAATGGAAAACTATGTACTGATATGGGAAAAAAGAAGAGAAATTTGACTGAAGCCTAGGCTCTGCTATGAATAGTTGGCTAATTCCTGAAAATGTACTTTATATCAATGAACATTAGTGTCTCTATTGTAAAAACAAGCATATTTATTGAGATTACAGTTTGTCTTATGCCCCGATCAGATCTAAGATATTATGAATCAATGCTAAGTGCTATGTGAAGGGAATGAGAGGTCTTGAAAGACTTCACGTCTTTCGCAACCTCATTTCTGTGTGTTCCAAGCTAAAACAAGAAAACTAAGACACATAACACAATATGGTTCTAGTGGGAGTTGAATTTCTTTGATTCTATTAAGATTATATATGATTTTTAACAATATATATCAAAAAGAGTTCCAAGTATAAGCAACCTTCATTATTTGTTCATTTCAGAATACAGTAAGTTTACATTAGTTGAAAACTAAGGAGCATTAAAAGGTAATTTTCAAGAGTAAATAGAAGTGCTAAAAATGGAAAATGAGTTTGTATGGCTTTGAGACAGAATAGAATACAGAAAGAGAAAGTGCTTTTAAATGGAGTAAAGTCTGAAAATTATGCAGCCTCCTTTTAAGTGTCTGCCACAAATAGAGACACTCTCAGTTGAAAATATTCATTTTAACATGACTGACCTTCGGATACTTAAGGATTTTTCAAATGACATTCAGAGCAGAAATGAGAGACTGGTATTCAACAATTTAATATATATTCAAATGAACATTATAATAGGAGGGAAATTTATGAAAGGGAATTTATAATAGCTCAAGAAATGTTGGTAGATTCTTAGGATAACTTCAATTGTGTGATTACGAAAAGACCCATAGGGTCTTCAGATGATTTCCAATTATATTCTTTTGCTTTAAAGAAATTTTCTGTGATGCCCAAGAACCTTTCTTAGGCTAACCTTTTTAGCGTTAGAGGATTCTGACTTACCCTGAACTGCTAATCTTTAATTTTCTACTAAGTATGGCTATATCACCTACATAGGACTGGGGTTCCTTCAACTTTTCTCTCCACCTAGGTCATGAAACAGATCTTGCATTTGTTACTGTTTTTCCATTTTCTTGTGTATGTGTGTGTGTGTGTGTGTGTCCCCATGCTGCATATTATAATTAAAATTACCAGGATGCAGTATATTGAAATGAACATGTTCTATTTTTTTTAATCCTATCCCATATCTCTCTTCTACGACCATGTAGCAGAAACATATTTTATAGGCCACTAAATACAAAACAGATTTGCTAAACTTTCAAACTACAAAGCCTTTTACAGAATTTAAAAGAAAAAATTTGTGGATCCTGGAAAGTTAAGTTGCTTGCCTATTGTTAAATAACTTGATCTAATTGACATTTATGGAATACTCTACCCAACAACAGCAGAATGCACATTCTTCTCAAGAACAATGGACCGTTGGCCAAAATATGCACACTCTGGGTCAAAACACAAACTTTAACATATTTAAAATGATAGATATCAACTAAATAAACTAGAGGTACATAATGGAAACAAAGCAGGATAATCCTTAAATATTTAGAATTTAAGCAGGATACTTCTAAATAACATATACATCTAAAAAAAGACCCTCAAGAAAAACTAATGATGAATGAGGATAGAGTCTCTGTTCATGGACTGGAAGACTCGTTGTAATTAAGATGTCAATTCTTCTAAGTTTAACATATGGATTCAATTCAATCCCAATCTAAATCCCAGCGAGGAATTTTTAAAATATTGATAACGGATTCTAAAGTTTATATGGAAAGCTAAAAGATGAAGAATAGCTAACATGATACTGAAGAAGAAGAACAAAGTTGGAAGACTCACATTACCTGATTTCAAGAATTATTAGAAGGATACTGTAATTAAGACAGTGTGATATTAGTGAAAGAATATCCATGTGGATCAACAGAACTGGCAGGACAAACTCAAGATTCACTATAAAGCTACAGTAAAGAAGACAGTGTGGTATTGTGAAAGAATAGACATACAGAACAATGGAACAGAAGAGAGAGCCCAAAAATAGACCCACAGAAATAGAGACAACTGATTTTTGACAAAGAAGCAGCAGAGGCAATTCCGTGGAGAAAGAGTAATCTCTTCAACAAATAGTGTTAGAACAAATGGATGTCCATAACAGACACTGCCAAGAGAACAACAAGCCACAACTTGGAGAAAATATTTGCAAAACACATATCTGATGTTCCACCTCATTTATTATTAGGAAATACATATATTTAAAAAATTAGAAACCACTACTCACCGATTAGAATTGCCAAAATAACAACACTAATTAAACAACAACAATGGCTAAAATAACAAAACTTGACAAAACCCCATGCTGATGAGAATTCAGACCAATGCAAACTCTCATTCCTTTCTGGTGAGAAGGTACAGCCACTCTGGAGGACAGCTTGGCAGTTTCTTACAAAGCTAAACATAATCTCACCGTGCAATCCAAAAATCACATTCCTAGGTATTTATTTATCCACCTGGTTTGAAAACTTGTGTCCATACAAAAACCTGCACGCAAGTATTTATAGCAGCTTTAGTCCTAATTTCTTTAAAACTAGAAACAAGATGTCCTTCAATAGATAAATGGATAACCTAATTGTAGAAATCCATATAATGGAATATTATTTAGCAATAAAATATAAACCATCTATCAATCCATGAAAGATCTGGAGGAACCTTAATGCATATTGCTAAGTTAAAAAAAATCCAGTCTGAAAAGTCTACATACCATACTGTTCCAATTACGTGACATTCTGGAAAAGGCAAGTATACAGAGACAAAAGAGATCAGTGGCTGCCAGGAGCTGGGGTTGGGGTGAGTTGTGAGGTTGTATAAGTGAAGCAGAGAGGAATTTTAGCATGGTACAACTATTCTGTACAATAGTGTCATGGTGGCTACATGCCATTATGCACTTGTCAAAACCCATAAACTTTAAAACACAACAAGTAAACTTGAATTTATGCAAAATTTAAAAAATCGTTTTGGAGGTTGGGAGACCCTAGTAAGGAATCCATACAATGATGAGACTTTAACAGTATTAAAAACGTATGAAACACCTTCACTTAAATTAGGGTGAAGTGGTGCCAACATAAACCAATTTGGAAATGAATGAATGAATAGAATCTGCAAGATTAAAGACAAAAGGAGTTGTATGTATCCTAGTTTATAAAATATTTCCATAGGGCATGTGGATATGGGTTAATAACTGTGATACTATATACATATACTGGAATTAAATTAAATAAATAGGTGGTGGATTGTGGGAGCCAGTTCTTTTCATTTTTACATTGGAGTTTATAGATAAGCAAGGGGATGAGATGTGACTGATCTATGTGGTACCAGATGAGTTGGAGACATCGGTATGTACTCATACTTCACTTTATGTAGATACAGATGATTACATATAGAAATATTTATAAGGATATTTATATTTATATACTGGTTGGTACCCACACGTATGTCCTTGCACTGTCAGGTGAGATGACCTAAATGAAACCACACGCCAGTAGTAACAAACAAAGTGGTACCCAGATCGTATTTTCAAATAACATTCTTCAGTAAAACCTCCAAGACTCTTTGAAGAAATATACTAGATGAGCCTGGAGCAGAAAGTAAGGAAGTTCTAAGAAGAATAGAAACAAAACAAAAATTAACAAGCAAGTAAAAAGCATTACAACATATCCCATAAGCCATAGAGAAAGAGTGGCCAACTGAAAGCGTTCCTAAAGGCCAACGCTGCAACAATTTGATTACAGCAGGAAAGGTGGAAAAAAAAAAAACAGTAATTTTACAGTGGAGAAGCTTGACAAACACTACCCCAGCCAGGTGATCAAGGTCAACGTCAGTAATGATAAATCATGTTGTTAGTATTTACCTTTCATATACTGAGGAAAATGGTATTTTTACTTCTGTGTAACCACAGAAGTAACCACAGTCTAATTTAAGAAAAGAATTTTTAAAAATCCAATAGAGGAGCATCCCACAAAATACCTAACCAGTACTCCTCGATACTGTCAAGACCATCAGAAACTAGGGAAGTATGAAAAACTGTCACAACCAAGAAGAGCCTGAGAAGACAGGACAACTAAATGTAACGTGGTATCCTGTATGGAATCCTGGAACAGAAAAAGGACATTACATAAAAACTAAGGGAATCTAAATAAATGATGGATTTTAGTTAATAATAATGTATCAATATTAATTATTATACAAAATGTACCATACTAATGTAAGATGTTAATCATAGGAGTTACTGGGTGTAGGTTACTACACCCTATCTGTACTATCTTCTTAACATTTCTGTAAATCTAAAATTGTTCTAGAAAATAGTCTATTTCACTTTGCTGTACACCTGAAACACTGTAGTTCAACTGTACTTCAATTTAAAAAAGATTTCTATTAAAAAGCCTATTTTTAAAAAATCGATATATTAGAATATAAACATACATATTTCAGATTAAAAGTAAATTTTTTTAAATTCCATAAGACAAACATAATAAAAAATACACAAAAATATGAACATAAGCTTTCAAAAGAAGATATATATCAACTAAACATGCAACAAAGTGCCAACATTATTATACATCAGAAAAATGCTAATTAAAACTACAATGAAATGTTTGTACCCACTGCAATGACTAAAAATTAGACCTAAATATACTGGTTAAGATGTAGGGTGACTGGAACTTTCATGAACTGTGGGTAGGTATTTAAAGTGGTGCAGCCACTTTTGGATAACTGCAAGTTTCTTCTAAAATTAAATATACACTTACCCTGAGATACAGAAATTTCACTTTTGAGTATATACCCAAAGAGAAATGAACACATATCCCCACAAAACGACTTGTATAAAAATATTTGTTGAAGTTTATTCATGGTAGTGTTAAACTAAAAATAATCTAAATACCCATCCACTGGTGAATGGATAAACAAAGTGAAAAGTGTTTTGTTTTGGTTTGGTTTTAGTTTTTAGTTTTCCTGTAGAGTAGAATGACCAACAATAAAAGTTGCATTTAAGGTATAATTTTAAATTCCCCGATGATCAAGTAAAGTGACCCCACAGTAACAGGAAAATACTAAAACCTAAAAAAAGCACATCAATTGTTATTATGTACTTGGAAGTAGTAAATGATATCCTCAAATAGACAAATTTAAGGATACAAATTCATTCAGGTCCATACAGAATATATGTAATCTTGAATATGTTTTTGCAACTTCAGTGCCATTTGGAAAATAATTACTTCATTCTAATGTTAAGACCCATACAAGAAGCTTACCTAGTTGTTTAGTTTTGTTAAGTGATGTTCCATGTTAAACTCTTGCCTTGATAAGTTATTTTCACTTCACCATTTTCACTTGCAGAGATATACAAACACTGTGTATTTTTTACTCCCTGTTGATATTATTTGCCAGGGTACAAACTTAATACCTAGCTTTCTATCCCACTTATACAGGTAAATCCATCCTCTCTGCTTCAGTGCAGTAGTTGGCAAGTAAATAAATGTATGCATCATTATGATTAGATATTTGAGAAGAGTCTACGGAGTAAACACTGTTAACTTTGATGAGAATTTGTTTTGTATGAAATGGACAATAATGTTGGCCAAAAATTCTATGCACTGCTATAGATTTCTCAGCTTTAGACAACCAGTCTTAGGTTTGTAATAAGGGCTGTGAAACATCCTTTTATTTCTCCCACATGCAAGGAATGATTAAGTGAAATTGAGGCTTTGTTGCCCTGAAAGCAACCAAGGTAATTACCAAACCTAAACACAAGTCAGCTCCTATTTGACTGATTCAGTATTCCATGTGTGTATGCTACCTAGTTTTTCTAGAATTCACTGAAAAAAAACCCACGTCATCAAAAAAAGAGCAAGAAGAAGGAAAAAACTTTTGCAACAGAGTCAATAGAACAAGGTATTAAGAAAAATACACTGTTTAAAATGTAATTGGAATTGCAGAAGAAAAAGAATAAAGGAGAGTACATTTTTAAAGAAAATGTCAGGAAATTTTCCAAAGAACACTAAAAAATTAAACAATATGTAAGAAGCAGAATTAATCCAAAACAAGATCAAAACCAATATACACACACATGCATTAACACGATTTCAAATACAAACATCCAGGTACATCAAAGACACTTATGAAAACCCAACATAAAAAGGAAATTTTAAAAGCAATTAAAGAAAATAACGTACATTATCTAGAGGCAAAAAGTTATAAAATACAAAAGATTATCATTAGAGACAATTAAGCCAGAAGACAATGGAGTGTCATCCTTCTAGTATGAAAGAAAAAGAAAATTTAAAAATTTAACCTAGATATTATACCCAGAGAAAATATCTTTTAGAAACAAAGGGAAATACAGATTTTTCAAACAAATGAAAACTGAGAAAAGATATACTGCCTACAGACTTGTACTAAAAGAAATGTTAAAGAAGCTTTATAGGAAACAAAAATATGATACCAAATAGAACTCTGGATTTAGACAAAGAAATACAGAGCTCTGGAAATGCTAAAAATAAAGATAAAATATTTTTACTTATTTTAATAGCTTTAAAAGATAACTGACATTCTAAAACAAAATAATAGCAGTATATTATGGACATATGTAAACAATACTTTTTGTCACAATAGCTTAGTTTTATGTAAATGGAATTATTAAGTACGTACCTTCCTATGCCTGATTTCTTTTACTCAGCGTAAGTATGAGATTAATTCACATATGTATTATAGTATATGGTTTTATCACTGAGCAATATTCAATTATATGAATACACCACAATTTTTTTATCCATTCACTTATTAACAGTTAGGTTGTTTCTTTTTTATGGCTATTACAAAGTTGCTAAGAACACTTGTGTACACCTCTTTACAAGCACAGATATCTCGCAGTCTCAAAAACATCTGCTGAAAAGACTATTCTTTCTCTTAAGAATACTTTGCACATTTGCCTAAAATCAGTTGTCAATGTACACATAAGTCTAATCCTGGATTATCTTTCTCATTCTATTAATCAGTTTATCTATCTAGACTCTAATTCCACACTTTCTTGATAACTGTAACTTCATAATGAATCTTGAAAGTTGGCTGTGTTTAACATGGTTTATCAGATTTTTCGTTAACCTAAGTCCTTTGCATTTCTAGTCGAATTTTATACTCACCTTGTTAATTTCTACAGGAAAAAAAAAAACCTGTTTGGACTTTGGGATTGCATCAGTCTACAATTCAATTTGGAGAAAATTTACATCTTAAATATACTGATATTCAACCCATAAAGAAAGTGTATCTCTCCATTTACTGAGAACTTTTAAAATAACTTTCAACAATGTTTTGCAAATTTTAGTGTACAAATCTGACATATCTTTTGTCATATTTATTCTTATTTCACATTTTTATGCTATTATAAATTGCTTTTATTACTTTAAGTTTCTGATTATTCATTGTAAGTGTATGAAAACAGTAAATTTTTGTCAATTATTTGCATCCTAAAACTGTATTAAACCCATTAATAATTCTAGCATGCTATTTTAGTTTCCATTAAATTTTCTACACGGAAAATTATGTCATCATCTCATGTCAAATAAGAATTTTATTTATTACTTAACAATCTGGATGCGTTTTTCCCTTGCTTTATTGCACTGGTTATATCTCTACTACAATATTAAATATAAGTAGTAAGAGTGGATATCCTGGTCTTGTTCTTAATCAAAATGTTTCAACATTTAAGTATAAGGTCAGTGGGAGGTTTTACAAAGATGCTCTTCATCAGGTCGAAAAAGTGTCCTTCAATTCCTAGGTTGCTGAAAGTTTTTCTCAGGAATGAATACTGAATTTTGCCAAATGCCTTTTCTATTGAGATAATCATAAGGTTTACCTCTTTAAATTTGTTAGTATGGAAAATTACAGTGATTCTTTTTGAATGTTAATACATTGAAAAATTTGCTCTTAATAGCAGTAACAACAAAAAATAATGTAGCTTCCCCATTGATAAATGTGATTTACTCCTGTATAACACTGAGAGTTAGACAGATTTGATTGCTAGAAAAGACTTATGGGACCCAAAATGTCTATGTTCACTAATTTATTATTTATTTTAGAAAAAAGATATAATACAGCAACAGCATTAAAATAAGAATATGCATCTTGATCAATGGTTGCATCACAGACTCAAGCTTTAATTTTTCTTGCTTTATAATAGCCATAATAGACTATATTCTTTATCTCTCTGATCAGAAACCACCAAGGTGGGCTCATAACACCTAGAAGCCTGAAATGGAGTCTCAGCTGGAGATCTTTCTACCTTGCTAATAACATAGGCCTATTGCTGGTTATGTAAAGAGCGCTGTGGCAGAGCCCTCCAGGAATCTCGAAAGTACAAATTATCAACCTCACTGATCTCAATAAACACCACTAGCTAGCTGAAACAAATAATCCCAAAACTCATTACAGGTTCCACTGTATTAACCAGTGCATTTCATACCTTAAGCAGGGGCCAGTGCCCTCTAGATACTTCAGTAAAGCTGCCCAGGCCAATTCCAGGCCTACAGAATTAACTCCTCACAAACCTTCCCACGCCACCGCAAAATCCACCAATAGTTCTCTGTCATAACACGCTTTTCATTAGTCATCAAAACTAATCTGATTTATAGTTACATACTTATTCAATGAATGTATAGTTTTTAAATTTTTGATCCTCCAAAAGGAGAACTTGAGATAAGGACTTGGGTGCAGATATTTTGGGGGGGGGAGGGGAGGATTGAGCCCAGAATAGAGATATTATGGAACAAAGTGAATGATTTATGGACTAAAGAAAGTTCTCTATCAGGGTGCATTATATATTTCACATTAGTGAACTACAGAAGCTCACTATTAAAAAGGTTCTATTAACAACCCTTGAGAATTTTTCAAAATGGCTCCCAGAAATGACTTCCTAATAGATGAAAGGCTGGAGCATTTATCCATCTGCTGCTTCCTTCCACTGGCTGAGGACTGCCTACAAGGGCTCAACTCCCCAAACCTTCCTGTGAGCACGTGCACAGTCGCCAATATAGCTATGGTGGTATTGGAGAAGGCACTGGGAAAGAAACGTGATAAGATGCTCAGTGTTTGAATTGGGACAGTGTCAGCACCAGGTAAGTCTGCTTCACCAGAACTGTCTACCACAACTGATATCACCTAAGGCTAATATCAGAGGTTAGCTAAAGAGATGTATTGTAGAATACAAGCGATGTGTGTTATACTTGTTGTTTACAGTCTTTCTTATCTGCTAGACAGTAAGCCACACAATCTGTGTAGGATTAAAACCTGTGACTATTTTATTCACAGTGGTGTACTGATCTTCTAGCCTAGAGCCCAGTGCATAGTAAACACTCTACAGATATTTCTCAGAAGGAAGGAGTAGAAGAAGGATGGAAAGAAGGGAGGAACAAAGGGCAGCACAAGTCAAATTTCCACACAAGGGTATACATGAGTAATAAAGAATTGCAGGGGTAGCACTATAAGGTACAAAGACTGCAGAATTAGAAACCAGTGTAGAGTGAAAAAAGAATGTAGAATAATCTCCACTGACAGTCCCAGATTTAAAAGTCATCTACTCTTTTGATTCAAGGCTAACTCTGGAGACTAAATTATTATCATTTCAGTATCAATTATCAGTATCTTTCAAAATGAAATGATCATTTATTTTTTTTTTTTTGTGGTACGCGGGCCTCTCACTGCTGTGGCCTCTCCCGTTGCGGAGCACAGGCTCCGGACGCACAGGCTCAGCGGCCATGGCTCACGGGCCCAGCCGCTCCGCGGCATGTAGGATCTTCCCGGACTGGGGCACGAACCCGCATCCCCTGCATCGACAGGCGGACTCTCAACCACTGCGCCACCAGGGAAGCCCTAAATGATCATTTCTAATCACTCTACTGGAACTTTCTAGAGCTGAGATCACCTGGACAAAGATCAAAAGAGTTTGCTCTTCCCTTTTATTTTTAGGAAAAGCTCATCGAAATCCTTTCTGACAACTGTCAGATTTTCTACTGCTTTGTCGAGCAAAGTGATAGACAGCCTTACAGCCCTTGGGAATGAATCTTTCTCAGAAATCCACTCTTATAGCAACTAAGAGTATGCCATATAAACAGATGGTTCCATATTCCCAAAGAAGTGTTTTTATATATTTATTTATTTTGGTGTTTTGTACACAATTCATGCTTTGATAGATTAGTGACTGAAAGCTTCCCTGAAGAAGACTGGAATGATTGGAAATGATTTGAATGGAAAGAAGATGTTATGTCTGCATTAGATCTGTTTTTGTTTGGTTAGAGAAAGGTAGCATTTTGCTTTTAATATTCTCATTGTAGATTTTGAGTTCACAATTAGAAAATATTCTTTCATTTTAGAAATGGTTGTAACTAAATACTAGACAGGAGAGCAGAGAAAGTATTCCTTTTAGATTGTCCTGTTCTTCAGATACTGTTTTTTTATTTTCTGAGCATTTTGTGAACAATAAGGTAAATAATGACATTTAACAATCAGCTTCATAAAGCTTTGGTAAGTTATTAACAATTAAATTACTCACCAACAGCAGTTAACACAAGAATTGGACTTTAACAGAGCAATGTTAATGTGAATTTTCCTGGTAGTCCTTATTGAAAGGAGAAAATGTATATTACATTTCATATGTGACAGCATTTAAGACTGCAAAATGAGAAACTGTGTTAAATATTACATTAAAATGCTAATTAAAAATTCTAAAAAGATGACTAATATTTTATATTTATTTATATGTTGTAAAACCTAAGTAATTCAGTGAAAATTAAATTTTAGAATACCCTTAAATAAATTAATGGATGCATATACGCCCAAGTAAATAAATACTCTTTAGTTACTTTCCAATATCGAAAATAACTCCCCCCAAAAAAGAGAGAAATGATTGCTCCCAAAGTCCTGTCCTAATAAATGGGTGATATTTTTATATTTTAAAAACTTTTTACTTTGAAATAATTTTAAGCTAACAGAACAGTTGCAAAAACGGGCTATAGTGTGCCCTGATTCTAACATCTTATATATCTATGGCACAATTACCGAAACTAAGAAATTAGTTATTAACTAAACTACAGAATTTATTCATATTTCACCATGCTTTCACTAATATCCTTTTTCTATTCTGAGATACAACTCAGTATCCACACTAAATTCAACTGTCATCGATCTGTTCATCCTCCAAACCATGACAGATCCTCAGTCTTGTCATTCTAGATCTTAACAATTTTTAAAACTACTGGTTTAGAATTTTGTAGATTCCATCAATTTGTGGGGCTTTGAGGGTTTTTTTTTTCCATGAGGCAGGTGACATCATGAATTTGGGGGGAGAACACTACAGGAGTGATGTGCCCTTCTCAGTCATGACATCAAGGGGAACGTGACATCTATCCATATGTATCGCAAAGGGAAAAAAATACAAACTCTACATCATCAAACATGTTTCTCCAATATAATGTTATCTTTTTTCCACCTGAAATCAAAAAATATATTGAGAAATATCCTTTGAAACTGTGGAAATATTTTCTCCTTAAACTTTCACCCTCTAGTATTAGCATGATCTGTGGATCTTGCCTGCAGCAATTATTACTGTGGTGGTTTCTAATGTTGTTTTTCTATTTTATTCTTTCTATATTTATTAATGTTGCAAAGAGGTGTTGTCCCTTTCCTACCATTTTATGCCTTTATTCAATCATTTACTTATATCAGTATGGATTCATGCATATTTATTTTATTATTTGGGTTATAATCCAATGCTGTTATTTACTCTGTTGCTCAAATTGTTCCAATTTTGGCCACTGGGAATGTTTTTAGCCTGCTTCTATGTCTTTTTGACACTGCATCTTCCTTTTTCTTGAGCGCTTTATTATTACTTTCCGGCAAAATAAGATGCTCTCATTTCCTCCTGTATTTTCCTAATCTCAGCTTTAGAAAAAACAACTTGTCAATGGGTTTAATACATACTTGAAAATAACATTTTTGTCTTTTTTTTATTACGGTCAAATATACAAAACATAAAATTTAGTGTTTTAATCATTTTTACTGTACATTTCAGTGGCATTATATAACTTACACTGTTGTGTAGCCAGCACCACCATCCATTTCCATAATTTTTTCATCTTCCCAAATTGAAACTCTGTCCCCATTAAACAATAACTCTCCCCTGGCGACTGCCAGGGGAGGTTTTTCTATTTTTTGTCCCCATGAATTTCACTATGATAAGTACTTCATGTAAGTGGAATCATACAGTACTTTTCCTTTTATTTCTGGTTTATTTTGCGTAGCATAATGTCTTCAAGTTTCATCCATATTGTACTTAGTACATGTGAGAATTTCATTCAGAAGGAGTCATCTTTAATGTTTTCATGTAATTAATATTCTTATAAAATTTTATTTTCTTATGATATTGGAATATCAGTTATTCATTATCATGAGATCACCTTATTTTATATTAAAATATTGTATTATCTTGAATGTTTTAGTAAAATATCCTGCTATTGATAAATTTGTACTTTGCAAACTGAGATTACTGTTTAAAAAAGCATGCCTTAAAACTGCTGCTTCCATTAGAATACAGAAATATGCAGGGAAATGTCACTCCAACACTAAAAGTGAGAATAATTAAGATTAATCCAAAAACAAAAATATTAAACCAATCAGAGATCTTAGGCAAAATGACCACCTAGGGTTTCCCTGGTGGCGCAGTGGTTGAGAGTCCGCCTGCCGGTGCAGGGGACGCGGGTTCGTGCCTCGGTCCGGGAAGATCCCACATGCCGCGGAGCGGCTGGGCCCGTGAGCCACGGCCGCTGAGCCTGCGCGTCCGGAGCCTGTGCTCCGCAACGGGAGAGGCCACAGCAGTGAGAGGCCCACGTACCGCAAAAAAAAAAAAATGACCACCTAATTACTAAAAATCCAAAATATGAGAAGTTCCTTTCAGAAAAGATATAACACATAACTTTCATCTTTGGCAGCAATAAATGGAGAGGGAAGTCACCAAACACTGGAGAGAACAAAGCAGACCAACTTTTAACAATTTTTTTCAACTTTCAAGTACAGCTTGGAATTACAGTTTAGTTTCTCTGGGAGTCCTAGACTCAGGGTAAATCTCTATCCAATTGCTACCTCTTTCCTAAGGGCCATGACAGAATGCTTACAAGAAAGATTGGGAATTGGGTATAAAATCTCACAAACTGAGAAAGACCCCTTCTGAAACACAGACACATCAGTCATTCTGTATCCTGAGGACAGAACAGAGAAAGAAAGAAGCGAATTCCTTCTGCACACCACACACTACAGTGACAAGAGGCAGTTAAGTATCCACCTTTAGGAGAAAGAATACTTAAGACTGTGATTAGAGTAACTGATCAATTTTGATTGTAGCTTAATGTGTTCTGTTTCTCTGAGATCTTATGATGGAATCCAATGCCAATGTCTTAATCTCAGTTAACATGCTTATAGGAAGCCTAACTGCTAGGAAACTAAGCCAATGTATAATCATTCAGTCATTGTAGTGTACGTTAATTACCAGGAGTTAGAAATAGCCTCTTTGACATTGGTCTCGTTGAGGATTTCTACTTGGATTGGCTCCTAAAAATCATACACAAATGTCCATAACTACAGCCTCTCTCCCCTCAGTATAATCAGGTTTGGATCCAGCTCTGTTTGATAATAAATCCCTTTTACATACTGTCTCTGAAAGAAGAAAATTATCCACAAGCACCACTCTCTTCCCTAGTGTATTGCACACTAGGGAATACACTAGGTAAGAGAGTGGTGCTTGTGGATAATTTTTTCCTGCTGTGTACCTCAATTACGTGGACCTGCAAATAAGGATGTATAGTCAGTTAAGAATTGAACTGCTCTGCATAACAGAAGGACACTGTGAAGAGAAAAGAAGCAAGGAACCAACAACTGTGGGTTTCATAAAGATGGCTTAGCCTTTCTGATGCAAGTAATATGATGTATGATTCCATGCAAAACTCCCGCCAAATATTAAGTAAATCTACTAAATAAATGATTGCTTTATGTGAATATTTTTTGATTGAGAGAAAAACAGCAACTAAAATTCATGTGAGCCTCAGCATGGAACAGAACAAATGTGACAATTTAAGAAGTCACCACCTGAGAAGCAGAGGAGGCCAGGAGAATGAAAGTGCTGATGAAATTAGCAAAAATCTTCAGGGAAGACCTGGATTTTCATAGGCCATGAGATTGGTTGGGGGGGCTCAAGAAGATTTTATCTGGATCGCATATGCATTGGGTCCACCAGGTGTCATTTCAGTTCTAGCTGCTACAATCCTAAACTACCCTCCAACATCGCCACACTCCAGCCACACAGTATTCTATTCCATCACATATGTTGGTTTAAGTGTAAATATGTAATGTCTGGATGTAAGCAAGTAAGATTATTGTCAATGGATTGAGGCCAAATTTGATAATAAAATACTCCCCAGTAATAGACTCGTAAGTGTGAGGGATGTTCAAAATTCGAAGACCTTGTATTTAATAGATTAATCGATGGAAATAATTATGGAAATAGGTGGGTGAGAAATACTTGGAATTAAATATTTGGAATATTAGGTTTCAAGGACTATTTACTTGACATGGAATTAGAGCTTGAATACTTTAAGAAGAAAAATATATCTGGGCTTGGGATGATTAAAGGCATGATTAGAGGGAAAATACAGGAGCAATATAATTCTTAATAGTAACAAGATCTCATCTGGGTAGCTACACTGATTACATGTACACTTTCCTCTTCTTCTACTTTACTGATGAATATTTTGTGGCCTGACATACATTTAGTGTGCAATTTTCTTACATATTGCAGAACAAATAAAATATAGAATTGAAAAGTTTAAACTGAGGACTATTTTTTTTTTTGACATGTGGCTGGAATATCATCTCACCATCCTGAATCAGCCTCTCCATTTTCTTCTCTTTCAGACCTACTTTCACCAGAAGTTCTTTGAAAACTTAAAAACAGAATGATCAAATATGAAAGAATATTAAATATTAGCTAATTCATCAACCACCTTTTATAAATAAGGAAACTAAGTCACTGGGAGATTAAAATGATATTCTAGTTAGTGGAAAAAAATGATGGACCACAGTACAGGTTTTCCTGTTCCCAGTATATGTGGCCACACATGCTACTCAAATCAGTCTCAGCAGGAATATCTTAATACCCCCAAATCTTATCCTGTTAAAGAGTCAAAAATATTAATTATGTTATGTGTTCTAAGAATGGAATTAAGCAATGTATGACTAACTTTCATTTATAACCTGTTTGCCATCAGAGTAAATCTGACCAATTGTGAGGATTTCATTTCTGATTTCCTTTTATGAGAAATGTTGGGATATTTATACAGTTTAAATGCAAATAGCTGAGTTACGACTATCTACAATGAAGGAAAAGAAGACTTTATTATTACTATTTTTCTATACTTCTTACTAGATTACTAGAAACACTGCTCTCAATTAGCAAATGTTTTCTATTTTTGAGTTTGGAGCAATGCAATGGCCAATCTCCTCCCATCTCCTTCTCCCCAACAAAACTCAAGACAAATAAATACATACGGAATACTACAAAGAAAAAGAAATCTCTGATAGCCTCTTTGTGCGTTTTTGCTTGGTTTTTTTCCCCAAATCTTTCTTTCTATTATTACTTGCTATGTAGGCATAGGTAGACCAATGAATTGGCAAGGTGATGAGCTTCGCTCTCTGAAGATAAGGGTTCCATATTAAATTACTGATTTAGCAAGGCAGAAGATATAAAGCACGATCAAAAAGAAGATCTGTACATTGACCCTTGTGATTACAGTGGTGTTTTGTTGGGAATACTAATCTATCAACGTGCCAAGTCGCTGCACCAGAAGGCATATCAATAATTTCTAATTCTTTCAGCTATTTCAGAGATACCCTGAAATTTGAAGCAACATGCCATGGCAAGCTAAGTAATTGCCTACACATTGTGCTAATACATTTTTGTTTTGCGTAAAGTCCTAGTTTACAAGAAATAACAAATTGAAATTATGACCTTCAGCCCTAAAATATGTATTCGTTCTTGAAATATAAAAGTATGCAAATATTAAGATCACATAATAACCCTAAATTCTTTATATATTATGCACTGTAAGTGGAAATAAACATAGTACTATGATAAATTGATTAATAAATGCAGCAACAGCAATAATAGTAATAAAAATAAATTATAAGATAATTCCACTTGAGTTAAATTTAATATAAAATTAAGAGAAAAGGATCTTATTTGGTTGTGTGTTGCATAAAACAACCCTGTGTAATATATGCTAAATAAATGCTTACTAAATGAAATAAATCTATTATATATCCTTATCATCAAGATTTGGTTTGAAATAATATTTTCTTCTAAAAGAAATGTCCATTACTTGGAGAGTAGCTCATTACATGTTGTGATGCAAGAAAAAGAGATGTACATCTAGCATATGTACTTAGTGCCAAAAAAATTTTTTTTAAATCTCTAAAATAATTTTGGAAGGACAAAGGGTCCACCAATAGGGCCTCCCCCTGTTCAAACTGTTATAATTTGACATCAAATATTGAAAATAACTATACTTTATTCAAAGAAGTTGAGAGTACAAAAAGCTGTGAGAATAGTTTGATAATCAAATCATGAAAATAAATATAAAAATTACCAAAAAGAGTTCTGATATAAAGTTTAACCATACGAAGATACAATTATGCTATAATTATATACATATATGCATATATATATATATATATATATGCTATAATATGCAGGTGTTTGGTTTCTTTTATTAATTATACATCACTTATACAGTATAAATACATTTTCTCCTAGATGGGTAAAGAGAGATGTGGAACTGTGAATAAACGAACCTGTTGGGTGGGATGGAGGAGTATAGGAAATAAACCTGTGTTCAGGTATGTGGATTATAGCAAATAAAGAAATTATCCAAGTGTACCTAGATGGAGATGAAATAAACAAAATCAGCCTCTCACTTTCTGGGAGATAAAACCTCTTGATGAACCCTGTGATACAAAGAGTAATAATGATATAAATATTAAACTGGGGTCAAATATCATGTATATGACTTGGTAAAGTTGGGAAGGAAGCAGACTAGAGTAAATGCCACAGGCTTGAAAAGTTTTAGTGACATTACAAAAGATGGACATTGCTTGGTTATTTAAGTAAGAATAGTCTAACAAACCATAAATTCAAATTAATATGGAAGACTCAAGCAATCCTTTTTTCCTACCATGGACATAAAGTGAAAATCACTCTGGCCTTGCCAACTCAGAAACCATAAACAAATGTTCTTATTTCTTCAGCCTGAATATATAAGCATTAAGTACTCCAATATGTCAGATTTAAATGACTACAGGGATAATAAAGAAATAAAACAGTATGCAATTGACAGTAGCAGATATAATAACTTTAATCACACTTTTGTAATTTATTTTTTAATCTGGTATTTTAAATACTTAGAAGAGTTTAATTATACAATAATCATGATTTCTGAGAGATTTAATTATGCTTTAAATCGATGTTTAAGAATTGATTAATGAGATTTATTGACAAGTTTATTAGTTGTAAAATTTATAATTAAATAATGAAGACAATATTTTATGAACTTAAGAAAGTGAGCATTAGCCAAACTATAAACTGTGAATTTTTCTGTACCGATAAAAGTCCTTTAGGTATTAAAGATCTACACATGAATGAAAGGAATTTATCTGAGGCCGGGTAAAAAAATGACACAAGAAAGTAGTAGGCTGAACAATCCCTGGAACTCATACAAAGCTGAGAAAGGTCTCATTCTCACCAGACAAATTAGAAAAACCTTAGATGTATCTCTCCTAGGTAGATGGGTCAAATTAGCACCAGACTTCAGGAAGCTCTTAACATTCCTAAGAAGTTCAACAAAACCCAACAGAAAATTGGAACAGATACTTCACCAAGAAAGATATATGGATAGGAAGTGAACAAATGAAATACACATTCAACATAATTATTTCTCAGGGAAAGACAAAGTGAAATTCCAAAGAGATACCACTACACATCCATTAAAATGACCAATGGCTAAGTTTTCAAAGTCCGAAAATACCAAGTGTTGGCAAGAAGGTGTACCAATTGGAATTCTTGTACATGTTTGGTGGTAGTCCAAAACGAGTTAGCGACTTTATGAAACAGTTTGTTACTGTCATATACACTTAAACATTCACTTTCCATATGATCCCCAATCTCACTCCTAGGTATTTTTCCTAGAGAAGTAAAATTACATGTCTGTACAATAGTCTGTACTATACTGCTTATAGAAACTTTAATCATAACAGCTAAAAATATGAAATAACACAAATGTGTATCAACTATGAAAGGACAGACACATTGAAGACTTTACACAAAGTAGGCCAGTATTATTTACTTGGAATATTTTATTCCAACAATTGCTACAGTGAGATTCACAAGAGTTTTGATTTTCTAATGTCATATTTATTTTCAGTCTCAGTGGCATTAATGAAGTTCATTATTTTTAATGATATGAGGGGAATTAATTAAGCAATTTATATTAATGTGACAGAGACTATAACCTCATTAAGAAAATGTGATAGGGCAAATATGGCAAAATATGAAGTAAAGAAAATCAGAGGATGGACATGTTGATCCACCAACCCTTTAAGATTGTTTGTCTAAAAACAGAGCTACCATATGATCCTGCAATCCCACTCCTGGGCATATGTCCACAGAAAAACATAATTCAAATAGATACATGCACCCCAATGTTCACTGCAGCACTATTTACAATAGCCAGGACATGGAAGCAAGTTAAATGTCCATCGACAGATAAAGAGATAACGAAGATGTGGTATATATATATTTTTATATATATATATATATATATATATATATATATATATATATGTAGTGGAATATTACTCAGCCATAAAAAAGAGGAAAATAATGCCATTTGCAGCAACATGGATGGACCTAGAGATTATCACACACTAAATGAAGACAGAGAAAGACAAATATCATATAATATTCCTTATATGGGGAATCTAAAAAAATTATACAAATGACCTTATATACAAAACAGAAATAGATTCACAAACAGAGAAAACAAACTTACGGTTACCAAAGAGGAAAAGGGGGGAGGGATAAATCAGGAGTTTGGGATTAAAATATACACACTACCATGTCTAAAATAGATAACCAACAAGGACCTATTGTATAACACAGAGAGCTAAACAAGGCATGACTGCACCACAGTCAAGGAGAAATCAGTATCATATTTAGGAAAAAAACATATTGAAGCAATGCTACAGAGTTACACTATGGAGTATCTCTTTTAATAGTTCAAATAATTTTTGGATTATTAAAAGTCTACAGAATATCATAGCTTATTATTCTATAGTCTTTTAAGTTCTAGCTATGATTAATGTTTAAGAATTTCTGTAAATATGAATAAGAAGAGAGATTTGTTAGTGGTAGGCAGCTACGGATGTTGATGAGTTTCTTGTTACTTGAGGAAGAAAAAAAACAGGAAAAAAGATCAAAGATCATGCTGGTAATATCACCTCACAAAGTACAATAATAAAGACCTAGATTACAGTATTGGAAATTATTTGACACTTGTTATATATTTGCTCTTACATATTATCTGTTTTATCCAATTATCTAGGCCTGCTTCTTACCTAGAGAAATTAAATATTACATTTAGTCAACACTGAACAATATGTAAAACAATATGCTTTCCTGGTCTTCTCCACCCGCAATAAGCATGTGTATCCATTTATTTTTAGATGTACTTCAAAATATAACTAAAATGCTTCTTGAATCTCGGATATGATTATGATGGTGACAACAATGTCAATAATTTTACTACTTTGGAATCCTATATTACATGGGGACCAGCTCTACATTTGGCCTGTAGGTTAAAAATTGTGTGCAGCTAAGATTATCTTTTAAATATTTTTGAATTATCCAATTAAGTCTACATGATTTGCATCAAAAACCCTGTATAATACTATGCTAATGATAATGACTAACAGATATCAGTGCTTACTGTATACCAGATTTTCTTCTAAGAAATTTGTATATACTTTATGCATATTTACTTATTTAACCTTCACATAACTTATACTAAGGTGCTATTATGTTCTGATTTTAAGGTCCACAGAAGTCAATTAATTTGCCTAAAATACAACAGATTTCAATTGGTGTTACTAGAGTTTGAAATAATAAAGCCTTGCTAAGACAGTATTATTACACATATAATAAACATATATTATATATAATGAACACATTAATGCACAATATATAATAAATATTATCAGTTTTTAAATTCTAGAAGTACACCCAACACTGTGAATTAGAAGCATTCACGTTATGAGAGACACTGGAAAATTTGATATTTAAAGAGAACAAGTAATTTGCTTTCCTCATCAGATGGTTACTCTGAGATAGATGCTCATCAAAAAGAGCAGAAAGAATTTTATGCTATATAAACTATGTCATAGGTATGGTCATTAACTTACTAGTAAGCCACATTCAAACATTAAGTTACATGCCTAATTAGTAAGAAGGAGGTAATTTGAATTCTATATAAAGGAAAATCAAACAAATTTATATCTGAACTGTTTTGGTTCTAAACTGACTATGAAAACAACTGGTTTAATAGAAGAAATAAACAAAAAGAGGAAACTCACTGCTAGAAACAGTGATTAGTTGTAAACTTATAGATATATTTTTAATTAAAAGAAGTTTTGTTGTTGCTCAATGCTGTCATAGGAAACATTTTTACTCTACGTTTATTACACTCCAGAATTAACATGTATACACACACATATTACTCTAATTCTATACCCCAAAATTTTTTAAAACGATTTCTGAATGGAAGATTACAATAGGTTTGGCATAAACATTCAAGAAGGAAAACAAAACAAAAATTTCCTTGTATATGATGGTGTATCTTGTACAAACAACACCTCCCTCCAACAAGAAGTAGCTAATTTGAATATAACAAAACAAAAATTCTGTTTGAAAGCATTAGAGAGCTACCAAAGTTGGCAGGCTTTAAAGAGCCAAGCTTCTAGAAAGAAAGAATAGACTCAGAAGTAAGACTCATACTCAAAAGTATTTTGATTTGTAAACAGCATAGAATGAGTGACTGAAAAGCTCAGAAAAGTATCTGCTAACCGAAGATTCTGCAGTCTCTTAGGACTGAGGAGACAGAAATTGAATTTCTGGGATATCAAGTCACCTAGGGCTAGAAGGACAAGATTTAAGAGAAAAAGGCAATATGGAGAACAGATTTACAAAGAGAGCTCTCTCTGAAGGTCCTAAGTCAATTCAAAGCAGCCACTAAGAGACTGAAAGCCTAAACAGTGCTCAGCAATCTCACAGTGCTGGGCTGTGGGAAATGAGCAGAAGAGAATTTAGGCTGCACCAAGAGGGTGATGATCTACTTAACACTTTAGGCTTTGAGTTGGAACCATTAATGAGACACAATCTAGGAACAACTGTGAATCAGATTTGGATCAGCCATCAATAGCTGAAGTCTAACTTCATTATCATCCCAAATTTTGATAGATTTATTTTGTTAATGGTTTTGGGTAATTTTCCAAGGTCTATATGAAATCTGAAGTTAAATAATGTACTATTTATGTAGAGTTCAAAATAACAAAAGAAACTTTGTAGAGATGATTAAATGTATAAATATTATATAAATGTAAATATATGAAACCATATAAAATAAATATATCCTGAGGAAAAGAAAATACGTTTGATATGTTACTGTTGCTATAATGTCTTGCAAATAAACATGTGATTTGATTTCAGACTGAACAAAACAAGTGTGACAATTTTCATAAAATAATTTTGCTAGGCCTGAAAAAATCTGGAGTCTGAAAAACAAAATATTTTCTAGCAGCACCTGTTTTTAAATAAAACTCACTTAAGAAAAAGGAACTAAATTTTAAAAATGGATGCTGCTAGTAAACCTATTATAATTGGGAAAGTTAAATCTCAACATTTAAAACAAATTAATGTTTTCAAGAAAAATAACTGCAATCTCAACACTGATCAAATTATAAGATTATATCTACAAAATGTATTGTTCAATTTTAATTCTTTGCATTTTTGAAAGACTGTTACTGATGTTTTAGGAGTAAAACATACTAACCTTTATAGAGAGCATGGCTTAATGACTGGAGCTATAATCCAACACTACAAATTCAGAGGCATATTTTTACCTGTATCAACAATCTGATATATGAACTAAACCTTACTAGACTTCATAATCCATGATAGAATTTCTTTATTCACCAAATTTATCTGATTTCAAACTCTGAGTGTGATAATATTTTCAATAGTTATAACCTGATTAAATGATAAATTTACATATGATAAAATGTATAGAGCGTTTTTGTTTGCTATAGTCAATTATATGTCACACTTGTTAGTTCATTTACTAAATATCCACGAGCACTCACAATATGCCATTTTGTTAGATTCAGGACAGATCCTACATTTAAGAAAGTTATTGGCCATTAGTGGAATACTGATGTGTAAAGCAATTAAGAATATGTTTAAGTTAAAATGAGAAATTATTTTGGGAAAAAGCTGGGACACAATCAAAAGTGGTCAACCCAGGTAGACATCAGTGAAAATGGTGAAGTAGGTAGCTCAACAGATACACTAAAAAACTGAGCAAAAACTGTCAGAACCAACTTTGTCTGAAGTCTGAAAAATGGTCAAAGGTTTATGGCAACAAAGCAAATAAATGCTAAATCAAGAAAAAGACCATTTAAAAATTGTTGGCAAGCTTTATAGCATTTTTACTTGCTCTAGTCCCACCCTCCACCCTAGCTTTGCGACAGTCTTAAAGTAGGGGGTAGCCCACGTTCCCAGTGTAGGTTCCTGGTCTCTGGTTGTAGACAAAACTGCATTTGTTTGTAACTGTCTAGGAACTACACTGTTTTACCTACCTTGGAACTTTCTCAGGATGGAAGTGTGGCCACATAAGGGACATTCCTCAAGAACACTGGGAGGCAAATGAATGAACCAATGCAACCCTGAGCAGAAGTGTACAGTTGAGGAAAACAAACATGCCAAACGTCTCAGAGGACAAGCTTGAGAGAGTGTGTCTCTGGGAAATTAGAATACTGAAGGCACTATGTATACCAGGAAGTTTAAAAATCCAAGCCTATGCCCACAGCAGGATGCACACTCCAAGAGAACTGAGCTATACTTAATCTTTCAACTCTGAGTGAAATTTATCTCAGGGAAAGCAGTGAGACTAAGGCAGAGTTTTACATGGCCCTCCTAAGCACTGAAGGAGTGCCCCATCTCAGAGCTAAATACTGAGAGAATTTTTTCTCATTTCTTTCTTTTTCTCCTCTTTCTTTTGTTTTCTGTCTTGTTTGGACTCCAACTGTTACAGGAAATCTCTGTCAAGACACTAGCTGATCACAAGCTGACAAAACAGACTTCAGAGACTGCCCACAACAGAGTACAGACTTTTACAGAAAAAAACGTGCAAAAGGACAATCCTGAAATCAGCAAAACAATGTGACAAATCACCTATAATTGGTTGTTAAAGAGATTAACAGCCAATTTTTCAGCAGAAACCAAGGCTAGAAGGCAGTGAGGGACATTTTTGAAGGGCAGAAAGAAAAAAACTATCAACCAAGAAATCGATATCTAGAAAAATTACCCTCCAGACTTAAAGAAAAAATTAAGGCATTCCCAGGTAAACAAAAGCTGAGTGACTTTGTTTCCAGCAGACGTGCTTTATAAGAACGGTTAAAGAAAATCCTTCAGGAACAAGTAAAAGGACACTAGATAGTAACTTGAAGGCAAATGAAGAAATAAAGAACACCAGTAAAAGTAACTACGTAAGTAAATTCAGAAGCCAGTATTAGTGTATTTTTGGTTTGTAACTCCTTTTTTGCCATGTGATTTAAAGGACGAACGCACAAAACAATATTTACAAATCTATGTTAAGGGGCACACCATGTATAAAGTATAATAATTTTGGCAACATGAAGGGGGAGGAAAGGAGCTATATAGAAGCAAGGTTTCTGTACACTATGAAGCTAAAGAGATATTAACTCAAAATACATTCTTGTAAGTTTAAGAGGTCAAATCTAGTCCCCAAGGTAACCACAAGGAAAATAGCTAAAAAATATGTAAAATAAGAAAGTAATTGAAATGGTACACTACAAAAAGTTAAAATTAAAGACATTAGAAGACCAGAACCAAGGAACTGAAAAACAAAAAAGATATAGAAAAAAATAGCAAAATGGCATAAGTTGTTTTTTTGTTAGTAATTACTTTAAATATAAATAAACGAAACTCTCTTATTAAAAGGCAAATATCAGCAGAATGGATTCTTTTAAAAAGAAAACAATCCAACTAAATGTCTCTAACTACAAGATACTTAAATCCAAACACAGGTTGACAGACAGGTTGACAGGTTGAATATGAAAAGATGGAATAAGCTACTCCATGCAAATAATAATCAAAAGAGGACTGTGTGGGCACACTAATATTAGACAAAACAGATTTTAAGTCAAAACTCTTACAACATACACATAAGGATACTGTATATTGATAAAAGAGTCAATTCATCAAGAGGACAATACTTATACATATATGCACCAAATAAGAGAGGTACAAAACATATTAACTAAAACTTGTCAGACTTAAAGGAAGAAATAGTTCTATAATAATAGTTGGAGACTTCAATATTCTCAGGTAGACCATGTTAGACCACAAAACAATCCTCAATAAATTTAAATATAGAAATCATATAAAGTATTTCTATGACCACAATGGAATAAAACTAGAAATCAATGCCAGACAAAGCTATCTCAAGAAAACTACAGACAAATATCACTGATAAATATAATTACAAAAATCATCAACAAAATGTTAACAAACCAAAATCTAGCAGCATATTAAAATGATTATATATCATGGTAAGTGAGATTTGCCAGAAATATCCCAGAAATGCAAGGGTGGTTCAACATAGAAGTCAATCATTGTAATACACTGCAATAACAGAAAAAAGGAAAAAAGAAAAACAATAACACATGATTATCTTAGAGTCTTCCAAAGAAACAGAACCAATAGGATATATATTGATGTATATAAAAGAAAATTTATTATAGGAATTGGCTCACATGGTTATGAAGATTGAGAAGTCTCATGATCTGCCATCTGAAAGCTGGAAAGCCAGGAAAGGTAGGGATACAATTCATTCTGAGTGTGAAGGCCTGAGAATTGGGGAGTAGGGGGCGCCGATAGTGTAAGTCCCAGTCTGAGACTGAAGGCCCGAGAATCAGGAGGGCCAATGTCTGAGGGGAGGAGAAGGTGGATGTCTCAGCTCAAACAGAGAGTGTGAATTCATCCTTCCTCCTCCTTTTTGTTCTATTCAGGACTTCAACAGACTGGATAATGCTCACCCACCTTGGTGAGGGCGATATTCCTCAGTCCACTGGTTCAAATACCAATCTCTTTCAGAGACACTCTGACAGACACACCCAGAAATAATGTTTATCAGCTACCTGGGAATGGCTTAGCCCAGTCCATTTGACACAAAAAATTAGGCATTAAAATAATTATCCCAGTCGATGCAGAAAAATCATTCGAAAATATGCATTTATAATAAAAACACTAAACAAATTAGGCATAGAAAGGAACTTCCTCAACCTCATTAAGGGCATTTAAGAAAAGTTTATGTATAATATCACTCAACATTGAAAAACTGAAAGCCTCACTAAAATCAGAAAAAATTTAAGGATGCCCACTTTCACCACTTCTATTCATGATTATATTGGTAGTTCTAGCCAGCTAGACCATTAGGCAAGAAAAAGAAATAAAATGCATCCAAAGTAGAAAGTAAAACTGTTTGCAGGTAACATAATCTGCTATTTTTAAAAACCTAGGAATCTATAAAAAATACTATTACAGCTAATAAGCAAACTCAGCAAAGTGCAAGACACATGATCCATACATAAATATCAGTTATATTTCTGTACACTAGCAATGAACAATCCAAAAAAGGAAATTAATAAAACAACTTGATTCACAATAACATCTAAACGAGTGAAATACCTAGGAGTAAATTTATCCAGCCTAGTGAAGATTCATACATGAAAAACTACAAAACATTGCCAAAAGAGGGGGCTTCCCTGGTGGCTCAGTGGTTGAGAGTCCGCCTGCTGATGCAGGGGATACGGGTTCGTGCCCCGGTCCGGGAAGATCCCACATACCGCGGAGCGGCTGGGCCCGTGAGCCATGGCTGCTGAACCTGCGCGTCCAGAGCCTGTGCTCTACAACGAGAGGCCACAGCAGTGAGAGGCCCGCGTAACGCAAAAAACAAAACAAAACAAAACAAAACATTGCCAAAAGAAATTGAAGACCTTCACAAATAAAGACAACAGTGTTCATGGAATGAAAGAGTTAAGATGGCAACAGTACTCAAATATATCCACAGATTCAGTGATATAAATCTCTATTAAAATTTTAAGTCTTTTTTTTTTTCAGAGATGGAAAAGCTGGTCCTCAAATTTATATGGAATTACAGAGAGTTTCTTAAACAAAACTATCCTGAAAAAGAATAAAAAGTGAGAGGACTCACACTTCCAGATTTCAAAATTTACTAAAAGCTACAGTGATCAGAAGAATGTGTTATTAGCATAGAAGAGACATATAGACCAATGGAACAGAATTGAGAGTCCAGCAATAAACCCATACATCTATGTCCAAGTAAACAATGGTGCCAAAATCATTCAATGAGAAAAAAAAAATAGTCTCTTTAACAAATGGTGATGGGACAACTGAATATACACATACAGAAGAATGAAGTTGGATCCCTATCTCACACCATATCCCCAAATTACTCAAAATGTATCATAGATCTACATGTAACAGGTAAAACTACAAAATTCTTAGAAGATAACATAAGGGTAAATCTTCATGACCTTGGGTTTGGCAACAGATTCTCCATATGACACAAATTGCTCAAGTTTAATGGCTTTTTTAGGGGATAATGAAAATACCCTTGAAGTTGGTATAAATGATGAATATATAACATTGTGAATGTACTGAACGCCACTGAATTGTACAATTAAAATGGTTAACTTAATGTTCAATGAATTTTGCCTTAATACAAAAAAAAAAAATAGTCAATCCAATCTGCGTCATGGGGAAAGACTTCATTTAGTAGATATGCCTTAACTTGAGCCCTGAAAAATGAGGTGTGTACAAGGGAAGGGAGATGGGAATGTGGAGGAAGTGCAAGTGGGAAAAGGGTGGTGTAAAATATTCTTGGTTAAGAAGTCACCATGAGAAAATGCACAGAGGTCATCATCAATATACAATGTTAGAAGACGGCAAATGACTTTTGAGAAAAACAATGAACGATTGTGAAAGGGCCAACAGGATATCCAGGACTTTTTCACCATGCAGAACAGTCTGGATTTAACCTTTAATGTTTGGAAGTTACTGAATCATTGGTATAAGGGAAAAACATGGTCAAATTTGCCTTTCAATAAAGTTACTACGGAGACAGGGTGACTTGTATAGTAAAAGGGAGCAAAACTGGAGATCATGGGGCTTCCCTGGTGGTGCAGTGGTTGAGAGCCCGTCTACTGATGCAAGGGACACGGGTTCGTGCCCCGGTTCGGGAGGATCCCACATGCCGTGGAGCGACTGGGCCCGTGAGCCATGGCCGCTGAGCCTGCGCGTCCGGAGCCTGTGCTCCGCAACGGGAGAGGCCGCAACAGTGAGAGGCCCGCCGCGTACCGCAAAAAAAAACAAAAACAAAAACTGGAGACCATGAGAATAATTTCATTAGTTTGTGTGAGACACAATAATGAAGGCATAAACTATATCAGGAATCTTGGAGATTTTGTTGATATTCAACCATGGGGGGCATCTGATGAATGTGACAGTTTAGAAGGATTTAGCTGGCAGGGGTATGAATTTGAAGCTAGAGGCAGAGAGAGACTATTATGGTGTCCTGAGATTGGTATATGAATTAGTGTGATGGAATTAAATACAAAAGGACACATTTAACAGATGTTTCAAAGGAAGAAATAACAGTATTTTGGTAACAGTACAAATAAGAAATGAGGTGAATAAATGTCAATGACTCTTTCAAAATTGCTAGTTTGTAAAACAGGGAAAATGATGATGAATTTAATATGGTGCAGAAGTGGAATTTTAGTTGTTTAAGCTAGAGGACATATTTATCCCCATTACCTCTATTCCAATTTTAAAATAAAACATGATGTTGTAAAGAAAAGTAGTGTGTTTAGATCCTGAGTGAACTTCAACAAGTTACTTATCCTCCGGGCTTCTATTTCTTAACTACAAAATAGTTTCAAAATTGAAATTCTTGTCTTTCAGAAATGTGGGGGAGGGATGAGGGGTCATGTCAGTAAGATGTGTATACCAAATATGATAATAAGTGCTAGTCGTAACTGGTATTATTGTTATGATGATAATTACTAATTATGCTGAAAGGAGCAGTGTTCAGGATTTAGAAACAGGGATAATGCTGTAAAATTTTTGTAGCAGGAAAAACTCTCATACATTTGCCCTCGACTCACAGAATTCTTTTTACGCTGGGATACTTTTCTCGGTTATCTTATCTTTTAGCCTCTCAGGAAATTTTCCAGGCCCTATTATGCTCTTAGTGAATCAGGTCCTATTATGCTCTTAGTTACAAAATTTATACTAAGATGATCAAGTTGTCATATGTTCTAATTTTATCAACCTTACTCAAAATCTCTTCAGCCAGACAAGACAATGAAATCTGAGGTGATATTCAAGCACCCTCATTCATATTTAGACTGTTAATAGTATGTAAATGCAATGTCCTCATTCACATTTAGAGCTTCGTCGGTAGTAAAAATAGAATTTTCCATGTTCATTGAAGGGATTGTCACTTAATAGGAGGGGAGACTCCACATAACTTGGCAAATCATATTGTGAAATGACAGTATTAATGTTTTCTTGCCTACATTTAATTTTAATCCATTAAAGTTCAAGGTAATAAAAATCAGTGATTATAGCAATTTAATATAAAGGCCAAAATGTACATGTTTTATAAAGCCTTACCTTCCAGAGATGCTTAGCAAAGACTTAATTATCATAATAAAATTTCTTTCTTTCTCCCAGAGAAAAAGATCAGAACTAGAAGCGATAAGTGGTACACTTAATGGTCAACTGCAAAGTACTATATGAGAATCAAATATTTGGCTCTGCAGTATTAAGCTCCCTGGCTATTGCTAGACGACTTTTAAGAAAAATGAAAAAACTACCTCAAGATTTAATTTTAAAATTCAAATCAGAACATTACTAACATGTTACCCCTTTCAAATTTTACTGGTCATATATACTAGATAGGAAATACGCTATAGAATAAACAGTTCCATCCTAACCTTTCATGTTTTGTATAAAAGATAAAACAAAATCTTCCAAGCTTAAGGCTGTATATTTAAAGAAAATGTTTAGTATTCTGAGTGATAAAAATGGAATTGCAAACATACTTTCTGCCAGGGCGTTTCTCTGGTAATAGAGATAAAGGATTGCCATGAGTGTTGTATCCTTCAGAAGGAAGTCTGATTCCAACATTGGGAGCAATTTTATTTTCCCCAGTCAGGTCAGAAAAATGTAAAATGTGTGGTGAATCCATCACTAGAAAAATGGTTTAAATCAAGGCTCATAATCAAATCAAACATATTTGACTTTTTATATTTTATAGTTAATTTTTGTACTTATAATCCATAACCAGAAGGCAAAAATTATATAAATAAATTTCAGACCAATTCTGCTTGTTGGCATGTTTTATTATTTTCTCCCAAAGTTGACAGATGACACTGTTGTCAATTTAAAACCAGATTAAGTAGATATATAGTGGCCACCTCATTAATTCCACGTATAATTTGTCTTTCCTTTACATAAATCAAAGAGTGTTAGGACTGAGATTTTATTCGTACCTGCTTCGCGATTATAATATTTATATGCTGTTTTAATTTTGTTGAAACCATTAATAATCAACACTAATTTTGCACATGCATTTTAATTTTTCTCTAAGAATGCAAATATATATACATATATATGCAAATACATATACATACACATACACACACACACACACACATATATATATCAGACCCTGAGCAATATTTATTATAGAAATAAGAAAGGGATTAGAGATGACCCTGTAGAAATTCCACCTGCATTGTAAGATTTTAAAATAACTATGATTTATATGTTAAGAGCTCTGGTGGAAAAGGTAGATTTTTCAAGGTCAGATAGGTAATTTTAACAGAGAGATGAAAATGATAAGAAATAATCAAATGGAAATGCTAGAAATAAAAAACTACAGCAACAGAAAAAAGAATGATGTCAGTGGACTCATAACAGTCTAATATATGTAATTGAAATTTCAGAAGGAGAGAGAAAGGGCAAAATAAATATTTGAAGAAATAACAGATGATAACTTTTACTAAATTAATAATAGGAACTTCACAGAACCAAGAAACTCAGATAACTCCAAACAGGATTTAAAAAACAAACAAAAGAAAACAACAAATAACCTCAGCATGTCTAGGCATATCATATATAAACTGCTCACAAGCCAAGTGAAAGAGAAAATCTTTGAGACAGTCACAGAAACAAAATGCATTACATACAGGCAAATAAAGAGGAAGATTACAGCAGATTTTTTCATTTACAAATGATAATGGAAGGAATTTTTCACCAGCAGACTTGGACTATAGAAAATATTAGTGAAAGTTCTTTTAGGCAGTTAGAAATTGGATAGAAACCTGGACCTGTATAAAGGAATAAAGAGTGCTAGAAGTGAAATAAGTGGAGATAACCACAAATTTCCTTTTTTTCTTAATTTTCAATGCATGTAAAGATAATTGACTCTCTAAAGTAAAATAGTCATGCTTTAGTGTATATTTATAGCACAAGTATAACTAAAATATGTAACAAGAGTATCACAAAAGTTGTAGGGGAAGAATTGAGAGTATACTGTAAACTGCTTAAACTATAATGAAGTGTTATATTATTTGAAGGCAGACTCATTCATAAAGAAGTAAATACTAAGGAAACCACTAAAAACTTCTAAAAATATATTAAGTAAAAAGATTATGGGAATTAAAATGAAGTGCTAAAATTAGTTCATTAAAAAGACTGCAGAAAAACAGGGGGAAAAATTCAATAATGACTTGATGGAACAAATAGAAAACAGCTAGCAAGATGGTAGATTTTAATCCAACAACATCTATAATTACAATAAATGTTATAGACTAAAAAACCTATTAAAATACAGAAATCATCAGATAAAAATCAAGAAGTAAAAAAGTTAAACCTAACTACCTTTGTCTATTTGATCACACACACACATACAAACAAACACACATACATATCCCACAACGCACATTTCAAATATGAAGACATTAAAAGTAAAAAAGTGGAAAAGTATATATTAAACCAACAGTAATCAAGTAGGAATAGTTATATTAACATCAGATTAAATGGATTTCAGCACAGAAAGATCCCCTAGGATAAAGGAGAATAGTAGGTAATGATAAAAAAATCCGTAACAATCCTAAATGTATATAACTTAACATCAGAGCTCTAGGAAAACAATAATGATACAGAAGACCAGAAAGTCACTATCAGCCAGCTTGATCTAACTGACATTTATAGAGCCTAAGAGCAACAGAGTATACATTCACATCAAGGGCACATGGAACATTCACTAAGATAGACCATATTCTGCTCCATATAACAAACCACACATTTAAAAATGAATTGGAATTAATCAATGTATGTTCTAGAGATAATAATGGAATTAAATGCAAAATGCAAAAAAATGGAATTAAATGCAAAATTAAATGCAAAAATTAAAATTAAATGCAAAATTAACAAAAATAATAATGGAATTAAATGCAAAAAATGGAATTAAATGCAAAAATTAAAATTAAATGCAAAATTAACAAAAAGAGGTTAGCTAAAAACTACCCACAATACTTGGAAATTAAACAAAACACTTCTAAATAATGAATGAATCAAAGAGGAACAAAAAGAAAATTGGAAAATATTTTAGTTTAATAAGAACTAAATACATATTAAAATTTTGGGAATGTATCTAAAGCAGTGTTTAGAGGAATATCTGTGTCATTAAATACTTGTATGAGAGAAGAATTAAGATCTATCAATAATCTACCACTCAAAAAAAATTTTTAAAGAAAAATAAATCTAAAAGCAAGTGTAAGGAATAATAAAATTGACAACTGAAAAACAATAGAGAAAGTAAATAAAACAAAACCTATGTGTTTGCAAATATCAACAACATTGATAATAAACCGGACTATGAAAAAAACAGAGAGCACAAATAACAAGTATCAGGAAAGAGGACATCAACACAGACCTGAAAGTTAAGGGTATGGTACAATTCCAGGACAATAAACGGAAGAAACGGCCAAATTACTTGAGAAAACTGCTGTAGTTCACTAAGAAGAAATGAAGAGGCTAAACCGCCCTTTATTTTTTAAAGAAACTGAATTTGCAGTTAAAACCTTTCCAACAAAGAAAACTCGAGGCCATATAACTGCTGCCAAATATTTAAGGAAAAAAAGAGAATAGTAATAATTCTACACAAACTCTTCAGAATATAAAAGATAACAGAACACTCCTTAATTCACTGTATGAAGCTGCATTATCCTGATAACAAAAGGAGACAGAAAAATAATTCTACAGGCTAAAATTATTCAATAATATGTTAGCTCAGGACTTCCCTGGTGGCGCAGTGGTTGAGAACCCGCCTGCCAATGCAGGGGACATGGGTTCGAGCCCTAGCCTGGGAAGATCCCACATGCCGCGGAGCAACTAAGCCCATGTGCCACAACTACTGAGCCTGCTCTCTAGAGCCTGTGAAACACAACTACTGAACACCACGTGTCTAGAGCGCATGCTCCGCAACAAGAGAAGCCACCGCAATGAGAAGGCCGCGCACTGCAACGAAGAGTAGCCCCCGCTCACTGCAACTAAAGCACGTGTGCAGCAAAGACGACCCAAAACAGCCAAAAATAAACAAATAATAAAAACATAATATGTTAGCTAATTGCATCCAGCAATAAAGAAATAGAATAGTACATCGTGACTAAGTGGCTTTAATCCAAGTGTTAAGTATAGCCCTTGCCTATACTTCATCTGCCTCTGTTGCACTGAAATAGCTCCCTCAACTACCACTGAAGCCTTATAGATGTTTCCCTGTGACCAGCCGATAAATGAGAAAAATCTTAGAATTGGTTTAGAAATAGTTCAATATGATATGTTAGTGTAAGCCAAAAACTGACTACTGTCCTGCTAAGGTCCCATCCAAGAGGGCTCTAATAGTGAATGATGAGAGAAAAGTGCCCAGGCTAAATACAGCAGTACTCTTTCATGTATACTTTCTGTGGAGGAATACTGGCCTGAAATAAGGCTATACAGGGTGCCATGGCTAATTGATCAAGGGCCTGAAAGAGTGGAATTAGGAAAATTAAAGACCAAGAAGTATGAAAAATAGATGCATATAGGGACTCATGTGAGTGTGCACTGTGTGTGAAACTTTGTCTCATGTCAATGCTCATGAGAGAGTGTAGGGGAGACTAAGAAACCAAGTGTACTTCATAAAAGAATGTCAAAGAAATTCTGCCCTCAGCCACCCTAATGGAATAAAGAATAGAGCAGCCATGGTGCCAACAACTGGGGCCAAGCTAGAGACCAAAAGTATGCACTTTCTCTTTTCTGAAGCTGAGGTAGCATCTGCCTCTACTGAATGTCTGACCCTCCGTCAATGGAGAGCAGATCTGAGTCCTTGCTATAATACTATCACAGTTGGAGACCACATAGCTATTTGATGTCAAGAAGAACATATTGGACCTCTTCAACCCTGGAGCAAAGCCATTGGTCTTTCATGGAAGTGACACTAATTACAGACACAAGTTACAGCCTTTCCTACTCACAGTGCTTCACGCAGCATCACTATCCACTGGTGTTCAGAATGCCTGATTTATAAGCATGGAATTCGGCACCTTACATTTTTGTGCCTAAGAGTTTACGTAAAGGATGTAGGATATTCAGAACCATTGGCTGTATCACATCCCGCATTGCCATAAACGGTCAGCTTCATAAAATACTGGAATGGGTTATTAATGGATCAAGTAAGATGCCAGCACGGGACTGGCATTTAATTTTAGGGCTTTGCCCTTTAAGATAAAACAATGGTCAGTGTAGATTGCTGAGTTGCAAACAGCTAGAAATATGGATATAGAAATTGAGGGGTAGAAATAGGATTGGACTCTTCTACCATCATTCCACTGACTCAATTATAGGTTTTGTGTCTCCTGTCCTTACAACTAGAGGATATTTTGGCTCAGAGATCCTGTTTTCCAGATTGTGGCACCTTAACCAGATTACAGGTAAAGGATTCTGATGAACCTGAAATTCAGATGATGAACATATGAACATCCATATAACTGCCACTTATTCAATCTGGACCGCTCATGCCAATAAACCATCAAAGGAAATCTATGCTATTTGGGGTATCAAACTAGGTATCATAAAGATTTAGATGTGATGATATATGGGGAAAGTAGAGTAAGTCTGAAACTTGGAAGATTCACTAAGTCATCTCTTATTGATTTCACATTTGGGGATAACAGTGAAGTTTCAACTGCAACCTGGTAAAGGGCAGGGAAACCAAAGGCTTACACTTCTTAGAAATGAAAGTTCGGGTCACCTCAACAGATAAGCTGAAGTGTTAGCTGAGGGTGAAGGAAACATAGAATGGGTAGTAGAAGAGGGAGATGATGAATATCAGTTATATTCCCAGAAGCAGCTGTAAAGGAAAAGATCTTAGTCTATGCCTCACCGTCTCCTAGATAACAAGTTTTTAAGAGATAAGTTCCAACCATCATCTTAAGAGTTAGTGACAGAGTAGGTTTAATGTGAAATATGAGAAGTTCTGAGCATGGCAAACAAAGCACAGTACCAGATGCTTTATGGACCTCATGTTATGTCCTCTAACCTATCTCCGATTTCTGCTACAACTATGGTAAGCAGTCAGTGCAGGTCACAGGCCTACCTTCAGTCTATGCTGCTGGTCTCTCCCAATTTCTATCGCAAAGACTACACTATATTTGTGAGAACCCTCTTGGTCCTTCCACAAAAGGAAACTTAAAAATACAATACAGGGGGGAGACCTTCAAGATGGCAGAGGAGTAAGACATGGAGATCACCTTCCTCCCCACAAATACATCAGAAATACATCTACACATGGAACAACTCCTACAGAACACCTACTGAATGCTGGCAGAAGACCTCAGACCTCCCAAAAGGCAAGAAACTCCCCACGTACCTGGGTAGGGCAAAAGAGAAAAGAATAAACATAGACAAAAGAATAGGGACGGGACCTGCACCAGTGGGAGGGAGCTGTGAAGGAGGAAAGGTTTCCACACACTGGGAAGCCCCTTCGCGGGCGGGGATGGGGGGGTGGCGTGGGGGAAGCTTTGCAGCCATGGAGGAGAGCACAGCAACAGGGGTGCGGAGGGCAAAGCGGAGAGATTCCCGCACAGAGGATCAGGGCCGACCAGCACTCACCAGCCCGAGAGGCTTGTCTGCTCACTCGCCCGGGCAGGCGGGGGCTGGGAGCTGAGGCTCAGGCTTCGGAGGTCAGATCCCAGGGAAGGACTGGTGTTGGTGTGTGAACGCAGCCTGAAGGGGGCTAGTGCACCACAGCTGGCCGGGAGGGAGTCCAGGAAAAAGTCTGGACCTGCCAAAGAGGCAAGAGACCATTGTTCAGGGGTGCATGAGGAGAGGGGATGCAGAGCACCGCCTAAATGAGCTCCAGGGATGGGCACGAGCCGCGGCTCTCAGCACGGACCCCAGAGACGGGCGTGAAATGCTAAGACTGCTGCTGCCGCCACCAAGAAGCCCGTGTGCAACCACACGTCACTATCCACACCTCCCCTCCCGGGAGCCTGTGCAGCCCGCCACTGCCAGGGTCCCGTGATCCAGGGACAACTTCCCCGGGAGAACACGGCACACCTCAGGGTGTTACAACATCACGACGGCCTCTGCTGTCGCAGGCTTGCCCCGCACTGCGTACCCCTCCCTCCCCACGGCCTGAGTGAGCCAGAGCCCCCGAATCATATGCTCCTTTAACCACGTCCTGTCTGAGCGAAGAACAGATGCGCTCAGGCGACCTACATTCAGAGGCGGGGCCAAATCCAAAGCTGAGCCCCTGGAGCTGTGTGAACAAAGAAGAGAAAGGGAAATCCCTCCCAGCAGCCTCAGAAGCAGCAGGTTAAATCTCCACAGTGAACTTGATGTACCCTGCATCTCTGGAATACCTGAAGAGACAACGAATCATACGAAAATTGAGGCGGTGGACTTTGGGAGCAACTGTAGACTTGGGCTTTGCTTTCTGTGTCAAATTTGTTTCTGGTTTTATGTTTACCTTAGTTTAGTATTTGGAGCTTATTATCATTGGTAGATTTGTTTATTGATTTGGTTGCTCTCTTCCTCCTTTTCTTTAATATATAAATATATATTTTTCCTTTTTCTCTTTTTATGAGTGTGTATATTTCTTTGTGTGATTTTGTCTGTACAGCTTTGCTTTTACCATTTGTCCTAGGGTTCTGTCTGTCCTTTTTTTTGTTTGTTTTTAGTATAGTTTTTGGCACTTGTTATCATTGGTGGATTTGTTTTTAGGCTTGCTTGCTCTCTTCTTTATTTATTTTATTACTTATTAATTTTAATAATTTTTTATTTTGATAACTTTATTTTATTTTTTCTTTCTTTCTTTCTTTTTTCCCTCCCTTTTCTTCTGAACCGTGTGGCTGACCCGGTCTTGGGGCTCCGGGTGGGAGTCAGGCCTGTGCCTCTGAGGTGGGAGAGCAGAGTTCAGAACACTGGTCCCCTAGACACGTCCCAGCTCCATGTAATATCAAATGGTGAAAGCAGTCCCAGAGATCTCCATCTGAACGCTAAGACCCAGCTCCACTCAATGAGCAAGCTACAGTGTTGGACACCATATGCCACACAACTAGCAAGACAGGAACACAACCACACCAACTAGAAGAGGGGTTGCCTAAAATCAAAATAAGGTCACAGACACCCCAAAACACAACACTGGACATGGTCCTGCCCACCAGAAAGACAAGTTCCAGCCTTATCCAACAGAACAGAGACAACAGTCCCCTCCACCAGGAAGCCTACACAATCCACTGAACCAACCTTAGCCAATGGGGGCTGACACCAAAAACAATGGAAACTATGAATGTGCAGCCTACGGAAAGGAGACCCCAAACACAGTAAGTGAAGCAAAATGAGAAGACAGAGAAACACACAGGAGATGAAGGAGCAAGATAAAAACCCACCAGACCTAACAAATGAAGAGGAAATAGGCAGTCTACCTGAAAAAGAATTCAGAGTAATGACAGTAAAGATGATCCAAAAACCTGGAAACAGAATGGAGAAAATACAAAAAATGTTTAACAAGGACCAAGAAGAAGTAAAGAGCAGAAAAACAATGATGAACAACACAATAAATGAAATTAAAAATTCTCTAGAAATCAATAGCAGAATAACTGAGGCAGAAGAACAGGTAAGTGACCTGGAAGATAAAATAGTGGAAATAACTACCACAGAGCAGAATAAAGAAAAAAGAATGAAAAGAATTGAGGACAGTCTCAGAGACCTCTGGGACAATGTTAACCACACCAACATTCGAATTATAGGGGTCCCAGAAGAAGAGAAAAAGAAAGGGACTGAGAAAATATTTGAACAGATTATAGATGAAAACTTCCCTAGAATGGGAAAAGAAATAGTTAATCAAGTCCAGGAAGCACAGAGAGCCCCATACAGGATAAATCAAGGAGAAACGCACTAAGACACATATCAACCAAACTAACAAAAATTAAATACAAAGAAAAAAGATTAAAAGCAGCAAGGGAAAACCAGCAATTAACATACAAGGGAATCCCCATAAGGTTAAGAGCTGATCTTCCAGAAGAAACTCTGCAAGCCAGATGGGAATGACAGGACATATTTAAAGTGATGAAAGGGAAAAACCTAAAACTAAGATTAGTCTACCCAGCAAGGATCTCATTCACAGTCAATGGAGAAATTAAAACCTTTACAGGGCTTCCCTGGTGGCGCAGTGGTTGAGACTCTGCCTGCCGATGCAGGGGACATGGGTTCATGCCCCAGTCTGGGAAGATCCCACATGCCGCGGAGCAGCTGGGCCCATGAGCCATGGCTGCTGAGCCTGCGCATCCGGAGCCTGTGCTCTGCAACGGGAGAGGCCACAAGAGTGAGAGGCCTGCGTACCGCAAAAAAAAAAAAAAAAAAAAAAAAAAAAAAAAAAGAATACAAATGTTGGCAAGGATGTGGAGAAAAAGGAACCCTGGTACACTGTTGGCAGGAGTGTAAATTGGTGCAGCCACTATGGAACAGTATGGAGGTTTCTCAAAATACTAAAAACAGAACTAACATGTGACCCAGCAATTCCACTCCTGGGTATATATTCAAAAAAAAAAAATTAAAAATCACTAATGCAAAACGATACCTGCACCCCAATGTTCACAGAAGCATTATTTACAATTGCCCCAAGGTATGGAAGCAACCTAAGTGTCCATCAACAGATGAATGGATAAAGAAGTGGTACACACACACACACACAGACACACACAATGGAATACTACTCAGCCATGAAAAAGAATGAAATGTGTCATTTGCAGCAACATGGATGGACTTGAAGGACATTATGCTAAGTGAAATACATCATACAGAAAAATATAAATACTGTATGCTATCACTTATATGTGGAATCTAAAAAATACAACTAGTGAATAAAACAAGAAAGAAACAGACTCACAGATATAGAGAACAAGCTAGTGGTTACCAATGGAGAGATGAAATGGGGGGAGGGACAACATAGGAGTAGGGAAAAAAAGTGATTCATGGAATTATACGAAATCATCTGTGTGAAACTTTTGAATATAAAATTCACAGAAACTTTCATTCAATAAAAAAGTAAGATATCTCAGAATATGATGGATATAGCCAAAGTATACATAGATGGGAATACATAGCCTAAAAGATGTTGTACTGTAAAGAAACTAAAACCTATGGTGGAAAAACAAAAACAAAAGCCAACTTTCTTGCAAAGAAAACATGTGCTTCAGGTCTTGCTGCTTAAAATCTACATATTATAAAAGAAGAAAGGTTAATAATAAATTGGTTAAGCAACCTTCTCATGAAATTAGGAAAAAAATAACAAATTAAAGTTAAAGAAGGTGGAAGTAAAGAAACAATACAGATAAGAGTAGAAATTCAGGAAATAGAAAACAAATATACAACAAATAGGATATACAACAAATAGGATCATGTAAAATGATTCTTTGAATAAATTAATACAATTCATAAGCTGTTATTAGGCCTGAACAATGAAAAGGAAAGAATATACCACACAAGGAATAAAAAAAATAGATATTGTTTTTGACTCTAGACATTAAAAATTTTGAGTCCGTTTTAAATAACTATGTCATCTAATTTGAACATATAGATAAATCTCTAGTAAAATAAAATGCATTCAAACTTACATAGAGTAAATGAAAAAGATCAAAAAGATAATTATAGGGGCTTCCCTGGTGGTGCAGTGGTTGAGAGTCCGCCTGCCGATGTAGGGGACACGGGTTCGTGTCCCGGTCCGGGAGGATCCCACATCCCGCAGAGCGGCTGGGCCCGTGAGCCATGGCCGCTGAGCCTGCGCGTCCGGCGCCTGTGCTCCGCAACAGGAGAGGCCACAACGGTGAAAGGCCCGCATACCGCAAAAAAAAAAAAAATTATAAAGAAACCTAAACCTATAAATTATTTTAAAAACCGAGACTTTCCTACCAAGAAAACACTTGCCTCAGATATTTCCCTGTTGAATTCTTCTACGTATTTAAGAAATAAACCTCTTTTTTTTTTTTCAGATAATAGGAAAGAGAGAGCGAGAGAGAAAGGAAGAGAAAGAAACCCATTTTATGAAGCCAGCATAACCCTGACAAAACCCGGTGCTCAATCTCATTGCCACAATAGATGAAAAACTCTGGAACAAAATATCAGCAAACAAAATATAGAAAGATATGTCATGTTTATGGTAGTTTAATTTTAGGAATCTAAGGAACTTAAAGGGGATTAATAATAGAAATCCAAGTGGAAAAGGAATAATTTTAATTGAGAATAAGAAGAAAATTTTGTGATCACTAAACGGACAAAGTGGAATTAATAACTGTCACTAAATTACATTAATTGCCATTAAGTGTAAAAGTGGGAATTAACTGCCTTATCCAACATCAAGAGTAATTTATAGCTGCAGAAATTAATGCAGGGCATCATTTGACAAGTTATAGATAATTTGATAATGGAAAATAATTACTAAACACTGAATTACATTAAAATAAAGAATGTTATTCATCAAAAGCACTCTAAAGTAAATGAATACACAAAAGACAAATTGGAAAAATATATTTACAACATTTAAAACTGACAGAGGCTAAGTATCAAGATTATATAAAGAACATCTGCATAGCAATAAAAGACACAAGAAAATTATGGACAGTCTCTCCACAAAGGATGAAATCAGAATTCTCAATAGGTAGGATTTTTTAAAAATGTCGCCCTTCATTAGCAATCAGGGGACTGTATACTTAAAGCAGATAAGGTAACTTCCACAACACCAGATTGGTAAAATTCACAAAGTATTAGAGACACCATCAACTACTGGCAAAGACAAACAGTAATTTGATCATTCACATTCCATTGGCGGGAATGCAAATTGCTTCAACAATTTTGGAAAACAATTTGGCATTATTTCATAAAGTTGAAGCTGTGCATATCCTCTGACCCAGAAATCCAACTGCTAGATGTATGACCCAGTTAAACTCTTGCCCAAGAACACTGGGGAAGGGCTTCCCTAGTGCCGCAGTGGTTGAGAGTCTGCCTGCCGATGCAGGGGACGCGGGTTCATGCCCCAGTTCGGGAAGATCCCACATGCCGTGGAGTGGCTGGGCCCGTGAGCCATGGCCACTGAGCTTGCACATCCGGAGCCTGTGCTCCGCAACGGGAGAGGCCACAACAGTAAGAGGCCCACGTACAGGAAAAAAAAAAAAAAACACTGGGGAAGATATAAGAATGTCCATACTACAACTGTGTTATACCTATGTGAGATATGAACATAAGGACAATGGGCAATTGTCTATTAACAACACAATAACTAAACTGAAGTATATGCACACACACAATGAAATACAGTATCTTGGAACTGTGACTATGGAGGGAAAGTAAGAAAGTTAAGGAAGTTCCGGTTTACTGACTTTAATATTCACTACGTAACACAGGGTTGGTAAATTGGATAATGAATTTGAAGGGAGTGGTAGAAATTTACACAGAATCACCCAGTGTCTCTGGGGCCCCAGCTGAGGTTGGCAATCATAAATCAGTAATGGCCTCCATCAGCAGTATTAACCACTTACCTCTAACGACACTTGGCAGGAACTATTAGCCTATGGATAAATTCACTCCCTTATTCCCTCATTCATTTTCTAAAATATTTATTAACAACAATGTCAGGCAATATTGAATTCCTACTTTATACAAAGAACAGCTGTATAACGTGGTGAGCCACTTGATATACAAGTTGACTTGAAGGCAACTTGGTCAGCTAAGGGAATTTAATAAATATATATAACTCTACATTAAAGATATATGAATGTTATGATAGTGGCAAAATAAAATCCCAGAGAAATTCAGAGAAGTTAGAAATAACAAACTAAAAGTTTCTCTAAAAGTAAATGTAAAAGCTTTATGTACTTTATATTTTTAACGTATGTTTCTGTCATTCAGATGACTATGATCTGCTGATTTTTCTTATATTTTAGCTCTCTCCCACATTTTCTTTTCCCATTCTGAATTTGCTCTTATTGTTTTGAACAGAAAATAAATTTGTTTTTATTCACATTCTTCTTTTAGATTTGAAACACAGAGTAATTTATCACTCTAATATTCAAAAATGAACTCATCATAGGGAAACATAAAGAAACATACAGTAGAATACAAAAAGGAAACTCTTGTATATGCCAGTAAATATCTTAGTAAAATTACCCTGGACAAGTAATTTCACCCACTTAACCCATTATGAGGATTTTTAACTAAGAGATATCTAAATTTTTATTAATATTAAAGAAACTAACAAAAATTAAAGGTACACGTGACCAATCTATTGTCTCTCTCTCACACACACACACACACACACACACAATGCTAAGTTTCAAAAACACGTTCACAATATAAATGATAGGATTAAATGAAAACATTCAGAATAATCTATGGTGAAAAAGGCAAGTGGCAACAGCATTTAAAAAAAAAAAGGAATAAGGGCAAAGGGCAAAATATGAGTTAAAGACCCAGACTCCATTGTTTCTTTATATTACCTATGCTATATACTTTTTAAAAGAAAAGCAACTTATTTATATTTTATTATCCTCACTTATTTTATCTGGAAAATAATATTTTCCTCCTAGAAGGACTGTGTGAGAAGTATTCAAGGAAGAAGCTTAGTCGTGTCGTGTACTTCAATCCCACTTTGGTTGACAGCACCTACTGTCTACGAATCACACTTGGAAGTGTAGAAGAAACATTATTCTTGACTTTTTAAAACTGGGCACTGATCAAGTGCTATGTAAAACAAAAAATGACTAAATTGTTAAAAATTACTTAATGCTATAGAGACCCCCAGAACACTAGTGTTAACAAACAATCCCTGTTTTTCTCCAATCCCTTTGTTTGCAATTTAGTGTGAAACCTGATAACCAAAAAGGGGCCAGCTGCACAAAAACTTGGATACATAAGTAATGAACCATATTAAAAAATCAGAATAGAAATGGTGCCTTAGGAAAGGTGGAGTGAAACAATGAGAACATGTTGAAAGAATGGGTTCTCATGAAGGATAAATATATTATAGATCAAACTTAAGATAAAAATAACTTAATACTCGGGTGGATTAGTTGGGGAGAGAATAAATGTAGTGACCTTTTATTTCCAACCACAGGTATGGACCCTAGGTAGAGGAATCTGTAAGCTTCAAGAAGGCAGATTGGAGACAGTAAGTAAAAGTTCTCCTTTTCTACCTTGGGTATATCATTTCAACTTGTCTTTGTTCCCACCAATTGATATATCTAATGCAGGAACACTAATAAAATCAAGCAATACTGAAGAATTCATTGCTGAAATTATGGAAAATATTGGTAGGTCAGAGATGTCATAACAATTCCCAGTAGAATCTTAGTGAAATGAGCGGGGATGATTCCACTCAACCGTTCACCATGGCTATTTGGTCATCCATTGCTGCATTATTTCCTTAGTAGCTTAATGTTGATCTTGACACTCTATAAATTGAAGCACATTGCATGAATAAGAAAGGCAGAGAAAATCTGTCTTGCACTTAGAAAGTATGACACAGTCATCCAATTGAGAATGAAAAATGTCCATTTCTACTTTCAAACTCACTCTTCTAGACACAGATATCTACTCCTGAAAATAACATTATTGCTCACATTTTATTGGGTGCATACTGCTTGCGGGTTAAAAGTAAATATGCTCCATGTATTTAGGATCCCAGTTCACTAAATAGGATGTGGTATTACCTTTTTTTTTTTTTTTTACACTCTGAGAATTATTGCCTGGTGGTAATGCCAAGTGTCCTAATAGCAGCTGAAATCCAGCAGTATGTGAAATGATGTTGTTTACAAAGTTAGGAAAATATTCTTTAATATAAAAGTTTCCATATAATTGTAAAATATTATTTTATCTGGATAGCTTTATTCAAAAATATTCAAAAATAAAGTATTTATAGCAGAATGTTTCCATCTAATATATAAAAGGAGAATTTAGGACTTCAAGCATGCGTCTACCAGAAATTCAGCAAATATTCCTATAAAATTCAAATAGACCATCACTGACTATTCCTTTGTGTATATTATTTTCTCTGAAATTACAATATAATTTTATTTTCTCTTTTATTCTGTTACTGATAAGAAATGGTAAAGGAAGTGTGGTGAAAGGCGCTGAATACACACAAGACACTCCACACTCCCTCAATTGGATAGTTTTGAATTTTCTTAAGACTGAGTTATATGTAAGTGTCTTTTAGCAAGGCTTTCAAAGTCTGTGCTTAATTAAGCACAGGACTCTATAATTAATTATTTAATAAACAGAGACATCTATTCTTTGGGTCTTTGAAGAAACACTTGCTGCCTTATTCCCTCTTGTTTTACAAATAGTCTTTTAATTATTAGTCAGATAACTGAGGCATTTAGTCCTGGCTCTATCACCAATTAGTTTTGACACTGGATAAATCATTTGATAAATTTACCCTTCTGTCTTTCAGTTTGTTCATAAGTAAAATGAGGATCTTACGCAAATCAGTGATTTTTCATGTTCTGTCTGATAGAGTCATAGATTTATGCAGAGAAAACTTGAAGATGCCATGAGTTAATGTTGGAGAGCTCCAGAGCACAGGGGGTCTCCTCTAGACTGTGACTACACTCACTCCCTTGACATCCACTCTCATGGCTTGGAATAGTGTATATTTATACATAACTCTCAAATTTATATCTCTAGTTCACACCATTGTATGATTCATATATCTAGATTTTTAGTCCAGATTCACATATCTACCGCTATTCAACCTCTCCACTTTGATGCCGAATAAGACCTCTCAAACTCAGCCTGGTCAAAACTGAACTCTTGGGCTTCCCTGGTGGTGCAATGGTTGAGAGTCCGCCTGCCGATGCAGGGGACACGGGTTCGTGCCCCGGTCCGGGAAGATCCTACATGCCGCGGAGCGGCTGGGCCCGTGAGCCATGGCCGCTGAGACTGCGCGTCCGGAGCCTGTGCTCCGCAACGGGAGAGGCCACAACAGTGAGAGGCCCGTGTACTGCAATAAAACAACAACAACAACAAAAAACTGAACTCTTGATCATCCCCCCTCACACCTACTCCGTCGTCACATCCCTTAATAAGCTTCCTTATTTTAATAATCTTAGCTGCTCAGGCCAATAATTTTGGAGTCATCTTGACCCCTCTACCTTTCTTACACCCCACACATATATTGATCCACCATGAAATCCTTTCGTGTCTACTTTTAAAATATATCTATAGTTTGGACTTGCTTCCCACTTGTACCGTGCAGTAGCCTGGTATGACTCCCCAACATGGATAACTTGGATTACTTTGATAGCCTCACACTAAGTTTCTTTCTACGGGCTATTTTTAATAAAGCAGCCAGTCTGATCATTTGTCTAAGATAATGTCAGCCCAAGGCTTGAACCCCTCTAATGGCTCCTCTTTTCATTCACTCTGAAAACTAATTTCCGTACAGTGTGCAAACAGGCCCTACGTAATTTCTCACCCTGTTACGTCTTTGTCTTCAATTCCTGCTACTCACCTCTGGTTCCAGATACACTGAGCTCCTTGCAGGTTCTAGAGGCCTCTCTTACAAAGAGCATGGCCCCTTCTTGGAAGCCAGATATCCACTTGGGTGGCAATTCACTTGTCTCCTCTATGATTGTGCTCAAAACTCCACTTCTGAATGAAGTAGCACCTTACTTACAGCTACAAACTCTGAAGTACCACTATTTCTCACATTTTTGTTTCTAGGCCCCCCTATTTTACATGGCATTTTTCACCTTCTACCATGCTAGACAATTTTCTTACTTATTGCCTACTGTTTTATCTTTCTGTCATTCTCCTACAACATAAACTCCATAAGGACAGATGTTATATTTTTAACAGTTCTATCCTAAGTACATAGATAAATGTGTGGCTTACAAATGTAACTATGTTGAATGAATAAGTCAATGATGAAATGGATAATGAGGGGTATGTTGCATTGGAAGGCCAAATCTTTTTTTCTCTCTTTTATCACCAAGTGTTATTAATAAAAACTGCAGTGTATACTGTGTCATTGGCAAGATTTCTGATGAGGCCTTAATGCCCTCATTAGTGGCATGAGGCTTTCATTTCACAGTTAAAAACAAGATTTGAAAGGAAAATAATTAAACATTTACTTTCAGTGTAGCCAAATAATTCTGATCAATCCAAGCTTCTAACATATGACAAATCTACATGCTAAAAAATAAGAGCAAAAGGCAATGGAGTCCATGGAGAATGAACAAAGCAAACAGATACTGGAAAGGAGTCAACACTTGGGGCTGTGAATGGCAGTATGAGTTTCCTGTTTCTATAGATTTTATCATAACGGTAGACCCTAGTGTGGCCACATAACATAGTTAAACCCTAAAGTCTTGTACTTGAAAAAACACTGGAGAATAAGGTGAAAATTTCCGGAAAGGAACTCTATCCAAATGTTTAACTAACCTTTGAACCAGGGGTGAACAGGGCAGATTCCAAGTACCCTGGCTAAGATAAAAATCACCAATTTGAAATTTGCCTTACCAGACACTGAAAACAGAGCTTTAACAGTTTGATTTTAGCCAGATTAGCTGCATACCAATTAAAAAAAGATAATTTTTAGAATCCAGACTTTATATAGCATATCTTTTGAAATGTTTGAGAATACCTTCCAAAATGATTTAACATACAAAAAAAATTACTAGATAAGAACTATTATAACTATGCTCAAGGACATTAAGAAACATATGCTTAAATTTTAAAAAGAGAAAATTTCAGCAGAGAAATATAAACTCTTTAAAAAGAACAAATAATAATTTTTTAAATGAAAAGCACGCTCAAAAGATTCCAAAATTTAGTGAGAGACATAAAATTATAAGTTCAAAACCTCAGTGAATACCAAAGAGAATTAATAAAAAGGAACCAAACCTAAGCACATGACAGTCAAACACTGAAAACCAAAATGAATGGAAACTATTGAAAATGAGAGAAAAATAACACATCACATGCAGTGAACAATGATTCAAATGACCCAAATTACTACTGACATCTCACTAGACACAATGGAAGCTAGAAGCTAGAACAATATTTTTTAAATGCTGGAAAAAAATAAAACTGTCAACCCCTAATTCATCACTGTTTGCCAGTCACCTTTGCTATCCAACTTGCTTATATGGACCTTCATTTTCTATCTATACTCACTCCTAGATGATGTCATCTAGCCTCATGGTTTATAATATCACCTATTTACTCTTGATGCACAAATATATGTCTACAGCCAAACATGAGCTACAACCTTGTATATCCAACTCCATACCTCTACTAGGATGTCTTAAAGTTTTCACAAATCAGTAAGGCCAAAACTGAACCAATCCTCCCCTTCAAATTGCTCCACACAGTATCTTCTCCGTATCAGTTGACAGTGGTTTGACTCCCATTTCTCTCCCTTTCACCTTTCATGCACATTTTGTCAAGTAATTGTATTGGTTTTACTTAAAAACGATTTCTGGATTCTGACCACTTACATTCTCCCAAAGCTACTGCACTGGTCCAACCATCAGCATCTCTTTCCTATAATACTGCTTCCACCTTACGTCATCTTACCTCTCTAACCTATTTTTGCCACAACAGCCAGATGTCTTTCATTTCATTCCTCTTTTTTAGACTTTCACATAAACTCCAGTCACACAGAGTGAAAGTTAAAGTCCTTGCAATGGCCTTCAAGGTCTTAAAACAACCACAGCTCTTTTACTCTTTCCCTCCTCCTCTCAAACTAGATACAAGCATCGTGCTTTTCTTTAAACACATCAGAAATATTCCCAACTCAAGGTCTTTTTATTTGTTATATCCTATGTTTGAAAGTTCTTCGCTTAGGTAGTCATATGCTACCTCTCTTTTTAGATTTAATGGAATTTGCTCAAATGTTACCTTCTAAGCTCTTTTTATATTCCATATGAGGTATTTATTATGGATAGTTTATTATCTGTTTCTCCCACTTTAATAAAAGTACTTCAGGATGAAGCTTATTTGTGACAAATTTGTTTATGGATGTGCTTTCATTCCTGAAATAGACACTCAATATATGTTTAAAGAAAGCATGAATTAATAGAATTTGTCATCTCCTCCCTTACTTTTATCTTTTCATGATTTTGCTTTCAGAGGAATTTCTATGGTTTTTCTTTCACCTCACAATTTTAATTGTCCTTAGTATCAACATTATTTTGTGGATTTATATTTTGCTATTTTATTTTTATATTTCCTTATCTCTCATTGAAGCTTTTCGTTTCAGTTTTTTTTTTATTTTTTTAATATTTATTTTCTTCCTGTTCTGTTCTGATGGTTTTGGGCTGAGATTTTGAGAGGTAATGTAGCCCTACATCCTTGAGAATACTGCCATCCTTGTTCTTTTTCCCTTGTTCTTTCAATACATTATCAGAGATGTACACATCCTGTGTGAATTTTTCTGTACCTTTTTTGGTAGTATTTCTATAGGTTCCATTAGAAAAGTGTTTCCTCAAAATAGGAGGTATCTCCCCACATTCAGGATTTTGTATAGCACGAACTTGCATATCCTTCCAGTCTATTTCTATCTACATGGGTCCTGGTAGAACTCCTTTCTTGGATTGTTCAGCTCATAACTGAACATGAATATGCCCAGCTCATAGCCCACATGTCGGTGACTGGTAACATTTAAAGTACTTGGATTGAAACAGAATAAAAAAGTAAATAAAAAAGCCACCATGTAGTGAGTGTTCAGCACATACATGACACTGGACTAAATGTTTTGTGTACCTCTTCTAAGCAACAACCACATGAGAAAGAATTTAATTACTGTGATTTAAAAATAAGGAAGCTGAGGCATATAGAGATTAAAACACTTGACCAAATACACAACAATTTGAAAATTGTTAACCTAGAGATTATCATACTAAGCGAAGTACGTCAGAAAGACAAATAACCGTATGATATCACTTATATGTGGAATCCAAAACACAACACAAATAGACCCACCTACAAAACAGAAACAGACTCACAGGTATAGAGAAGACTTATGGTGGCCAAGGGAAAGAGGGAGTGGGGGAGGGAAGGATTGGGAGGTTGGGATCAGCAGATGCAAACTATTATATATAGAATGAAAAAATAACAAGGTCCTACTGTATACCTCAGGGAATTATATCCTGTGATAAACCATAATGGAAAAGAATATGAAAAACAATGTGTATATATGTGTAACTGAGTCACTTTGCTGTAAAGCAGTAATTAACACAACATTGTAAATCAACTATACTTCAATATAATTAAAAAGTAAAAGAAAATCAACCATAGTTCAGGCCTTTTTGATTTCTAAATAAACAAATATTCTTAAATATTGTGCTATTCATTTGCAGTGCACCAAATGTGTTAATTGTTGTCCCCAAATTGCTCAACTACCAGTTCTCTCCATCATTCCACTCCCTCTGGTATTACTTCTTAGTGAGCATTTCACCTGTCAAGATTCGAAAATGCATCACTACCAGCCCAAACATCTAATCTCTACCCTGTTATTTATTAAGAATTTTAGTCTTTCAATAAATGGAGACAACAATGAAATACCACTACACACCTATTAGAATGGCCAAAACCTGCAACACTGGCAACACCAAATGATGGCAAAGATGTGGGGTACTAGGAACTCTCATTCACTGCTAGTGCTAAATGGTAAAGCCACTTTGGAAGTGGTTTCTTACAAAACTAAACATAATCTTACCATATGATCCAGCAGTCATGCTCCTTGGTATATAACCAAAAGAACTGAAAACGTGTGTCCACACAAAAACCTGCACATGGATGTTTACAGTGCTTTGTTCATAACTGCCCAAACTTGGAAGCAATCAAGATGTGCTTCAGTGGGTACTATGGAAAACAGTATGGAGGTTCCTCAAAAAAACTAAAAACTGAGTAGCCATATAATCTAGTAATCCCACTCTTGGGCATATATTCGGACACAACTACAACTAAAACAGATACAGGCAGCCCTATGCTCATAGCAGCACTATTCACAATAACCAAGACATGGCAACAACCTAAATGTCCATCAACAGATGAATGGATAAAGAAGATGTGGTACATATATACAATGGAATACTACTACTCAGCCACAAAAAAAGAACAAAATAATGCCATTTGCAGCAACATGGATGAACCTAAAGATTATCATAAGTGAAGTAAGTCAGAAAGAGAAAGATAAATACGATACGATACCACGTACATGTGGAATCTAAACTATGACACAAATGAACCTATCTGTGAAACAGAAACAGACTCACAGATAAAAAGAAGACTTGTGTTTGCCATAGAGGAAGGGGGGTGTGGGAGACGGATGGACTGGGAGTTTGGGGTTAACATATGCAAACCATTATATATAGAATGGATAAACAACAAGGTCCCACTGTACAGCACAGGGAACTATACTCAATATCCGGTGATAAACCATAAAGGAAAATAATTTTTAAAAGAATATATATATATTATAACTGGATCACTTTGCTGTACAGCAGAAATTAACAGAACATTGTAAATCAACTATACTTCAATAAAAAAATAAAGTATTAATAACCTGCACTACTGGAACTTTCATACACTGCCACTGGAAGCGTAAACTGGTACAATTACTACGGAAGTACACACTATCAATGAAATTGAACATATACATTCCCTGTAACCCAGCACTTTTATCCTTCAGTATCTACTCAACAGAACTTTTAGTTATGATCTCTGAAATATATGGATCTGAAAATAATAGCCCAAACTGGAAACAACCCAAATCTCTGTCAATGGCAGGATGGACAAACTCTGATAGATTCATAATGGAATACTATATCCAACACTGAGAATGAACAAACTACAATTATATGCAATAACAATGGTAAATCTCACAAATACCTTGTTGAGTGAAAGAAGCATGTACAAATTAATATATACTGTATGATTCCATTTCTAAAAAGTTAAAAAATAGAGGAAACTGATTTATATTGTTAGAAATCAGAACAGTGGCTTACTTTTGAGGGAGGGTGATGATCACAACGGTCACCAGAAGGTATTCTCACAAGGGAACAGTCAGTTTTCCTAATGTTACAATTTTTTATCTGTGTTTTGGTTACGTGGATAAGCCCATTTTGTAAAAATTCTTGCAACTGTATTTTTTTGGGGGGGTGGGGGGTTGTATTATACATATGCTATACTTTAATAATAATAATAAAAAAAGGACGTGCTTCAGTGGGTAAATGGATGGACTGTGTTACATCCAGACAATGGAATACTATTTAGCACTGAAAATAAATAAGCTATTAAACCATGAAAAGACATAGAAAAAGCTTAAATGCATATTACTAGATGAAAGAAGCTAATCTGAAAAGGCTAAATACCTTATGACTTCAACCACATGACGTTCTGAAAAAGGCAAAACTATGGCAACAACGGGAAAGATCAGTGGTTGTGAGGGAAAGGGGGAAGGGAAGATGAATAGGCAAAGCACAGACGATTTTTAGAGCAGTGAAAATAATCTGTGTATCATAAAGACGTATATATGTGATAATATATTTGTACAAATGCATGGAGTGTACAACACCAAGAGTGAACCATAAGGTAAACTACGAACTTTGGGTGATCATGATATGTCAATGTAAGTTTATCCTTGGTAAATAAAATATCATAAAATAACATGTGAGTGACTAATGTTGATAATGGGGGAGGCTATGCGTGTGTGGCGGCAGGGAGGATATGGAAATCTCTGTACTTATTTCTTGTTGTAAACCTAAAACTTCTTTTTAAAAAATGTCTTATAAAAAGATATGGAGGATGAGAGTTTCTAATGGGAAGGATAACTAATTTGAAGCATAAAAGAACAGTCATTTAAGTATACACTACAAGGCAGAGGAAATGAGACAAGTTTTCTGCTTAGTATAAACCTCAATTTTCACAGAGATAAAGGGCTCTTCCATTTATTTATTTAACACAATTGATTGGCATTGAAATTAGGAAAACTCTTCTACTACTACTGTATCATTTCCTTTAAGTCCTAGTTTATAATGCTATTTTAGGTTTTCACATTGTCCTTTGTCAGAGTATTATAGGAAATAGATGAGATAGCAATAATGTGAGATTTTGCCAGACATCAAGTTAATCACCAGTAGTAACTTTTATGTGCCACTCCTTTTTGGAACCATGAGGAATCTTAAATAATCTGCCTAATTATTTGTAGGTAGAAATAATTATAAAAGACCAATATGGGCCCCATCCACGTCTATTCTCTTCAAAAACGGATTTTTATCAGAATATATATTCATAGATGCACAAGGATAAAATTAACTACTGTCTTTTCATTGTGATGACAGTTATAGATACATAAATGGGTGAATTTCATTAGGTTTTCTTTTTAAAATATTTTTATTTAAAACATGTTCAAAATATAACCTTTCCTTAACATTTCTTTGTATAGAAAAGGAAAAATGTAAGAGCTTCTGTTTGAGTTCCAAAGATAAGAAGGGATTATTCTGAATGTCCTGAAATAACATCCAAAGCAGATATAAGGAATACGTAGCTTCTGAAGTTTGCATTTTGACAGCACACTTCAGAGAAATCATATTTTCTGATGTGAATATGGTATTGAGAATTTGTACTTTGAATTATATTTTGGAATTTATAATCTTAGCTTCCTCTTTTATGCCTCTAGGCTTGTTCTTTTTCCAGAGAAAAGAAAAGAGAATGAGAGTTTAATGGAATAAATAAAACATAAACCTTTCTGTTTGAAATGAAGTCAATATTTCTCTCTTGTTGATGAATTAGTACATTTGGTAAATCTTACCATATTATAAGTAATATCTTACCATGTTACTATATTTGGTACATATAGTAATCGTGCTAGACAGTGTAGTAGAGTTCATGTTAAATCTCATTTTAGAAAAATTTATGTTGGTAGTGTTTTAAAACAACACGCTTTATCCCATCACTGTCCACACCATCAGGAGGGAAATACAGCATAACAAAGCAATCCAGTACTTAGTACAGAGCATGAAAACTGCTGGCACTGTAATTGTACTTTGCTGATGTATCTTTTCAGAGGCGTATTTTTGCCACCCCAAAAGAATCAGTTCTACTTGATGAGCACTCTACCTTGTAGGTAAAAGCAGTGCGAGCATTCACATAAATGACAGTTTTCTTGGTATTATATTCTAAATAGCAAAACAGGGCTCAAAGCCCAAAATAAATCACTCGCCTGTCAGTGATACTTGTGATTTATTCACAGGATACTAAGCTTTTCATGATTTTTTCTTAGAAATATGGCAAAAATATGAATAGTACAATGACACGTAACATAATTTTAAATGAACTCTGAAGTATAAATGAGAATTTTTATTTACAAAACAGAAGAAGATGCACAAACACAGAAAACAAACTTAACGGTAACCAAAGGGAAAAGAGGAGGAGGGATAAATTAGGAGTTTGGGATTAGCAGCTACAAACAACTACATATAAAAAAGATAAACTACCAGGTCCTACTGCATAGCACAGGGAACTATATTCGATACCTTGTAATAAACTACAGCGGAAAACAATATGAATATATATACACTTTGATTATATACACATAATCACTTTGCTGTACACCAGAAACTAACACAACATTATGATTTAACTACGCTTCAATTTTTAAAAAAGTAAAATAAAATAAATGAGAGCTTCTGTCCTGGAAATTGGGAAGAAACAGAGGTGATAAGGAAACAAAGGGAGAATCATCAAAATGGCACAGAAAGACAGGGAAAAAGAGGTGAAGGCATAGTAGCTCCAAGTAATCAGATGTTAGTATATCTAGGATAAACAGTCTATTTTAAAAGAATAGAAATTTTCTTGTAAAGGGATTAACTTCTCTTGGGAAACTGGTCTACAGTCATCTTAAATTCCTGAGTTGACTGAAGAAGCACCTTACGAAGCATTAAATCCACTGCCACAGCCATTCTGAGCAAAAACTTTCCCACATTTACTTTCTTTTTCTTTCTCCCATTTCAAAATATACTCCCAGCTCATGCTTTCAATACTCTCAGGTTTGTTGTTTTATTACTGCTATTTCCTACTCTCATTCTTGTTTCCCCAATTTTTAATACTGTCTCTCACACATATTTACTTCTTTGTTCAAGGCAAATTCTTGAATCTGGGAAATGGTACTTTCACAAATAACCTGAATTTGTGGTAAGTGTGGGCACTATTTTAGAGAAAAAACACTGAAGAGATCTGGGTAAGGAAACATTTTTTCCTTAATTTTATTCCCAAAACGAACAGGGAAAACCTTTGTCGTGAACAGAGTGGTTAGAGACAGAAATATCCTTCTCATCTTGCATGTTGTGCAAAAGTGAAATGACAAACAAATGGCAAACCCATTTTCAGTTAATCTCAGAGAAGATAAAACATATTAAAAAAATAATAGTAATACAAAAACAGTTGCCCAAAGCAGCTAAATATAGAAAGCACTACAGAAAGTAGTGTGGAGATGGGGTGATTCCTCAGAAGAGTGAGCCCCGTGGCAGAAGATATAAGAAAATGCTGGCAAAAAGTTTGCCGATACATTTGGATGACAAATACACTTTACTGAGCTGACCAGAAGAAGGAATCGAAAATTTGTCTAGTCTGATATCTCTTGAAGAAACCGAATTCATTATTAAATCTTCTGCCAAAGAAAACCTGAGCCTCCGGTGAATTCTTCCAAAACTTACTGAGAAAAGAGATTTGCCACATAATTCCCTGATAATTAAAAAGAGGGCTTTCAACTCCTTTTATGAGGAAGCCAATATGAAAAGACTATTCTGATTTCTTAATTAAAGAGTTAAGAATCGGATAGCCTTGTTAACAATGCCCTTTGAGACAATGTCTTCTTCAATTTCCCCAGCAAATAATATATACCCCAAACGTGGTCCTGATTGCTCATAAATTAAATTGAGAATTAATTATTCTCTCTTTTACTGGGTTGTTACTGACAAGTTTCCTTCCATCATTACCACCAAAACCTAAAAAAAAATTGAGAAGACTTGTCAGATATCAGGAAATATAATCAACGCCAGATTAGGTACACTACTGTTGCTGCATACATTTTAAATTTGGAATCTTGTAAGGATCTATATTACGATTATATACTTCCACTTGGAACACTAAAACAAAAAAGGAAAAGGGTGTGGAATGGAGAATGTAAAAAGGCAGATTCATAACACCATGTGATGAAATGTGTTCATTCTCAACTCATGTGTCTAATATTAAGCAACACTAGATAAGAGAAAATTAAGAAAAACAGATATTAGAGGTGAAGATTAGAGACGGTAAGAGCATCGAATACAAGGTTTCACGTATTAGTAAATCTGCCTAAATGTAGCAAGAGTGAATTGCTAATGTAGCAAACAAGCCCTGGATTGCTGACTGGAATACAGGGTAAGATGCCTGCCTCCCCACTCCTTCCCTGTGGATTTAAATGCTTTGTAGAAAATGTGGAGGACTTAGTCCTCTGATTAAAATCACCACCTGCTAGTTAGAAGATATAAATAATTTTGATAGTTTGACTTGTGTATATATATGTGTATGTATGTATGACTTGTGTGTATATATATGTATATATATGTGTATGTATTGTCAATATCCATCTGTATATTTAAATGAATTTCAAAAAATAAACAAACCAAGGTGACCAGAATCCAAATCAACAGGGACCATGATCTGAGAAGCACCCCTCATTTTCTCTTCTGTTAATAACCTCTCCTCAAGTTAACTGCCATTGTGACTTCTGACACCATAAGTTACTTTTGCCTATTTTGGAAAATTGTGTAATTGGAATCATACAGTATACAGTCTGTTGTGTCTGGCTTCCTTTGTTCACTATTATGTTTGTGAAGTACATTCATGTTAAGGTAGTTCTGCTTCAGTCATTTTCATTGAACTTAAGTGGTATGTGGCACACAAAACGGGAGAGAGGGAGAGGAAGAGGGAGAAGGAGAGACAGAGACAGAAAGTAAAAGAGAAAAGTGGAAGACAAGGGATGTAAAGAAGACTGTATCTGGAGGGAAGAAAACAATAACCTAACTGGACCCAGATCAAAGAGGGGATGAAACTACATAAGTCTCAGCAGATGCCAGGTCCTGGTCTTAGTGTCTCTTCCCCTAATGCCTTTATTTTTTTAATCTGAAAATATAGATGTAATCTCAGGAAAAAGGATCAAGTCACTTAGTTGGCTGATACTAAGTCTTTGCTACATTTGTGGGCTAAAGACTCATTTTTTAAAATAAGAAAGTTACATTCTTGTACAATTTATTAATATAGCCTATAGTTATGAGTATCATACATCACCTTCCAAATGGGAAAAGTATCCATACATTCACACACGCAACACTGAGAGTTGTGCTTTCCAGCTCTGTAGAAGATGTATATTATAGATGGAATTCATATTTGCCCCCAAGAAACTCAGTGAAGAAGAGATGAGAGAAAATAAAGCAAAAGGATAAAGAAAAATAGACCAAGTTGGAGGAATTCGGCAGATCTAGATGATGAGTTCGTTTTGAAATTCAGCAAGTTTCCAGCTTTAAGACATGCCTTGAAACTGTGACATAGTTACTGCTTGTTCAATAGACACTGAGACTGAAGTGAGCTTGCAAGATTTAAGGTAGAATCAAACTGAACTAGTAAAAGGTGTATATTTTGTCAGCCACAAAAAAAGATTCATATCCCAACCAGCGATAGGCTTTTACTCAGCACTACCTGCCCATCCTCCTTTGTCCCCCAAAACCTCTCTAACGTGGTGCCACATACCTCTAATCCTACAATGAAACTAGTTTGGGAGAGACAAGCTTCTACTGCTTAAAAATCACTGCTTCATCCTGTTAACAAGGAAAAACAAAATAGCTGTGCCAATAAGTTTCCTCCTTCAACGTAAAAAAATTTTTTTTTATTTTAAAAATGAGTTTTTTTTAATTAAAAGGAGGGTAACATTATGTAATTTCAGATATTGAAATGAATATCATTCACATCCTAAGTTTTATTCTGATCCTAAAGGAAATCTTTACGTATACTGCATGACTGCTCAGAGGCTGCCACTACGGCTGCCTCTCCACTGAAGACCGACTTCTTAGACAAGGACAATAAGTACCTTTCTCTACCGCTCCAAGGCGGAAGGGGGACGGTCATGGATTTTAGAGTGCTGACAATAGAAGTTACAGAAAAGTCACGAACACTGGAATTGCATCAAAATATCAGAAACCTACAATTGAAAATCAAATTACAAAGAACTGTAAATCAGTAATGAAAGCAAATGATTGACTGAACTGAGGAGTAAGGTTTTTTGTTGATTTTTAAAGGTTAAGGATGCCATGTTATGCTCTTATTTAGGAAAGATGCTAGCCATACAGTAAAAATTTCCAACATAGGAACATATAATCACTGAATTTGGGGACTATATGATAGTGTAAAAAAATAAAAGTCATCTTTGCTCACTCTGTGAAACTCAGGAAATTAAAAAAAAAACCTTAAGACTATAATCTTCATTCCAAAATGTATATTTTTCTTACCTAAGAATCTACAGATTTTTTAGCATTCTCAAGATGTTTTTAATGTTCTTAGAAATAAGAAAAGATAGTTGTTAAATTAATGAAGCTGAAAGAGCTCAGCAGAGAAAGAACACATAAATTTTAGACCACTTCAGTCAGTTATTAAGAAAATTGGCAAAAAGTTTTTAAGATGACGAGAATGAGACATTCTAAGTTGTAACTCATTTGGGCTAAGAACAAAAGATCCAAGATGCTGCCGACAAGGGTCTTTCACAAATACTCTATAATTATAACAAGTTGACAACTGTAATTTGGTATTTTTTATATGAAAGCAATTGAAATGACAGAGACCACCTACCAGTGCAATTAAAGAGGCAGAAAAGAATAGCAAAAAAACAAAACTCTGAGACTAGAGTGTAAAGGAAACTTACACATTTTTTTTACATTGCTTATTCTCAATATATGTCATTTTTAGAAGAACATCAAGTGAGTTTATAAAAATTTGGGAAATCATTTCTATTAGCTTATCTTACAATATTTAGAGCCATTTAATATAAAAATACTATTTTTAGATGGCAGAATTAATCTTCTATCTTCATTTTTCTCTATTATTAGATAAAGAAAAGAGTAATGTGAACACTACAAAATTTGATAGTGTTTCCAATCAAGTAGAGTTACTTTTGTTATTCACACCTAGCATCCAATGAAATTAATTAAGCACACCACCCAGGTATGTCAGCATGTGACTGCTGATTGTAATTTCTGGAACTCATTATTCACAATAATGAATTATGTGGGGAGATTATTACAGACTAAATATCTTAGGAATACCAATAATATTAGTGTTTGCTTTAAATACTGACAATAATATATTTAAAAAGAAAAACACTGAGAGATAGCCTGGCTGAATGTAAAGTGAGTTTTCCATTATGACTGAACTCATAATTATGATATGAACTCATGATTTAATAGCGTTTTAGAGTAAATGGCTTATTCTAAAATCTTGTCAGTGGGCAATTATCTTTATCCCCATTACTTGGTGTCAGTTATTCAAAAACAGACATATACTGTATTTCTTAGATTATAGGGGTTTTGAGCATTGTTTAATTTTAGCTGAACTGAAATATTTATATATTGAGTTTGCCAAAAAGTTCATTCGGGTTTTTCCATAACATCGTACAGAAAAACCCGAACGAACTTTTTGGCCAAGCCAATACATATATGTATATGTAAATACATAGATTTAAGGGGAAATTCCTAGGCTAAATTGTGCTTAATATATCTAACTTTATCATTTATAAGAATTTAGATGATTGTATTATAAATCTTTGGGACACTTACAGAATTCATGTAGTATTACCCCCAACACTCAAAGACAATTCAACAGTAATAGATCTTTAAATAATTTGCCTAATTTTGAAAATGACATAAATTAGAAATTCTCCAGTGTTCAGTAAGTCTCCATTAGATAATGTGCTATTATTTCACTTTATACAAAATTAAAAGGATCTATGGGTCATTTGGTATCATCTGAAAACTTTTACTTATTTTTGTTTACATCTAACAAATAAACACACTATAATTGATCATTTTTAAATAACATTAACTAGAACCAAAACTTATAATAGATCTACCCATTTTAAAAGTGAAAATGCCAAAAAACACATAAATTTAATAAAATTTTTACCACATAAAAATGAATGAGAGCAATACTAAGAACTATGAAGTCGGTAAAAAAATATATATGTGTGTGTGTGTGTATACAGACACACACAATTGATTTATCTTTTCTGTCAACGTCCTTAACACAGAAGTAATGCTGAAGTTTAACTGAAGCTGAGAAATGTTAGTTTCCACAAAGGCATTTATTTTACTTATTACAATGTTAATGAATGTAAAATTTCATTTATGGAATAAAAAGCACTAGTGTGTCTAGATAAAGGAAGGATTATTAAAATTATCTTTCCTTAGTTCTTGGTCTTGTAACCATTCAATCGGTGTAATTTTTAAAGTTATTAGACAGCTCCATTGTGAAACAGTAACCAGCTTTTTAAAAATCTTTTTTATTTTCTCAAATGCATTTTAGGAGGAAAAGGATAGATAGTGACTAAGTTTTTGAAGACAAAGCTTATCTTTCCCGTTCCCAAAATAGTTTGGGGAATTGGAATGAAATAGGTTTTATAAAGTAATTTAACTTTCAGAAATATTTAATTCAAAATATATACAAGGAACCTGAACTACTTTAAATACGAATACGGAACTGTATAAAGAATTTGGACTTCTATGCAGTAGCTAAATAATTAAAAACTAACTTTAGTGTTTGAGATAATAAAATCATTATAAGTATTATTTTCAATAATCTTTTAAAACATGGTCAATATTTCTTGAGAAAATTAAAATATTTACAACCACAGAAGGTCAAACCTTAGTTGCTTCTTAAATTATCTTGACATAAAAGATGTTAAAGTGACACAGAAAGTTTGTCTGCAAACTTTGATTAGAGTAGCTCTGAAGCCAGTGCACAACCATGTATTAATAAAATAAGTGAAAGAACCTCCTTAGAAATTTTCTCTTTCATTTAAATAAAAAGACATTTAGAATGCAGTTTTACCATCACAACACAAATAAATATTTAAAGAGTATAAAGATTCAAATATGACTAAATAGAATAGCAACTTTATTCATAACTTTCCCAAACTGGTAACAACTCAAATGTCCCTCAACTGGTATATAAACCATGGCATGTTATACAAGGAAATGATACTTCAACAACAAAAAGGGAGCAGCAGTTGAGACATGCAATGACATGCACATGAATCCTCAATGCATTTCTCTAACTGAAAGGCTATCTAAAGATTCATGTCATGTGATTCCATTTCTATGACACTCTAGGAAGGGCAGAGCTCAGGAAATGGACAAATCAGTGATCGCCAAGGACTGGGAGGATAGGAGTCCTGCATAGAAAGGTAGCACAGGGGACTTGAGAGTCAATACATCCCTCTGCACAAAACTGTGCTCATGACTACATGACTCTCTGCATTTGTCAACACTGACAGAAAAATGCACCACAAAAAATGAGATTTATTCTATTTTAAATTGTAAAATATCAATAGGATGTGGGGGAGAAAATGGAACATTAACTGTGACAAATGATTCAAACTGTTTTCCAATAAATCAAAAACTAAACTGAAGAGTATGGGAAAGAAAGAAGCTAACCTCTATAATGGGAAAATAATGTTTCGATTGGATATTGTAAAGGTAAAGACAAAATGAACTGCACAGAAACTCTGTATTCTAGTCAGCAAATCTGTTTCAAACAGGTATGGTTGAGGAATTTTTTTTTTTTTTTTTCTGGTATGCGGGCCTCTCACCACTGTGGCCTCTCCTGTTGCGGAGCACAGGCTCCAGACACGCAGGCTCAGCAGCCATGGCTCACGGGCCCAGCCACTGTGGCCTCTCCCGTTGCGGAGCACAGGCTCCAGACGTGCAGGCTCAACAGCCATGGCTCACGGGCCCAGCTGCTCCGCGGCATGTGGGATCCTCCCGGACTGGGGCACGAACCCGCATCCCCTGCATCAGCAGGTGGGCTCTCAACCACTGCGCCACCAGGGAAGCCCTGGTTGAGGAATTTTTGAAACTACGATATTTTTAAAATAGGTTGGAAAATGTAAGTAAATGCAGTATAGATAAGATTTCTATAAGAAATCTAACATTTCACGCTGTAGGAAAAGGAAGTTACAAATAAGGAAAAGGGCAAAAGGTAGAATGAACACTGGGATGTTGAATTTGAGGTAGAGGTGTCAATACAGACTCCTGAATATATTATTAAAATATACGTACAAACAGAGGTGTGTGTGTGTGCATGTATGTATGAGTTAGTACATATACATGTATTTCCTAGCTCTATTCACAAGAAAGGTAAGAAGCAGTGACACTGCAGTAGCAACAAGCACTGTAGCTCTCAAACCTCAGTTTCTAAATATCACACTGCAATTAAAAAAAAAGATCCAGAACTACAGCAACGGAAGTACAAGATGAGCCTGGAGCCTCTTGTACTGATAGAAGATGCTATGAAATAAATAAGTTTGTGTTGGGGTCTGTGGTGAGTGGGTTGGTAAAGGTATATTGAAAGGGCACAGATATCATATGTGAATTACATCTCAATAAAACTGGAAAAAAAGAAAAAGAATAGTTCCCAATGCCCAAAGTTGGAATGGCTTGAGCCACAAAATAAGTAACAACAGTATTGGATAATCTAAAAACAAAATAAATATCCATAAATCTATATCAATTTAAATCAATGCTGAAGACAAATAACTGGGGGATAATAACTTTTCCTTATAGATGGATTCCAATGATTAAACGCAGAAGGAATGAGGGATACAGAAAAACACATTAGAACACTACTATGAATACTAGATTAGTGGGTGAGATTTTGAGCAGAAACAGGATATTGGCATAATCTCAAAGGATCTCCCTCAAAACATTTAGTAATTACAAAGGGAAAAATACTAAGTTGACAATCGGAGAATGCTGGAAGATCCAAGTAGTTATGGTTAATATTACCAGTAATGAATGTTGACATCATTATACTCCCTAATTGAAAACAATGAGAAGAGTATATCACCTCTCTGATATCCTTCCCAATAATGCATAACCTTAATTTTAATCATGAAAAATTCAAGCACAAGTTGAGATATATTCCACAAAACATCTCACCAGTTATCGTCAAAAGAGTTAGCTAGGAGGGGCACTTTATCTTTTAACAGTCCTGGTATCAGAAGAGGGAAGCAAAGGACGGCACTGAGAGCCCCCGGGAGCAACAAGTGAGCAGGATACGACTCACTGGGACACCCACTCACTCTGGATCCTCTAGACAGCAGCCCGGGAAAACAGCAAAGGGTGAGAATTCTTACTAAAGTCGGCTCTCCTAGACCTCTATCTGTGGTGCCTGGACAAGAGAGGAAGAATTGCAGGAGACCTTCAAGATGGCAGAGGAGTAAGACGTGGAGATCACCTTCCTCCCCCCAGATACATCAGAAATACATCTACAGGTGGAACAACTCCTACAGAACACCTACTGAACGCTGGCAGAAGATATCAGACTTCCCAAGAGACGCCCTCAGACAACCTACACTCAGAGGCGGGGCCAAATCCAAAGCTGAACCCAGGAGCTGTGCGAACAAGGAAGAGAAAGGGAAATCCCTCCCAGCAGCCTCAGGAGCAGTGGGTTACATCTCCATAATCAACCTGATGTACCTGCATCTGTGGAATACATGAATAAAGAATGAATCATCCCAAAATTGAGGCGGTGGACTTTGGGAGCAACTGCAGACTTGGGGTTTGCTGTCGGGATCTAATTTGTTTCTGGTTTTATGTTTACCTTAGTTTAGTATTTACAATTTACTATCACTGGTACATGTGTTTATTGATTTGGTTGCTCTCTTCCTTTTTTTTTTTTATGAATACATATATATTTTTTTCTTTTTTCCTTTTTCTCTTTTTCTGAGTGTGTATGAGTATGCTCCTTTGTGTGATATTGTCTGTCTAGCTTTGCTTTTACTATTTGTCCTAGGGTTCTGTCTGTCCTTTTTTTTTTTTTAAGTATAGTTTACAGCACTTGTTATCATTGGTGGACTTGTTTTTTGGTTTGGTTGCTCTCTTTCTTTCTTTTCTAATTACTTTTTAATTTTTTTATTGTTAAAATTTGTTTTAACAACTTTATTCTTTTTCTTTCTTTTATTCTCCATTTTGTTCTGAGCCGTTTGGCTGACAGGGTCTTGGTGCGCCAGCCGGGGGTCAGGACTGTGCCTCTGAGGAGGGAGACCAAGTTTAGGACGTTGGTAGACCAGAGACCTACTGGCTCCACGTAATATCAAGCAGTGAAATCTCTCCCAGGTATCTCCAGCTCAACGTTAAGACCCAGCTCCACTCAATGACCAGCAAGCTACAGTGATGAACACCCTATGCCAAACAACTAGCAAGACAGGAACACAACCCCACCCATTAGCAGAGAGGTTGCCTAAAATCATAATAAGGTCAGAGACACCCCAAAACACACCACCAGACATGGTCCTTCACACCAGAAAGACAACGTACGGTCTCATCCACCAGAACACAGGCACTAGTCCCCTCCACCAGGAAGCCTACAAAACACACTGAACCAACCTTACCCACTGGGGGCAGACACCAAAAACAATGGGAACTACGAATCTGCAGCCTGCAAAAAGGAGACCCCAAACACAGTCAGAGAAGCAAAATGAGAAGACAGAGAAACAAACAGCAGATGAAGGAGCAAGGTAAAAACCCACCAGACCAAACAAATGAAGAAGAAATAGACAGTCTACATGAAAAAGAAATCAGAGTAATGACAGTAAAGATGATCCAAAACCTTGGAAAGAGAATAAATAAAAGAAACGTTTAACAAGGACCTAGAAGAACTAAAGAGCAAACAATGATGTACAACACATTAAGGAAATTAAAAATTCTCTAGAAGAAATCAATAGCAGAATAACTGAGGTGGAAGAACGGATAAGTGACCTGGAAGATAAAATAGTGGAAATAACTACTGCAGAGCAGAATAAAGAAAAAAGAATGAAAAGAATTGAGGACAGTCTTAGAGACCTCTCAGACAACATTAAATGCATGAACATTCGAACTATAGGGATCCCAGAAGAAGAAGAGAAAGAGAAAGGGACTGAGAAAATATTTGAAGAGATTATAGTTGAAAACTTCCCTAATATGGGAAAGGAAATAGTCAATCAAGTCCAGGAAGCGCAGACAGTCCTATACAGGATAAATCCAAGGAGAAACATGCCAAGCCACATATTAATCAAACTACCAAAAATTAAATACAAAGAAAAAATATTAAAAGCAGCAAAGGAAAAACAACATACAAGGGAACCCCCATAAGGTTAAGAGCTGATCTTTCAGCAAAAACTTTGCAAGCTAGAAGGGAGTGACAGGACTCAGGCGATGAAAGTGAAAAACCTACAACCAAGATTACTCTACCCAGCAAGGATTTCATTCAGATTTGATGGAGAAATTAAAACCTTTACAGACAAGCAAAAGCTAAGAGAATTCAGCACCACCAAACCAGCTTTACAACAAATGCTAAAGGAACTTCTCTAGGCAAGAAACACAAGAGAAGGGAAAGACCTACGATAACAAACCCAAAACCATTAAGAAAATGGTAATAGGAACATACAGATCAATAATTACCTTAAATGTAAGTGGATTAAATGTTCCAACCAAAAGACATAGACTGGCTGCATGAATACAAAAACAAGACCCGTATATATGCTGTCCAAAAGAGAGCCACTTCAGACCTAGGGACACATACAGACTGAAAGTCAGGGGATGGAAAAAGATATACCATGCAAATGGAAATCAAAAGAAAGCTGGAGTAGCAATTCTCGTACCAGGCAAAAGAGACTTTAAAATAAAGACTATTAGAAGAGACAAAGAAGGACACTACATAATGATCAAGGGATCAATCCAAGAAGAGGATATAACAATTATAAATATTTATGCACCCAACATAGGAACACCTCAATACATAAGGCAAATGCTAACAGCCATAAAAGGGGAAATCGACAGTAACACTATCATAGTAATGGACTTTAACACCCCACTTTCACCAATGGACAGATCATCCAAAAGGTAAATAAGGAAACACAAGCTTTAAATGATACATTAAAGTAGATGGACTTAATTCATATATATAGGACATTCCATCCAAAAACAACACAATGCACTTTCTTCTCAAGTGCTCATGGGATATTCTCCAAGATAGATCATATTTTGGGTCACAAATCAAGCCTTGGTAAATTAAAGAAAACTGAAATCATATCAAGTATCTTTCCTGATCACAACGCTATGAGACTAGATATCAATTACCGGAAAAAATCTGTAAAAAACAAACACATGGAGGCTAAACAACACACTACTAAATAAGCAAGAGATCACTGAAGAAATCAAAGAGGAAATCAAAAAATACCTAGAAACAAACGACAATGAAAATACGACGATCCAAAACTTATGGGATGCAGCAAAAGCAGTTCTACGAGGGAAGTCTATAGCAATACAATCCTACCTCAAGACACAAGCAACATCTCAAATAAAACCCCCAACCTTACACTTAAAGCAATTAGAGAAAGAAGAACAAAACATCCCAAAGTTAGCAGAAGGATAGAAATCATAAAGATCAGATCAGATCAAAGAAAGAGAAATGAAGGAAACAATAGCAAAGATCAATAAAACTAAAAACTGGTTCTTTGAGAAGATAAACAAAATTGCTAAACCATTAGCCAGACTCATCAAGAAAAAAAGGGAGAAGACTCAAATCAATAGTGTTAGAAATGAAAAAGGAGAAGGAACAACTGACACTGCAGAAATACAAAGGATCATGAGAGATTAGTACAAGCAACTACATGCCAATAAAATGCACAAACTGGAAGAAATGGACAAATTCTTAGAAAAGCACAACCTTCCAGGACTGAACAAGGAATAGAAAATATAAACAGACTGATCACAAGCACTGAAATTGAGACTGTGATTGAAAATCTTCCAACAAACAAAAGCCCAGGACTAGATGGCTTCACAGGCGAATTCTATCAAACATTTAGAGAAGAGCTAACACCTATCCTTCTCAAACTCCTCCAAAATATAGCAGCAGAAGAAACACTCCCAAACTCATTCTACGAGGCCACCATCACCCTGATACCAAACCAGACAAAGATGCCACAAAAAAGAAAACTACAGGCCAATATCACTGTTGAACACAGATGCAAAAGTCCTCAACAAAATACTACCAAACAGAATTCAACAGCACATTAAAAGGATCATACATCATGATCAAGTGGGGTTTATCCCAGGAATGCAAGGATTCTTCAATATACTCAAATCAATCACTGTGATAAACCATATTAACAAATTGAAGGAGAAAAACCATATGGTCGTCTCAATAGATACAGAAAAAGCTTTCAACAAAATTCAACACCCATTTATGATAAAAACCCTCCAGAAAGTAGGCATACAGGGAACTTACCTCAACACAATAAAGGCCATATATGACAAACACACAGCCAACATCATTCTCAATGGTGAAAAACTGAAACCATTTCCACTAAGATCAGGAACAAGACAAGGTTGTCCACTCTCACCACTCTTATTCAACATAGTTTTGGAAGTTTTAGCCACAGCAATCAGAGAAGAAAAAGAAAGAAAAGTAAACCAAATCGGAAAAGAGGAAGTAAAGCTGTCTCTGTTTGCAGATGACATGACACTATACATCGAGAATCCTAAAGATGCTACCAGAAAACTACTAGAGCTAATCAATGAATTTGGTAAAGTAGCAGGATACAAAATTAATGCACAGAAATCTCTGGCATTCCTATACACTAATGATGAAAAATCTGAAAGAGAAATTAAGGAAACACTCCCATTTACCACTGCAACAACAAGAATAAAATACCTAGGAATAAACCTACCTAAGGAAACCAAAGACCTGTATGCACAAAACTATAAGACACTGATGAAAGAAATTATAAAGTCAAACTCTTAGAGGAAAACATAGGCAGAACACTGTATGACATAAATCACAGCAAGATCCTTTTTGACCCACCTCCTAGAGAAAAGGATATAAAAGCTGAAATAAACAAATGGGATCCAATGAAAATTAAAAGCTTCTGCACAGCAAAGGAAAACATAAACAAGACAAAAAGATGACCCTCAGAATGGGAGAAAATATTTGCAAATGAACCAACTGACAAAAGATTAATCTCCAAAATTTACAAGCAGCTCATGCAACTCAATATCAAAAAAACAAACAACCCAATCCAAAAATGGGCAGAAGACCTAACAGATATTTCTCCAAAGAAGATATACTGATTGCCAACAAACACATGAAAGAATGCTCAGCATCACTAATCATTAGAGAGATGCAAATCAAAACTGAAATGCAATATCATCTCACACCAGTCAGAATGGCCATCATCAAAAAAATCTACAAACAATAAATGCTGGAGAGGGTGTGGCGAAAAGGGAACCCTCTTGCACTGTTGGTGGGAATGTAAATTGATACAGCCACTATGGAGAACAGTATGGAGGTTCCTTAAAAAACTAAAAATAAACCTACCATACGACCCAGCAATTCCACTACTGGGCATATACCCTGAGAAAACCATAATTCAAAAAGAGTCATGTACCACAATGTTCACTGCAGCACTATTTACAGTCGCCAGGACATGGAAGCAACCTAAGTGTCCACTGACAGATGAATGGGTAAAGAAGATGTGGCACATATATACAATGGAATATTAGCCATAAAAAGAAACGAAAATGAGTTATTTGTAGTGAGGTGGATGGATCTAGAGTCTGTCATACAGAGTGAAGTAAGTCAGAAAGAGAAAAACAAATACCATATGCTAACACATATATATAGAATCTAAAAAAAAAAAAAAAGGTTCTGAAGAACCTAGGGGCAGGATAGGAATAAAGACACAGACATAGAGAATGGACTTGAGGACAAGGGGAGTGGGAACGGTAAGCTGGGATGAAGTGAGAGCGTGACCTGGACATATATACACTACCAAATGTAAAATAGATAGCTAGTGGGAAGCAGCCACATAGCACAGGGAGATCAGCTCACTGCTTTTTGACCACCTAAAGGGGTGGGATAGGCAGGGTGGGAGGGAGACGCAAGAGGGCGGAGATATGGGGATATATGTATATGTATAGCTGATTCACTGTGTAATAAGGCAGAAACTAACACACCATTGTAAAGCAATTATACTCCAATAAAGATGTTAAAAAAAAATAGAGTTAACTAGGAGGAAATTACAACAAACTGTAATGTGGACAAGCTGGTAAAATCCAAAATCTTCTACCCTTTAATTAATATTATTGTACCAAAATTAATTCTTCAGTTATGATAAAGATTCTATTGTTATGTAAAAAGCTGCCATAAGGAGAAGCTGGATGATGGGTATATAGGAAAGCTCTACATTTTTGTGACTCTTCTATAAATCTAAAATTAGTTCAAAATAAGAAGTTGAAAAATGCTGTCCATGCATACGAAGGTATTTGTTTTTGTCTGACATATTAACTACAATTTACTTTGAATAAAATATTTGGGGTTCTAATTTTCATTTGTGCTCTATCTGAACATTTTTAAAAGATCCAGGATAAACTGGCATAGAAAATGTTCCCTTTTCCACTGTTGTTACAATCTTTGTCAGGATAACACATAACTGTGCTTCTACTTTCCTCCCTCACTTATAACATTGTCATGAACAGAGAACATCTGAAGTCAAATGTTCAAATTCCCTAAATGCTTTATATTTGAAATATTAAAGATTGAGGATTGTGCTTCTTTGACCTCATTATTCAAGATGCTGTTTGAATGACCTTTGTATTCCCATTGATTACATTCTATAAAAACTGATATTTTTTAAGGAGTAGACAATAAAAAAGCAGCTTGCCTATTAATTATGGCTGTTGCCAAATTATTTTTTTTGGATTTCATTTTTTTTATACAGCAGGCTGTTATCTATTTTATACATATTAGTGTATATATGTCAATCCCAACCGCCCAATTCATTCCACTACCACCACCACCACCACCACCCCACTTTCCCCCCTTGGTGTCCATACGTTTGTTCTCGACATCTGTGTCTCTATTTCTGCCTTGCAAACAGATTCATCTATCTGTACCTTTTTTCTAGATTCCACATATATGCATTAATATACGATATTTGTTTTTCTCTTTCTGACTTACTTCACTCTGTATGACAGTCTCTAGATCCATCCACGTCTCTACAAATGACCCAATTTTGTTCCTTTTTATGGCTGAGTAATATTCCATTGTATATATGTACCACTACTTCTTTATCCATTCGTCTGTCAATGGGCATTTAGGTTGCTTCCATGACCTGGCTATTGTAAATAGTGCTGCAATGAACATTGCGGTGCATGTGTCTTTTTTTTTAAATTAATTAATTTATTTATTTTTGGCTGTGTTGGGTCTTTGTTTCTGTGCGAGGGCTTTCTCTAGTTGCAACGAGCGGGGGCCACTCTTCATTGCGGTGCACAGGCCTCTCACTGTTGTGGCCTCTCTTGTTGCGGAGCACAGGCTCCAGACGCGCAGGCTCAGTAGTTGTGGCTCACGGGCCCAGTTGCTCCACGGCATGTGGGATCTTCCCAGATCAGAGCTCGAATCCGTGTCCCCTGGGGAGATTCTCAACCACTGCACCACCAGGGAAGCCCACGTGTGTCATTTTGAATTATCGTTTTCTCTGGGTATATGCCCAGTAGTGGGATTGCTGGGTCATATGGTAATTCTATTTTTAGTTTTTTAAGGAACCTCCATACTGTTCTCCATAGTGGCTGTACCAATTTACATTCCCACCAAGAGTGCAAGAGGCTTCCCTCCATTGCCAAATCATACTATGAAACCTCTTTGGTTTTCCAACAATTGTTCTGGACCTGGAGCTTTAACAATATGGATATAAATATTAAAGAGTTTCAGTAAATAGTTTAATGGGCACTTAGTCTTAATTTTTGGATCTCAGAAATGTGACACTTCTGTTTGTACATGCGTTTCAGGCAATTTACTTATTATAAGTTATTAAAATATTGGTTTAGTCTGAACACCATCTGCAGCGTACACCAGAATGTTGGTGTCAAAGCAGTTGCTTAGTCATATAGTTTATATTTAACCAGCTCTCTAAATATTTGTTAGAAAAGGACACATGTAAATACTGACAAAATAATATTTATAACAAAATCAGTTGAAATAAATCATATTTAGGGAAACACTGTTTGAAGGGCCTTGGGCTCATCTTGCATCACAAATATTCTACACTGGATCACTGAGTCAATTCCAGTGAGAAACAACTCAATATGTATTTTTAAAATTTAGACTTTATTTTTTAGAGAAGTTGTTTATAGCAACACTGAGGGAGGAGTAGAGATTTTACTTACATATACCCCTTGCAGCACACATCATTGTCCTTGCCTTAATATCCATCTGGATAATCTGTTTGATTATCACTGTTAATGATTTACATACTTTTGCTTCTGCACTGTAACTTCAATTGTTAATGGCAGGTCCTGGTGGAACAGTATAGCATTTTGGTTCACATACTTCCCAACTAAGGCTGTAGACACTCAGTGCTTTCTGGAAGCACTTTGTAGGTACCCAGGAGTCAAAAAATTACCAGACTGCTCTCTGGAGGCATTGTTAGCTTGGATCATACATATGTCTTCAGCATTTTGTGTTAACATGCTCTCTTGGAAGGCTAAGCGGTGTCTCATGAAAAAACATGCCAGTTGTATTTTTGTCTCACAGTGTTTCCCAACAGGTATCCTGCGTCACCATTGTTATCCTACCTCACTGGAGAAGTCTCCAACAGTATTGTTAAATTCCTGCCTGTTAGCAAGTTCTACAGCAAGTTTTAAGTTTTCCTTCATCAGAAAGCATATTTGACTTTAACATCAATTATTGTAGAAATCCTTTTGCTTTATGAAATCTTTGCTAATCCATTAGCCAGAATTGCTCATGTCATCGAGTTTGAACCTGGGTTTTGTTTTGTCTAGAGTTCAGCTAAATGACTCCATGGTACTGCTACTTTGGCATCCACTTTGTTTGATCAAGCAGACTGTGAGGACCTTAAACTGACACAAGCCCCCTCATGCAAGCCCAAACCCTAGGAAACAGCCCACAGAGGCACAAGAAATGTACGTTTCTTAAATGACTTTCCCAACAGCCCTTGTAATAAACAGCCTTCCCCACTTCCCAGGGCCTTCTCCTTATATACCACTTAGAGAAGACCCTCACGAGATTACAAAAACCACATTGTTTTTGGTTTGAATTGACCGACCCAGCCTTACCCCAGGAACCCCAATGTACTTCACTTGTGAACCCAATAAAGGAATGTGCCCCAGGTCCTGTCTCTCTCTGCCCACTCTCTTCCCTGCCTTGACCTCGCTGTGTGACCCCCTGAGGTGTGCTATGTACTTCCTCCAGGACCTGTGAGTAATAAACTTCTCTATTTCAATTTCTCTTGTGGTCTTTTGTTGGACCACGACTCACCATCTGGAACTCTGTGCTTCACTTTGCAAATGTTAGCTTTAAAAAGTGATATGTTTCCATTCTTAAAATGTTAATCTACTTCAAGATTTTCATGAATGTATCCTGTAAGTATGAAAGACTATAATACATTTTAATATGTTCTACAACTGAGGCTAATTCAATCAGTTCATTTTTTCCATTTGAAAATGTAGTTTCCTTATAAGTTTGAAGCTAATTATTTATATGCCCTCTTTTAAGCTCAACTGCAAGTTTATCATAGGGCTCAGGCCTGTAGTACCTTCCGTTCAATTACAGAGTTCGATCTTAGCCTGATGACTGTATTTGTGGATAAATTTCTTCTCCTTCTTCTTCTCCTCTTCTTTTTTTCTGCTTTCAATGGCAGCAATTGCCCGAATATCAATATTTTTAATTGCAGGCCAAAGCCTGTCTGATGGCTTAATTGATTATTTCATGATTAATTTTCCTCCCTTTTCTACTGAAAAGGACTCTAGTAAATTCTTAATTAAAGAGGAACAGAATCTTCCTAACTCATCATACTTTAGAGGATAATGTGTCAATAAAGAATTATACAGTATACTAGCAGTAATAATATTAACATAAATAATAAAAAATATAACACCAAAATAGCTCAACTTTATGGTATTTCACACATGAAAAACTTTCACTCACATTCTCTCATTTCATCTTCAAGGTCATCTCCAAGTTAGGTCTGTAAGGGAAAAGTCCTAATATATCCTTTTACAGATTATTAAAGTGAGACACAGAATGTGATTTGACTTAACTAAAATCTCCCATTTAAAAGAAGCAGGGTCTGATCTTGCATAGGGGTCTTAATGTTTGTGTGTCCTGACTAACCTGCTATGTAAAGAGTGAATTATTAGCTTTTAGAGCGCTACATTTATTTCCTCTCTTATATTCTTAACTACGATTTGAAAAATTACTTTTAGTGACTAATCTTGAGCTAACAATGTGCATCCTTTTCTTATCAGATTCTAATTACATTTAAGACACACCTCTTTATACTTTCAACTTGGTAGCTCACACTCGACGGTATCAAACTCATCACTTGACTGCCCTATCTGTTATGGGATTGCTGTCGTAACTTTTATTTTGACATACATTATTAACCCCATACACAGTTTGATGCTGCCACAGTTGGTAGCAGTTTCCTTTTACAGTTTAAAGTTCTACCAAGGGGTAACTTTAATATCCCAATTTCCATTTACTAGTGATGAGAGGAACAAATGAATTGCATAGGATGATCTCTTAATGACTGATTTCAGGTTGATGGGCATTTTTATTTGCAGCTCTTTGGGCTTCCAGTATCTTTACAGCCAAACTAAAGCAAAGCTATTGGAATAACAAGGCTTGGGAGCCACATCTGCGTGTTAAATGCAAGTAGAGCCATAGTCCCTGATTCTCTTCTCTACCCAAATCTAAAATCTTCTCAGCACTTACATAAAAAAAAAAAAAAAAAAAAAAAAAAAAGAGTGCAGTGGTTCTATAGCTAAGATGACAGAAGCAGAGATTGTTCTGTCTACAGTTAACTGTGGATTGCATCTGGCTACCCTAAAATCCTGGTAACTTTCCAATATATCTCTAATTTTAGTGGAAAAGATTTATGGTTGATACTATGGCTTTCACCACCACGAAATGGGAAACCACATTAATCTACAGAATCTGGAGCCAAGCTAATCGTCTTACCTGAGGAGTTGGACACCATGTTAGGGGAGAGATGAGGAAAATACGATTTTTTCTGCTTATCAAGGGGCAGCCATGCCCGCCAGTTCCTGAAAATATATCCTCCTTAACCCAGACCTTTAGTGTACAATCAAAATTGCTTTAAAAACAGATATCCCCAAGTGTCTGCTCTTTTAGGACATATTGAGGTTTCCAAGAACCTTGAAATGTAAACACCTGCAAGGTTAGGCCCCTCCAGTCTTCCTGGAACCTTGGAGGCTTAAGGAAGGAGCTTATTCCCAGGCTGTAACCATTTGACCCTCTTGTGAACAGATAAATTCTATTATTCCTTCTTTCTTTGTTTTCTTTAGAGCACTTATTACAGGTTAATATTATTCTATTATTCTCTCAGATTAATTAGCTAGACAGATGACTAGAGATCTAATCCTCCTGGAATATCAAGAGTCTTGCGAAGCTTGGACTTTTTAAGGAACAATAATGAATCCAGGAAAGCTTAACCTCCCTACAAAGGGAAATTCAACTTCCTTGTGGGAGACTGGATAATAAGAAAGGAAAGAAGAAGGGAAAAAAAGGGAAAAGTGAGAGAAAGAAAGGGAGAGAGACAAATGCTATCTTGTTCCTGATCTGCTAGATAAATCTTTAATTAGTCATAAAAGTGAGGGTTATGAAAACCTAATTCTAACAGTACAGAATGGATGAGGAAGCCTGAAGACATTCATAATGCAGTGATGTGGGAATCACGAACTTAGCCAGAAGCTGCTTTGTGATACCTAAAAACTTGATGGATGAATACAAGTTACAGTCAGAGAGAAAGAAAATCAGTAGAAATTATGTTTTCTTTATTTTTCTAAGTCTAGAGATCGTATTTCAAATGTTCATGATTGACTGCATGGGAAATGAGTCACAAGTCACTGTGTTATAGAACTATCTGCTTAATATTGATGATATCAATATGCATGCTTACAATAAACTACATTTTAAGCTTGCATCTTTCAATATAATATAACGAGAAGAGTTACTGTGCAATCACTTGGTGAAGGAAACAAAACAATCATTCAGATTTATTAGGATCTGTTTTAGGACAATACTTTTTATTTGACATAGAGAGACTAATATATTATAAAGGCAGATAATTTTTTTTATAAAGGCAGATAAATTTTTGATTGAGGCTATGTTTTTAAAAAAACACACTCTTCAAACATACCCCATCCATATTTTTTCAAGGGCTAAAATTATATAATGGGTGAGTTGGTTTTAACTGGCATTTTTATAGTATTTAAATATGAATCTTTAAAATCTGTGAATGCATTTTTAGACCATTTATTTTTATTGTTCCCCTGACTTAATGATAAAAGTTTTTGGAAGTAACTAGAACTAACACACAAGGGTTAAACTCTAAATGTAGATTAATATTTTAATAAAAAGAGTATGTTTACTTAAAACAAAAGGAAGCTAAATAAAAGCAGATGGTTATTGATTGACTAGAATTATTTTTATAGAAGTATTTTTCTTCTTTATCCATGAACATTAATTCTAACATGTACTCTAACTCATATATTTGAATACAAGTAGACAATGAAAAAAATTAATTCACGTTTGGACAATTATCATGAAATGTAAAATATTTATGGCCCAAAAATCAGTAAGAAAAAACCCAAATAAAAACAGATTAATCAATGAATTTTTTATAAAAAACCATAACGAAATACAATCTTACTCCCACTCAAGTAACAAGAATTAGATTCTAATAATTAATGTTTGTAATGGGGCCACAGCTGTGGCTCAGGGCTGGGCTCTAAATGCACAGGGGGAAACTCTGTAAGGCTTTCCTGATAGTAGCTGCTCTGGGTTAACGACAGAACAGAGATATTAGAACAAAGAGCAGTCTTGGGGACATGAATTCTGTTCCTGCCAGGTTGGAGAAACCTCCTTAACTCCTCTGAAAGCAATTAAGACAAGAGAAAATCCTTACTATGGAAGTAAGGATTTCCTAGAGCGCACTCTACTAGATTTTAACAAAGCTTAAAATAAAGATTTAATCAGGTATTATGGAAGACAGACTCTGGTGAATGCGTCCTGAGCAGCTCATGGAATACCTTGAGCTTTACACATTCACATTAAAAGTATAAATCTATGGTTACACAAATTCAAAGTGTTTAACCAGCCATGTGAATAAGAATCAAGATGCTCAAAAGAAGAAAACAGAGTCCACAGTCTCCACAGCGGCCAGTGTTCAATAAAAATAAATATATATACAAAGAAAGAAAATCTGATCCACTCAATTAAATATAAGTTGTCAACAGAAAATGAACATACAACCCCAAAGTTGAACTCAGTATACAACAGACAGCCACATATTCTTGCTTCTTTCTTTCATTATTTTAAAATTCGTAGTCAATTACTGTAATCCTCCCTTCCACATTCCCTTAACTTCCTTGCTCTTCCTGGCTTTGTCAACAAAACTACGCCATTCCTTTTGTTTTGCTTTAATGCAAATTGTCACTTACTCCAAGCCTGTTTCCCTGAAACTGAATGTAGCTGGAGAATAATACAGACTTGTGACTATTATATTCATGCGACTATTAACGCTGCTCGTAATATTACGTTTCTCTGGTCAGTCACTTTCCTCCTTTTCTAGATGACTAATTCTTACCTCCACTCTCCTCAGGCATTCAACATTTTATTCTGCACTAAGAAAGTTGCTTTATTATTATTATTGTTATTGTTATTACCAGTAAAATAGAAACAATGAGCAGAGAACGTCCACACCCTTTCACGCCACATTTACTTACAAACAAAATTCCACAATTCTCCCACATAATCAATTTTTCTCTGTCCACTAGGTTTCTTCCATCAGTATTGAATCACACTCTTTTTTTCTGTCTTGACAAAGCACTCCCATTAGTTCATATCTCCTTCAGCAACTACTCCATTCCTCTGTTCTCCTTAACAGCAAAATCCTCAAGTTAATTATATGTGCTCACTGTATTCAAATTCTTCTTATTCTCTTATAAACCTACTTCTGTCAGGCTTTCGCTGGCATCAAAACATAGATTCTGTTAATGTGTGCTCACCAAAGACTTCTAAATGCTAAACCTAAAGATGAATTCTCATTCTTTATCTTATTTGAACTATTACCAGTATTTGAAACAGTGTACCACTCCTATGGCACTGAGGCACTGCCTTCACTTGATTTCTAAGAGACCACATGCTCTGGCTGTCCTCCTTACTGTCTGCCCTTTGATGGCGGAGGGTCCTAGGGCTCCATACTCGAAAACCTCCTCCACCTGTACGTGCTCTCTTACGTCTATACCATCCACACCCTGGCTTAAGTGTTTATATGCTGACATCCAGACTCATTTGAACAACCTCCTTGAAAACCCCATTTGGAAGTTTAGTAAGCATCTCTAATACGATTCAAAGGTGGACACCACCTCTCCCTCCTACAGTATGCCCCATCTGCAATCTTCCTTAATACCACAATGTCAACTCCACCTACTAGTTACTAAAGCCAAAAACCTTGGAGTGTCCTTTCACTCATTCCTCCATCCAATCTATCAGCAAATAAAATGATTTTGCTTTCAAAATATAGCCAGAATTCATAAATTTCTCATCACCTCCACTGCTACAACTCAGGTTTAAGCCTCCTTAATGCTTCACCTGTTTCTTGCTATACCTCTTCAGTATCAAGAGCAGTCCTGTTTCTAACCTTGATACATCTTCCATTTGTAATCTACAGGGTAAAAGCCAGGATGAACCTACAAGATATAAATCAGATCATTCCTAAGCTCTGTTCAGAACCTTCTATTTCTCCCCATCTCACTCAGAGTAAAGCCCACTGTCCTTACAATGACCTTCACAGCACCACACGGTTACCTCTCTGACCTAATCATCTACTATCCTCACTCACAGACTGTCCAGTCCAGCAATTCTGCCTTCCCTGTGGTTCTCTGGAGAGTCCCAGGCACACGCCCACTCGGAGCTTCTGCCCCTGCTGTTTCCTCAGACTGGTGCCTGATGTTCTCCTCCACTTCCTTTTAGTGTCTGTGTAGATACCAACTCTTCAGTGAGTGATTTTATTAAAGCTCTGCAAAGGCTTACCCTATCACTCCTTATTTTTCCTTCTCTACATAGCAAGTATGACCTTCTGAGGTACCACAGTCATCCCTAGGTATCAGTGGGGTATCAGTTCCAGGACCCACCAGGAATTCCAAAATCTGCAGATGCCCAAGTCCCATAGTTGTCCCACCATATCCTCAGGATCCAAGTCCACAGATTCCTCAAAACCACCAATCACAAATTTAGTGCAAAATCCCGTTGGTTGAATCTGTGGTTGAGGAACCTGAGGTTACAGAAGGCTGACTGTATACAATTTCGTTATTTTTTGGTATGTCTCTATCGAAAAATGTATGCATTACAAATAGATTGTTTTTCTTATTTATTCTTTGCTGCATTCCACATTTTTCAGTTCCTGGCATATTGTAGGTGCTCAATATTTATCTTTGTAAGAAAGAAATGTTCTGAAAGTTGAGTTTCTCCTACATCTGATATTTTTAAAATTCTTACAGGGTTTTTCTTTTTCTGAAGTAATTTTTTCATCTGAGCTTTACTTATTACTTCTAAAAAACTCTGCCATAACAACTCAAAAAAGTTATTAATTTTGCTGAATTTTTCTCTGGCTGGGGCAAAGGAGGAGGGCCCCACAGCAGCCAGTAGTGAGAGTCAAAGGACATCTTTTCTTCCCAGGGGACCATCTCATCTCAGGTTTCAGCAGCTCCTCCTTCAAGGTGAGTATATCACCCAGAATGAGAGGTGAATGATTCAAATTAATGCCTTATAATTCACAGATTATGCGCCTAAAATCAGATGCCACTTCAACCCTTTTCTCCCTCATTCCCCATTTTAAGGTCAGGACTGGCCTAAAATTGGTCACTTAAGAAGCTTAGTTTACAGAAATTAAGAAAACATCGATCACATTGTTCCTTCAACTCTATACTACCTGTTTTCTGAAATTTGAAATCCCATCTGTATTTGGACTTTCTTCTCCCATACAGTTGAAAATGTTTACCTGAGAGTCTAATCACTAGAGCAGTGGTGTTCAGCAGGGACAGAAACAATTTTGCCCTTAAGGGAACATTGGGCAGTATCTGGAGACATTTTTGATTGTCACATCTGGTATGTGCTGCTGTCATTTAGTGCTTTGAGGACAGGGGTGCTGCTAGACACCTTTCAGTAAGTGAAATAGCCTTCCACAACAAAGAACTTCTGGCCCAAATGTCAACAGTGCCACGGATGAAAAAACCTGGACAGCAGGCATCTAAAATATGAAAACCTTCCAAAATAATTCTAGTAATCATCCACTTTTAAAATATATTTATCATTTAATAATCAAAGAAGAATTCATTGACCTAAAAAGTATCTGTCTATAATGTTATAATGTTCTAAGTCAAATACTTTGGAAAAAATAGTACAGGTTGTGACAGAGAAGTTCAATAAAATCATGTTCTTGGCAGGAATTCTATTTTAGTTCAGAGTCATTCATAGGATTTGTTAGGTAAGAACCATTTTAAAGCAATGAATTGCTCAAATATATTCATTTTATCAGAAGGTATCTTTAGCTGAACATTGTGCCCTTTTCAAACTTTTTAGACCTAGGCATTCAAATTCCAAAAATATCATTAGAACCTGAAGCAGGTCAGATCCTGAACATCTAGATAACTGGCCTATAGATTTTTCATTCATGAACAATCAACTGCAATTCTCTTGTTATAGAGTTTTTTTTTTTTTTTGCGGTACACGGGCCTCTCACTGTTGTGGCCTCTCCGGTTGCAGAGCACAGGCTCCGGACGCGCAGGCCCAGCGGCCATGGCTCACGGGCCCAGCCGCTCTGCGGCATGTGGGATCTTCCCGGACCGGGGCGCGAACCCGTGTCCCCTGCACTGGCAGGCGGACTCTCAACCACTGCGCCACCAGGGAAGCCCTAGACTTTTGAAAAGAGTTTTTCAGGACCAATAACTTAGATATAATATTGAATTCATCCTTTTATGAAATAATAGATTTTCAAAAATATGTTTATATATTCCCTTGCCAATCACTTTTCATATCCTTTTTTCTCACAGCAATTTAATCATATTTCTTTTGTAGTTTTTTTGGAACTCAGGTAAACAGACAGAAAGAATCACAAAGATTGGCACTAGTGTAGCCCTCTCCTCTGAGGACTAATACATTGACAATGATTTACTTAGTCTATGTGCTCCTATCCTGTTCTGTCCACCATCTCTCTACACATAAATACAATTTCAAATTGACTATGTTCTTTATTCTCTTGCCTTAATTTTTATAGTTGAATCAGATTCTTTATTGTCTACGTAACATCTTGCTTAGCATTCTTTGTTTTGGACATTGGTAACATGCCATATGCGATCCTCTGTTACTTATTTCTTTTCTCTACTTAACTTTATTATTCCAATATTCATATCCTTTGTAATTTCCACAACTCCAAGAATAATAATAATATTTTAGGAAGCATTTCTGTGACAGACAATGCGTTTATATGCCTTCCATAAATTATCTATTGTATTTTTTATGAGATAGACAGAATGAATTTGAGATTAACATATGAGAAAACTGAGATATTCTCTTACTTTGCCCATTTTTAGATAGTCAATGGCTAAACTGGATTGTGAACTCAAATCTATTAGGACTCAGTATACTTCATATAAATATAAGTATCTAATTTTTCTCCCAGCATTAAAAAGTAAAAGTCAGAGAATGGATTCAGTACAGTCACAGAAAATATGCTCTCTTCTACTGATATATTAGCAATAACAAATACTAATAGGTGCTAATAAACATGCAGCTTTAACATCTCTCTACAAGTTCACATATACCCTAATAAGAAGCTCTTAGTTCCACTAGTAAATATATCATCAGATGACATATATAAAGGATCCCCATATTTCTAAAAATATCCAATTTTGAGTATTGTTTTCTCTGCTCCTTGTTGTGGATTTAGAGTCCAAGTCACTACAGATCAATGGAACAGGATAGAAAGCCGAAAAATAAACCCACACACCTACGATCAATTAATCTACAACAAAGGAGGCAAGAATATACAATGGAGACAAGACAGTCTCCTTGAAAGCTGGTACTGGCAAAACTGGACAGCTACATGTAAAAGAATGAAATTGGAACATTCTCTAACACCATACACAGAAATAGATGCAACATGGATTAAAACCTAAATGTAAGACTGGCTACTATAAAACTCTTAGAGGAAAACATAGGCAGAACACTCTTTGACATCAATCGCAGCAATATCTTTTTGGATTCACCTCCTAGAGTAATGAATGGGACCTAATTAAACTAAGCTTTTGCACAGCAAAGGTAACCATTAACAAAACGAAAAGACAACCCACAGAATGGGAGAAAACATTTGCAAATGATGAAACCGACAAGGGATTAATCTCCAAAATATACAAATAGCTCATGCAGCTCAATATCAAAAAAACAAACAACCCAATCAAGAAATGAGCAGAAGATCTAAATAGACATTTCTCCAAAGAAGACATACAGATGGCCAAGAGGCACAAGAAAAGATGTTCAACATCACTAATTACTGGAGAAATGAAAATCAAAACTACAATGAGGTACCACCCCACACCAGTCAGAATGGCCATCACCAAAAAGTCTACAAACAATAAATACTGGAGAGGGTGTAGAGAAAAGGAAACCCTCTTGCACTGTTGGTGGGAATGTAAATTGATACAGCCACTATGGAGAACAGTATGGAGGTTCCTTAAAAAACTAAAAACAGAGCTACCATATGATCCAGCAATCCCACTCCTGGGCCTATATCCGGAGAAAACCATTGTTCAAAAAGATACATGCACCCCAATGTTCATTGCAGTGCTGTTTACAATAGCCAAGACATGGAAGCAACCTAAATGTCCATCAACAGAGGAAAGGTTAAGAAGATATTGTACATATAGACAATGGAATATTACTTAGCCATAAAAAAGAATGAAATAATTCCATTTGCAGCAACATGAATGTACCTGGAGATTATCATTCTAAGTGAAGCAAGTCAGAAAGAGAAAGACAAATATCATATGATATCACTTATATGTGGACTCTAAAAAAAAAAAAAAAGATACAAATGAACTTGTCTACGAAACAGAAACAGACTCACAGACTTAGAGAACGAACTTATGGCTAGCACCGGGGAAGGGTGGTGGAGGAGAGAGAGACTGGGAGTGTGGGATTAACATGTACACACTGCTCTATTTAAAACAGATAACCAACAAGGACCTACTGTAGAGCATAGGGAACTCTGCTTAATACTCTGTAATAACCTAAATGTGAAAATAATTTGAAAAAGGATACATGTATGTGTATAACTGAAACACTTTGCTGTACACCTGAAACTAACACAACATTGTTAATCAACTCTACTCCAATATAAAATAAAAATTAAAAAAATAAATATAATAAACAACAAGGTCCCTGTATAGCAAGTTCCCTGTCCCTGTATAGCAAGTTCCCTGTATAGCACAAGAAACTATATTAAATATCTTGTAATAAACTATAATGAAAAAGAAAAAATAAATATCGTTCTAATAAAAAAATATACTCTACTATACTCCAATATAAAACAAAAATTTTTTAAAAGGCAAACGTATAAATCTAAAGCAAAAAACCATAATAAATTGTTCTTTTCTTGCCACTATATTGACTGAAGTTATCCTTGCTATAGTTTAAGGGAGTCAATATGTACAATGCCTTACCCCTTCTCTGAGTTCAAAACCCACTGAAAGAGAGGAGTCAAAAGTATCACGACTAGGGCTTCCCTGGGGGTGCAGTAGTTGAGAGTCCGCCTGCCGATGCAGGGGACGCGGGTTCGTGCCCCGGTCCGGGAGGATCCCACGTGACGCGGAGCATATGAGCCCGTGGGCCGTGGCCGCTGGGCCTGCGCATCCGGAGCCTGTGCTCCGTGACGGGAGGGGCCACAACAGTGAGAGGCCTGCGTACCGCAAAAAAAAAAAAAAAAGTATCAAGACTAAAATGTCAGCATTATTTCTGATAAAAGTTAGGTTAAGAAGGTGATATTTTTCTGCAAGCAAGTAAGCTTACTAATGCTCCTCCACAATATTGTAACCCCAGTCCACAAGTTAGAGCTTATGCTCTGTACCTAATGTGAATATTCATAATGTGAATTTAGTTTGTGAAATTCCTGTATGTACTGAACATTAGCAAATACACCTTGCAAAATCCCCCTCCACTCCCACTGATTTTAAATGACAGTACTAATTGTATGTGCCTCTGGATGATACAGCAATAATAAAATTTGCTAAATAACATAATAAATATAAAGTAATAAAATTTGCTAAATAAATGTACTTTACAAAATTTAGGAGTCAGCTTAATAAATATCTCTTGTATCTGCTACTTGCAATCTGACCGATGCTTTGAAAATATGAGGATGATTAGGAATTAAGTTCTTGTACTAGACAAGTTTACATCTAAAAGGTGACCATAGATATGGGTCTCTAAAAATAAAACATACAGAATGTGTTGATTACGAGAGGCTAATTCTGTCTATGGAGATTCAATGAAAAGTTAGGTAATGAACGGATTCTGGTGCAGCCAATACCATGTTCCCAAGCAGAGAGATGGCCCAATGGCAGTCCAGGAGTAGGCGGAAAATTAGCGTAGTTTCTGGGGTCAGTAAGAGCAGTGTCTGGGTAGGAATCATTTAGTCATCAATGGGTATGAGTGGAAGGTATCTAACTTTCTAGTTGCATTCAGACTACCTCCTTTCATTGTCTCTTCCCTCTAGCTTTACCAATTTACAGGTGTTCCTCAAAAAATCCGTGCTGTTTTGCCTCTTCAATATTTCTGCATTAATTTTCTGCTTGTTTGTAAATATTTTGAATTTTTTAGGAATAGTTTTAGTACCATTCCCATCCTTGGAAATACTAGACAAGATGACAAATAAAATTTGGGGAAAGTACTATGACAATCTTTTATGCATTTAGAAAAATCATTTCATGTAACATTTTATTTAATCTTTCATGGACAGATTTTATTTAATCTTAATGGACAACCGTCCATGAAGTAGGCATTTATTTTCTGCACATTTAGAAATACACAACTGTAATATCTTTGTATGGTGACAGACGATAACTAGGCATATCATGGTGATCATTTTATAGTGTACAGAAATACTGAATCATGCTGTTGTGTACCTGGAACTAACAATGTATTGTATGTTAATTATATTTCAATTAGCCATAAAAAGAAACGAAATTGAGTTATTTGTAGTGAGGTGGATGGACCTACAGTCTGTCATACAGAGTGAAGTAAGTCACAAATACCGTATGCTAACACATATACATGGAATCTCAAAAAAAAAAAAAAAGGTTCTGAAGAACCTAGGGGCAGGACAGGAATAAAGATGCAGACATAGAGAATGGACTTGAGGACACAGGGAGGGGGAAGGGTAAGCGGGGATGAAGTGAAAGAGTGGTATGGACTTATATATACACTACCAAATGTAAAATAGATAGCTAGTGGGAAGCAGCCACATAGCACAGGGAGATCAGCTGGGTGCTTTGTGACCACCTAGAGGGGTGGGATAGGGAGGGTGGGAGGGAGACGCAAGAGGGAGGGGATATGGGGATATATGTATATGTATAGCTGATTCACTTTGTTATAAAGCAGAAACTAACACACCATTGTAAAGCAATTATACTCCAAAAAAGATGTTAAGAAAAATAAAATTAAGATATACAGTATAAAAACATATGTAGATACTGGGAAGAAATGCATTAAAATGCTAATGATGGTTACCTCTGCGGGATGGGGATTATGGGTGATTATTAATTTTACTTCATGTTTTTATGTATTTCTAATTGTCTGCAATGAACATGTATTGCTTGCAAAGTTAGAAAGAGAACAATAAATGTCATTAAAAAAAGAAAAAAAGAAATATACAACTGAGACTCACAGTTAAAGCAAATTACTTCATGAGCTAACTCATGAATTATACGGTTCATATTTAAACTCTAAATCTCACATAGTCTTCCAGTAGAAAAAAATGAACTTCCATTAAAACAAAACTCCAACAGAGTAGTGGCACTTGCCCAAGGTATTTGCTCCTTTTTAATCTCCTGCTGTCATTAACTCACCAAAATTTAAATAGAACGTCAAGTTATTTCAGATCCAATATTTGAACACTTTTGCATGTACTGGGGAAAATATGAGGATGCAAGCTAGTTGAATTATAAATTTATTACTTTGAAAAAGAAAAATTATTTTAATCCCTGCATTTAAGACTGGCATGCTGGGGCTTCCCTGGTGGTGCAGTGGTTGGGAGTCTGTCTGCCGATGCAGGGGACACGGGTTAGTGCCCTGGTCAGGGAGGATCCCACATGCCGCAGAGCGGCTGGGCCCGTGAGCCATGGCCGCTGAGCCTGTGCGTCCGGAGCCTGTGCTCCACAACGGGAGAGGCCGCAGCAGTGAGAGGCCCTCGTACAGCAAAAAAAAAAAAAAAAAAGACTGGCATGCTGAAATGAATATTATACTCTCAATGAATATTATACTCTCAATATATTATACTCTCAGGCAATATTTTCATGCCCATTGCCAAGAACAGTACATATTTAATGACATAAGAATTGTTAGTATTCTAAACCCAGAAATGTCAATATATCTAAATTTTTCATAATTTTTATTCTATAAATGCTAGCACACAGTGACTCATATTTAAAATGTGTTATAATCATCATCACTAAGTGGTATTTTTTATTTAAAGTAAATCACCTTTTTCTAACCACCGACACCCACCATTCATTATGGATTTTGCATGTGGAAGACAAATTCAGCTTATTTTTGATTTTAAATATATTTAAGAGGAACATAATATACTCTTTAATCATCCATTATGCTTTTATTGTTTAATGGACTTATACAAATATTTTATATACTGTACTTCAAACTCTTTTTGGAAGCAAATGATTTGTAAATTAATACATCAATATAAGTAAACTATAGCATGAAAACCAAGCAGACCCCCTGTTAACTGAAAGTTAATTTCTGTAAAAAAAGTAAAACATCTGCTAAATTTTAATAGTGTTAACGAATTACTCATTCAACAAATATTGGTTGTTCTACTATGTGTCAAGCACCGTTCAGGGACTGTTTTTCATAGACCTTAGATGGGAATCAAGGTGGGAGATAAATCCTGATGCTCTCAGGTTAGTTCTGAAGGCAATTTCAAGTCCTTAAGGACAAGAATCACCAGAAGAAATGTCGCTGTTATCATGAGACTGGGCCAGATAACAGAGAATATCACTGTCTAATTTGGTGGATATTAAAAGAGGGAGCTGGTGGGAATGTTCAGTTTTGCGTTGGAAGAGATTTGCTATAAATCATGTTTTGTTTGTACAGATGAGACACACAAGGATTTTACCAAGAGTTAAATGAGATGAAGCAAAAAAAAATCAAATTGTAAGTACAGAAAAGTTCTCATTTTTCATGAGTATAAAATCATCTGGCTGAATAAATGCCACATGCCAGAAGTTTTGCTAAACGAGTTGTTTCTGACAAGACTCTGCCATGATCTGTCGTCAAAAATCCCTGGCCTTATGGTAATAGGTACCATAGCTGTCCCTAAACAGGAGATTTAGAAGGAAGAAATTTAAGTGGGACTATGTTTTCCCAAAGACACATGATATCCAGGTTGTCACAGAGCAAGTGAGCAGAAATGTGCTGAATGCTTACTGACAGGTGGGAATATGACAAACTTACTCAAGGACTACCATGCCTCTGTATGCATAAAGATCTTACTTTAAGTAGGAGAGACTCTAACTAGCGAAAGAATTTAAAAACCTCATATGTGATAAGAGGATCATACCAGAAAAAACATGTTTTAAGTCACAGAGAGTTTTACAGGCTGTGGACGGATCTGGATTAAATGGTTTTGGTTAGACAGAGATGAGGCATTAGGTGGGTATTTTCACAGGTGTAGGCAACAAGTATGTAATTAAGAGCGATAAAATTCTCATTACAACGTAAATATTAACAGCTGAACTCTAATGTTTAGAGATGGGATTTTGATATATTATTGATTTCTCTGTAACTAAAAATTATTTAAGAATATTTTGGTAGGAAAATGTAATTATAAGTAACTACTATGTAATATCAAGTAAAATAAATCAGAATTAAAATAATGTAAATGTTATATATAATATTATATATAAATATATATAAAATATACACATATACAATCTGCACATTAAATGCTAAAATGTAAAATTATTACCTCTGGGTGTGTGGAGTTAAAACATTCGGTTTTATATTATTTTTTACACCATATTTTAAATTTACCTACTCTCAACTAGTATTACTTATTCATAAAAAGTCAGTAAATCAATGATTCTATTTCTTACAGCAGGCACAATGAAGTAAACAGAATTCTGTCTTAATAGACAGAATTTTCTGTCTGTACATAGTATCAATACATGTCTTAGAAGTAACCAGCTTTGTATTTAGAATTTAAATGTTAAACAATTTCAGCCACCAATAATAGACGTACCTTGGAAAGAGCTTGCATGGAGTAATATACTGAGATCAAAATTTAGGCTTCGTGCCTTTTTTTCCAACAGAGAGACAATTTCTAAGAGCAAAATTATTGTCTTAAACTTTGGCGTAATCTACAACATCAGCAGTTCTCAAGCCAGTAGTATCACCTTCACCTGGGAACTTGTTAGAAAAACAAATTCCCAAACCCAAACCTGATACTGAATCAAAAACACTTGGTGTCGACACCAGCAATCTGTGTTTTAACAAGCAGTGCAAGAAATTCTAAATTACGTTTCAGAACCACAATGTATACTACAGAATACAAGTAGTTTCAGCAGCTTTTACCTGTCTAAATTCACAGAAGGAAAGCTCAGTAAAGTTGGTAACTTACGTCAGATGCTACCTTGAGTGCTAAGGTCTAAACTTTTTTTTTTTCTGTTTTCTCCAAAAGCACTTCCAATCAAATAAGATAAATTGGTATTTCAAGTACTAAATAATTTTGACCAGAGAGATTACACATTTTAAAAACTTTTTTTTGGTTTTTTTAGCTCTCAGCATCAGGGCTTTATTCAACCAACCAAAACCAACAACCAGGAACCATCATCACCTTAGCAGAGCATGGAAGGCTCTGTCTAATCAGCAAGCATGGAAAGAAACAGATCAAGAAATCCAACACCTAGAAGTCTGTCTTAGAACAATCAGAATATTTAAAATGATGATTAACTCAACAATTCTCTCACTTATTCCTCACACATGAAAAGTCAAAATATCACTTGGACCACTCCGGGTTTTGAGTGAGGACGTCGATGGGCCATAAGACACTGGGAAAATATCAGCAAGACACACAAACAAGGTGAATAAACTGGAAACTCACACAAACAAGGTAAATAAACTGGAAGCTCAACAACATTTAGGATAAATAATTGAGCTTGTCTTTTTCCTCAGGAAAAACACCCCACCCAAAACCAAAACAAACACAGTAGGAACGAATTCCAAAGCTGTGCTGCTGCTCCACACTTAGTATGCATTTACACTGGAAGAATGACTAGTGATATTTTGACTTTTTAGTTGTTGTTGATGCTAAAGGTAAAGAAGTTGGTTCTTTCAACACCCAAACCAGAGCAGAGACAGCAGTAAATTACAAACGTGGATGGAATAATATCCACAGGACGTGTACGTGGGGGGGTAGGTATTTGTGCTGTTGCATTGGCAGGAGAGCTAAGCAGTCTTAAAGAACATTCTAGGCTTCTAGGTTTGCCATGAAGGGGTATCACAAATCCCAAGGCCCACCACCTGCCCTTTCTCCTCTTCTCTGAGGGCACCTACCTTAGGGACAAGCTGTTTGCGTGACGGCTGGGGGACAGATTCACAGAGTTCTGTGAGGGTCTACTCCCATCTTGCTTGGTGTGGTGACGAACAGGAGCCCATGTGTTTTTGCTGAGGGAGTCGAACCGGAATCCCCAGGGTCTTTTAAATTGTTTCACCTGATTGTCGGTTCTTTTGGGGAGAGGCAAAGGAGTTTAAGTTTCCTTCTACCTTGTGATGTGGCTGTGTGTCGCACTCCGTTTCAAAAGATGACAGCTGCTGCGTTACTCCTAAAAGTCCACCCACCTCCACACCGAGAAGGACCCCTACGACATCTCCATGGTAGAGTCCTGTGGCCGCACATATCCGCCGCCGTCCTGACACATTCCTGCTCTGCCCGGGCTGCACACGTGGACGTTGACATTTGCAACCTCTTGGGGCTCTAGAGATCTCCCCATCACCACGTGCACAAGTCCAAATTGGTCTCCTCTGACGTATTTAAAACAAACTCCTGGAGGCCAGGCCTCTGCCCCAGAATTCTGCATCCACCACGTTTTTATAAACTGAGTATCAGGAGGTATCGACTCCCCTTCTCCTATGATGACACCTTCAACAAAGGACACAGAAGGCACACTGAGGTTTGGCCTCTCCTAGTCGTAATAGGCGCCAACTGCTGCTTGTAAGTTCCGGTTGGTGTCATGGGCAGGAAAAGGCATAGCCGGCCGGGTTGAGCTGGAAGCCAAGCAACTGGTGGAACCCAGAGATGAGCACGTCCTCGTCAGTGGTGCCAGGCAGGTGAACTTCTGCAGCAGCTCGGGGTGCAGGTCCATGTCCTCCATGTGTAGGGCCGGACACTTGCTTCCCCGCATCCTCAAAACCAAGCCGTCGCTGGGTCCGGGGACCGGGAGAAGCTGCTGGCGGGCGCCGAGACGCTGCTCGCCTGACTTAAGCCCCAGCGTCTCGCTGCCTCACGCGGGTAAATACTCAGCCACGCACTCACTCACTCTCGTGCTTTCGCCCCTCCCACCCCCAGTCTCCCACCCTCCCAGCTCCACAGCCTCCGCTGACTCCGCCTCCCCCCGCGCCACGCCCACTGGTAGCAGAGAAGCGAGAGCATTCAAACAAATAAATGTCGATATGCGGAACATGTAAATCCAAGAATCCAAATGAAACATCAAAACTACAAATAGGGGCTTCCCTGGTGACGCAGTGGTTGAGAGTCCGCCTGCCGATGCAGCGAACATGGGTTCGTGCCCCGGTCCGGGAAGATCCCACATGCCGCGGAGCGGCTGGGCCCGTGAGCCATGGCCGCTGAGCCTGCGCGTCCGGAGCCTGTGCTCCGCAACGGGAGAGGCCACAACAGTGAGAGGCCCGCGTACCGCAAAAAAGTAAAAGAAAAAGAAAAAAACTACAAATAGATATGCAGAGAGAACATCTCAGGATTAAATAATACAAATACCATGTATAAACTGCAAAACTCGAGAGGCCTGATAAGGCCATCCTATACAGAGCTGTTAATGGTTTGTGAATTACAAACAGGAACAATGCGGAGGGTTCTGTGAAAGGCCCTCCAGTTAAGCTCACCTGAAATCCTTTTGGGAAATTGGCAGAAGCAAGTAATGAATAAATAAAATTTAAATACTCAGTTAAGCTAATCAGGTCAACAGAGAAGCCAGAAACTAAAGCAAACTCCAGCAACTGGCAAAATGATGTACATAAAAGGCAGAAGAGGCTAGAGTCTGTCTTATTTGGAGACCACATGCCCCAGTATTATAAAGTGCCCTCATTATATCACCAGCACCTGGGGTTCCTTGTTCAAAGGAGGCTGCAAATATGAAACATATCTTCTTAAAACTAAAATGTTTGATGGGGCATCTCAATCTTTTTTGACTAATTACTGTTTCCAGGAATTTCCCTGATAATTCCTTTGAGCTATAATTAGAACAGATCAATTTACAAGAAGACAATGAAGTTTCTTATCCTGCTGATTGGGTTAGGCTTAAGAGTGTCAGCCCTTGGAGGATTTTTTTTTTCCACTTGGCTTTCCTTTATTAACCAGAAAACAATGTAAATTCATAATCTCTTGGGAAAAATTCCCATTTCCAACAACTCTCAAGCAAACTTTAAGTTTCAGAAGTCTGTGTTCTAATATACAGAAAACGGAATATTGTTTGTGGTTCAGTTTGTTGAGTATTCTGTTAATGAAGCCATAGTTGTGACTTCAATCTCCATTTTAGAGAGTTTGCTTTTCTTTTTCTTCCCCTTGGAAATCTGACTTGAATACCATATACTTTTTTTTTTCTCCCACAAGAGGGCAAGAGAATGAAATAGAGCAAAGAATCACTATAAAACCTAATTAAAAATGCCGATAGTGGGCCATTACTTATAATGGAGCCAACCCATCCTCAGAAAAATGTTCAGATACTACCAGGCATTCTATTGGTCTGTTCCACATGACACCCCCCTCCTTTTCCCCCATCACCACCTTGTCTCCTAGCTACTCCCTCTGGGATACGCCCATCATGCACTTCTCATCTCAGCAATCTCATTCCCTCTGCAGTGACGGCACTGTTTATCTGTTTGAAAATCAGTGGCATAGACATTAATGCTGACAACATCTGGTATTCACTGCAATTGCTTCTAACACCATCATGGGTAACTAAAGAGTAAATGACCCTAACATACAAAAGGTCTCCTGATTGGAGAAAAGAAAACACCAAAATTTCTACGCGGCCGTCATTGTCAGTCATTGTCACTATTCAGTCATTATCACACTTTTTGTTTACATTTCTTCATTTACTTGTCTGAATATAGAAGAAGCAGCTGATGCTAACAATAAGAATCTTTGGAGCGAAGCTATGGCCTTTTACTGGAGACGTTAAAAGCAGGCAGATAGTAGTTGACCCCAGTTTCCTTTTGGTTGGGAGAATTAAGTACATCAGTCTACATGCTCATTCTCTTATGCCTCCAGTCTCAAACAATTAGCAAATCCTTTTAGTTCTAACTTCAGTTAAAGTTAAGCACAAAATAGAGGCCAGACTTGAAAATTCCCTAAACAGACAAAATCAATTAGGCCACATAAGCAAAACTTAATTTAGCTTATTTTACAAAACAAACAAAACTTCGGTGACTTCTTGCAAATGCCTCTGAAAATCATAAATGAAACTTAAGCTGTTCCCCCAAATTGGCAAGTGGTGTCCACTTTTAAACAATCCACTATCACTAGGGAAGCTCTAATGCTATAATCCATCGTGGTACAGAATAAGCAGCCTCTACTTTTTCACTGTATAAGCTCTCCTACAGCAATACCTCTGAGCCTCATTCCCATGGTGGTTTGAGAGCTCTCAGTTCACAAACTGTTATATGTACACAATAAACTCTTGCTAATTACTATTTTAGTGATCTGGTGGTTTTAGTCTTTCTATTTCTGGATGTTGGACACTAATAAATGCATTCAATAATTGACTACTTCATGTCACCTCTGCCAGAGAATGATTTCACTTTGATTTTGCCAGTATCTTCAATAATCCACTTGCCTTTACCATCTACTCTCTACAGCACAGCAATAACGATCCTTTTAAAATGTTAATTTATGTTCAGAATTCTCTAATTGTTTCTCATCTCACTCAGGGTTAAAAGCTCAAGTGTAAATATGGCCTTAAGGACTTCTATGCTCTTTCCCAGTGATCTCCCAACTATTTGAATTTCTCTCTGCCTCACTCCCCTCATGCACTCACCTTCTTTCCAGGATGCATCCTACCGGTTCTAGGCATAGGGACATTTGTCTTCATGGGCCCCTTTCTACATAAAAAAAATTAAAAATTATATTTTATGACTTTAAAAAGAGGAATATAATCCAGGCTGGATTTATAGTTATATGTTCTTTTTTTAATTTATTTTTTATTGAAGTATAGTTGAATTACAATGTTGTGTTAATTACTGCTGTACAGCAAAGTGACTCAGTTATATATACATTCTTTTTCATATTCTTTTCCATTGTGGTTTATCACAAGATATTGACTATAGTTCCGTGTGCTAAACAGTAGGACCTTGTTGTTTATCCATTCTTTATATACTGCTTTGCATCTGCTAATCCCAAACTCCCAATCCAACCCTCTCCCAGCCCCCTCCCCTATTGTTAAATGTTCTTTATTCAATACATTCACTTTTTCTGATTTTAGAAGAAATTAAATAGTAAAAATTTTATGGGTCCCTAAAAAATATCGTGGGGTCTCCACACTCTGCCTACAGTGCCTAGTGGCCAGGAGGGCCCTGCTCCTATGCTTTCTGAGGAATTAACTGCATACTTGTTAAGGAATATCTGGAATGTGATTTCTTCAAATAGCCCAGGTGTGTTGTAAGGAATGGTTTTATAACTTAAATGGGATTTTAGGGAGATCTGTCAGGTAGAATCACGGAATAACACCATGTGAGTGAAAGAGATTTTTTATACCCACAGGTCCTGGAAGGGGAGACACATGCAGGCTGCCATACGGCAGGAGTTCCAAGGAGCCAAGAGAGAATGAGGACCTGTGGGCAAGTGCCTTTATTGGGGGGCAGGGTGGAATATATTAATACAAGGAAAAGGCTTGAGGGGATTTCATGGGTGCCTGTGAATATCATGAAGTCACAGTCAGGGAGGGTGAGAAGGGGAACTTGTGGCACGACCAGCCTTATCACAGTGCTGCACCTGGTTACCTGGGCAGGGTGCTCACAGAAAGTTCATTGGGATATTGAAGCACCAGGAAATATGAAGTTTTAAAACTTTATAATACATGAGATGAGTTTCCACCGGTGTCTTCTCCCAAAGGTCTTCTTTGTCCTCCCTATAAAAAGCGTCCCAAATTCCAGCCTTCCTTATCCTCCGCACTTGTCTTTTTTTCTGCATTGCATTTTTTAAGATCAGATACATTTTATTCACTTATTTATTTTGTTAATTGGTTATCTCCTCCAACAAGAATGAGTACTATATGAGGAAAGGAATGTTGTGTGTTTTGTGCATTGCCTTTCTTCAAGCTCCTAGAAGTGTAGCCTGAAATAAGCCTAGCCTGTAATAGATATTCCAAAAATAAATCTGCTAAAATTGTATGCCACTGGAAAGAGTAAGGTAGTTTCTTACAAAACCAAACAATTGCTTATCATACTAGGAGTTGCACTTAGGCATTTTTGCAGGTAAAATTGTTTTCATAATTTTATTTATGCTAGTATATAGAGAAACAATTGTTTTTTTAATACATTGATATTTATCCTGCAACTCTGAACTCATATGTAACATCTAACAGATATTTATGGATTTTTAAGGAGTTTCTATATATGAGATCATGTCTAGATCTCATTGCATTTCTGTAACAGTTTTGCTTCTTCCTTTCCAATCTGAACCATTTTAATTTTTATTTTTCTTGTCTAATTGCCCTGCCTAGAAAATCCAGTTGTGCATTGAAGTGACAAGAGAGCACATTTTTATCCCATTCTTGATCTCAGAGGTAATATATTCAGTCATTCCGCCATAGCTAGCTGTGGATTTTTCATACGTTCTTTTATCAGAATGAAGTTCACTTCTATTCCAATTTTGTTGAATGCTTTCTCTCTTTTTTTCACTTAAAGGTGTAGATTTTGTCAAAATTTGTTTCTGAGTCTATTTAGATAATTATGCAAATTTTTGTCCTTTATTAACATGGTGCATTACACTGATGGATTTTCAAATGTTAATCCAACCTTTCATTTCTGGGAGAAATTTCACTTCATCATGCTGTATAATCCTTTTTCTATGTTGCTAGATTTGGTTTGCTAGTATTGTGTTGAGAATTCTTGTGTCTGAAGAGTACTGACTGTAGTTTCTGGTTTTGTTTTTCCTTATGATGTGTTGTCTGGTTTTGGTATTAGGGTACATATTGATCTCATAGAATCTATGGGGAAGTGTCCCCTCCTCCTCTAGTTTTTGGAAAAGTCTGAGAAGGATTGTTATTAATTCTTCTATAAATGTTTGGTAGATTTCACTAATGAAGCTATCAATGCCTGATCTTTTCTTTGTTGGAAGTTTTGTAATTATCACTTCAATTTCTTTACTTGTTAAATCTACTTAGATTACCTTTCTTATTAAGTCAGTTTTTACAGTTTGTAACTTACTAAGAATTTATCCATTTCATCTAAGTTACTAATTTGTTGGTACACTTTTAATAATATGACCTTATTTTCATAGCATTCCTCTTTGTTTCTGTTAATATTAGTAATGAGTTTCCCTCTTACATTCCAAAATTTTAGTAATTTGGGTCTTCTCTCCCTTGCTATATTGCTCTCTTATTCTCTTTGCTTGGTAAGACTAGCTAAAAGCTTATCAGTTTTATTAATCTTTTCAAAAATCAATCTTTGGTTTTGTTGATTTACAATATTCCCCTATTTCTATTTCATTAATTCCCATTCTAATCATTTTTATTATTTCCTTACTTCTGTTTGCTTTAGGTTTAGTTTGATCTTTTTTTAGTTTATTGACTTGACATCTTTCTTCTTTTTTAATACAGGCAACTATTTTATAGAGAAGGAAAGATGGCACATGAGAGAAAGTAGATTTTAGCCAGTGAAACTTGGCTTATCACCTAATTCCAGGATTTAGTAATTCAACTAACTTAGACAAGTTGCTTGGCCTCTGTGAAGCTTGGTTTCCTCATCTGTAAAACAAATTGTAATTCATATCTTGAAGTTTTGTAACAGAAATCAAGAATCATGTAAAGTTCTTGACATCATACCTGGGAGAAATAGTTTTTCAATACAGTTTATATAATATTTATGTCAGCAAATTCATTTTATCTGTTACAGGGGAAAAAAAGAGATTTAAGAACACCTGTATCAGAGGAGACATATGCATTTAAGACACACACATAAGAGAAGAGACAGCATTCATCAGTCTCATAATGTGAAAAGATAATATCATATTCCTAAAGGAGAAACAAATAGTTTGCATGTGGTAGTTTAAACACTCAAGTATTCTAAATACTCATGTGTCCTATTACTTTCATGACAGAAGGAATAATGAAAGTCGTATCAGATTGCTTTTTTTAGAAGGTATATCATGAGATCATTAAAAAAAATTCTACTCTTCAGTGCATATTTCCAAAGTAGTTCTTTCGGCATATGATTTATTTGTTCTGTTTGATATATAAACATGATTCATCTTTGCTAGATGAATGCAAGCATTATATGCTCTTTCTTCTTTTTTAAATATTTCAAATACCAAAAGCAATAACAGAATGCTGGCGACATTAACAAATTTTGAGTAGCTGAGTACTCAAATCGTGTGGGTGCTACCTAATGTTTTAAAATAAATACAGGACAAATATGAAGGTAGTGAAAATAAAGGGTTTTACTAACCTCAGTAGAGAAATAACTGGTTTCTCAGTACCATGAAATTCACAATGTGATCTGTTTTAAGAAGACATTCTAATTTTTCTTTAAGTAGAAGAAAATGAAAGAGAACATTTCTCTAAATATCACATATTTTAACTGAATGCAAGGCATCTGCTGACAAAATTGACCAAAAAAAAAAAAATGGTGGTAATTACTTAACATTGAGACTGGCTGAGAATTTTCTGGCAGCAGGAGGATGACAGTCATAGACATTTTTTTTAGGACTAAAAATTACTAAAATTATTAAGTACAATAAAACTCACTAGATTATTTCACTTTGTTTTATTTTTACTATACTGACACAAAAGACTTAAGGACTGCATACTCCAGAATGCACAATATTAAATGATGTTAAATAATTAAACACAATATATGTAAAGATGTCAAAATTTTTAATATTTGACCTCTTTAGTCTTATTTCTCAGCTACATTCTGAAATAGAAACTTTAATTTTCGTGTCAGAAGGAACACTTACATAATTAGATCAGGGTTCATTTAATTAATTTTATTTCATAATGAAAGAGTTGTCAGCTTCTTAAATGAAAATATATTGTTAGGATGGGAATTACAGTATTCATGTAATTAAATAGGAAATGTTGTTTAGAACCTATTAAGTATCATACAATGCCCTTAAGTAATATTATGGTGACTAGCCTATTAAAATGGAAGTAACAATGTAGAAAAATATAGTGATTGAATAATACCTAGTACTAGTAAGTGTACAGTTGTATTTCACTGGAATTTATTTTTTTAACATAGACCTATACAGATCCCATCATACATAATTTTTACTCATATTAGAGGAAATGCACTATCAGTGATACTTTATTTCATTCTTCTAATGTTTATTTTTCTTTTATGGCATTTAAAACCAAGATAAATGTAAACCGTGACTTGGAATATATATCATGTTTTTAATATTTCTTGCAAAGCCTGGTGTGTTTGCCTGACCAATTTCTGTGGCCTTTCTGGCAAAAATGCTCTGGTTCTCTTTCTCATTTTCACTTCCATTAGATTGAATGGTGCTTGAAACACTCCTCATCTCCAAACATGAGCAAAATACCATGTGGCTAACCAGCATATTTCATTATTCTGGCCCTGGTGATTAAGTCACATGGAACTGTGTAATCCAGTGTAAACCGAATCAGAGTCGATCCCCAAAACTTTGCTTCTTTCTTTCCCTGAGTTTGGTACATTGTTAAAGATAAGCCTGGAGCTTCTTGTGCCTATTTATGCCAACATAAATAGAATGGGATCATGCCTGAAAGGAAGCCACAGGAAAAGAAAGCAAGTCCTGGAAATGAGGAATTGATGTTTCTTCTATTCCAGGATCTGGATCCAGACAGACATCGTTAAAGCCAGACTGTTCTCTGAATTTCTAATTAAATAAACCAATAAATTACTTTTTAAGCCAATTTGAGTTGATGTTCTGTCCAAATATAAGAATCCTCACTAATACACACAGAATAGAACATTCTTGTCTCGTATATGACAAACTAGAGCACAAAAAATGTCTAGAACAACATTCCATAAATACTCTGCTATCTTGGCATATCCAATATGCCTGTGGCATCTACATTTTTTCTAACATAAGGTATATTAAAAATAAATAGATAAATCTTAAATACATGATTTTCATAAATTAACCTAAAAGAGAAAAATATATATGTATGCATATATACACATATATATTTCAGCTTTATTTTTATGGGGTGTATTTGTTGGGGGAAGAGTAAGGAGATCAGCCAATACAAATACTAAAAATCTTAAAGAACCTCATTTCCTCATATATCTGATGAAGTTTTTGGACCTTCTGATTTCTCACTTCCCTTTACCCCTGAAATAAAACTAACAAATATATTTGTGCTTTTAAACAATGGTTTATCTAGTTGTAAATGCTCCTAAACTACCTGGCTACTTCTTTTTGAGAGCTTATAATTTCTGCAATTATCTCATCATATACTCTATGAAACTGTTTTTGTACTTAGAAGTTATTATAGCATTCTAAACAGACTTTTCTCCAAAGAAGACGTACAGATGGCCAACAGACACATGAAAAAATGCTCAACATCACTAACTATTAGAGAAATGCAAATCAAAACTACAATGAGGTATCACCTCACATGGGCCAGAATGGCCATCATCAAAAAGTCCACAGATAACAAATGGTGGAGACGGTGTGGAGAAAAAGGAATCCTCTTGCACTGTTAGGTGGAATGTAAATTGGTACAGCCACTATGGAGAAAAGTATGGAGGTTCCTTAAAAAACTAAAAATAGGCTTACCATATGATCCTACAGTCTCACTCCTGGGCATACACATATCCAAAGAAAATTCTAATTCGAAAAGGTGCATGCACCCCAGTGTTCACAGCAGCACTATTTACAGTAGGGAGGACATGGAAGCAACCCAAGTGTCCATCAACAGATGAATGGATAAAGAAGATGTGATACACACACACACACACACACACACACACACACACAATGGAACATTACTCAGCCATAAGAAAAAATGAAATCATGCCTTTTGCAGCAACATGGATGGACCTAGAGATTATTATATTAAGTGAAGTAAGCCAGACAGAGAAAGACACATATCATATGATATTGCTTATATGTGGAATCTAAAAAAAATGATACAAATGAACTGATTTACAAAACAGAAATAGACCCACAGACATAGAAAACAAACTTATAGTTACCAAAGGAGAAAAGTGGGTGCAGGGAGGGATGAATTAGGAAGTTGAGGTTAACAGATAAACACTGCTATATATAAAATAGATAACCAGTGAGGACCTTCTCTATAGCACAAAGAACTATATTCGATATTTTGTAATAACCTATAAGGGAAAAGATCTGAAAAAGAATATATATATACTTATATATACGAATGTATGTATATATATCTGAATCACTTTGCTTTACATGTGAAACTAACACAACATTGTAAATCAACTATACTGCAATTTAAAAAAAGAAGTTACTGTATCATTGACATTCCAGAAAATATTTCAAGAAAAAGTTTTAGCAGAAACTAATATATATGGAATTAATTATAGGTTATAATGAAAAATAGAGCTAAATAGATGCCTAAGGAAAGTGCTGTGGATAAGGGAGAGAGAGATGAGGAAGATCATTTGAGGTTAGCCATGTTGATAAAGGGTATTCACTTGAGCAACACTTCAGGGAGGGTGATAAAAACAAAGCACTTGGAAAAAGTGAAGGGCTAGAAGAATGTCACACTTCTTGATGCACTGGAGTCCTCAAGAAAACAGCAGAGTTTGGGGTAAGGTATTTGCACAAATGGGATAATTTTACCAATAAAAATGATCTTTTTAAAAGCTAGGATAGAAATAGAAAGAATGAATAAAAATACAGAAAAAAAATTGAGCTACCAAGCTAGTGAGACATTCAGGTTAATCTCTCACATGTTTCTGTAATGTAGATGACGTAATGATGACATTGATGGATTGATTTGTAAAAGTCATTGCGTGGAATGTGATAAGGAATAATCAATAGGGAACCACTGGATGTTAAGATCATATTAAACAGTCTTCATTTATAGGGGAAACAGTTGGCTTGGTTTTTATGCCTTTATTCATACAGGCTGTCAGGTTGGACTTTGGAACAGGAAAAACCAGGCCTAGGATGAGGGATTAATGAGAAAGATATAACAGAAAGCACGGGGCAAAGGAATAAGATTAAAAGTGAAAAAAGTGGAGAAGTGACCATGGTGTCAAAACCAGAAGTCAAAGTCAACCTGAGGTTCCTGAGAAACAGCTTTTATCTTGCTTAATATCACCTTCTCAAGGCCAAGCATGAACCATGGCATATATAAAAGGCTAGTTCATTTCATTAAAGCCAAAAAAAGTGATGGTTTGAGGATGTAGGGAGCCATATAGTGAAGGTCACAAGCAGCGGCATGTGAATCTTATTCTATCATCACATTTTTCTCAGAAGTCTCAATATTTAAAAATTTGCTTTTGAAATACTTTTTGCAGAACCCATACCCAGTAGTTCAGAATATCTTCACCTTATCCCCTTTGTCATATACATTGTTTGATTTATAAATTCATGCTATCTTGCTCCTGCGGACATTTTAGTTAGTGACATTTTAGCATAAAGAGTTTAGCAATAATGATGAGAATAACAGTGTCATTTGGCATGTAAGCTGTATTTTTCTCATTGAAGATACTAAAACCTATACCCCCTAGGCTATATGCTACATATCTTCTATATTTACCAATGTATCTCTGGAACCTAGCACACGTTAGGAAAGTTTTAATTTTAATAAATTATTAAATACATAAATAAACCATATCTCTAGCATTCTTATCTCCCAATGAGTGTAAAAATGAATGTGCAAAAATGACAATAATCCATTCTTTCATTTTGCCCTTGCATATTCCGCTCCCATATTGACCTGTAGCTCTAGCCTTGTGACTTGATTAGATTAATGTAAATGTGACACAAAGAAGGAAAAACTGCTTATAGGTTGTAGCATCTTACTGCTCCTGGGAACTCCACAACCACTTCCTCTGTGAACGAGGCAAGCAGCCTCTGGATGCTGAGAAACACGACTCAAGTCATTCTCATCCCTCAGCTGGTATTGAATTTGCTGCCAGACATGGTTTGAGGCATCATAGACCCAGCCAACCTGCTGCTAACCAATGATCAGCTGAGCTGCCTGAATTAGAACTTCCTAGTGAACTCATAGAATTAGACCAAAAAAATGATTTGTTGATTTAAGCCACAAGTGTTGGAGCGATTCCATACTGAACAAAACTTAAGTGATATATTTGGGAAGCTGAAGATTTGGGGATATTCATACTAGAAGTCTGAAAGCGACTGAGAAGAGACATTCATAGCAATCAAAGCATTTCACATCCTGTGGAGGACTCTGGGTATTTTTTTCACATTGTGCTCATTGAGAATACAATTGCTGTTTGTAGCCACAAAAATATATGTAAAATAAAGTAAATTAAAGTGGGAAGGAAAAAAAACCCAACAGCCTGAAGTAGGTTGGATCTACTCAACAAACCTCACATGTGTGATATTACTTATTGGCTAAATATCTGAGGCTGAATTATATTATTAATTTTTAGGTTACTACATTCACCCTAAATGATGCTTATTTAAATGCATAAATGAAGCTATAAACCTTTATGCCAGTTCTTCTAAATGCAGCCCTACTCTCTTAAAAAACACCAAGTTAAACATGTATCCCTTAAAGTAAACAAATTTCCAGAGGACATTACTATAGTGTTTTGACACTTTGGAGATTTAGGGAGTTATTTTTAGTGCTGGCTCAAATCATCTTGATTTTTTTATCCATCAATCTACAGAAGTTGGCTAGGACTTGTCATTTCTACCATCCCAGGAAAATAAATGAAATAAGAAATGACTGGATAGATGAAGACATTTCAGTCTGAGAACAAGATTAGAAGTGGCATTTCACAGAAATGATATATCACAACATAAACTACAAGATAATTAAAGACAAATTATATGAAATAAAAGAAAGATAGCATATTTTTCAAAAGTCGATAGGTTTAAAACCATAAAATACAAATTGCAATCTTTAAGGAAGTTTTAAATTGCCTCTATTTTCAGTCACATTCATGGTGAACAGCTCCCAGCTGCTTACACATGTAGTAAGTGATAGACTATGAAGTTCTGAACTTTTGCCCCTCCGTCTAATACTCGAAACCAGCTGTGAAATAGACACTACAAATTAGTAGTGTCAATCAGCATCATAACTTCAAACTTTATGTTTCCTTAAAGTAGTAGAGACAGTGGCTAATGTCTCAGGGATGTTAATATTAATTACACAGTACGTAAAGCTTAAGTATAAAAGAAACTCTCAGAGTGAACTAAAGAGTATTAATTTCCCTCTTTTCCTTCTCCCCTTCCCCCCTCCTTCTTCTCATACACCTATCCTTTTACTTCTTATTATCTGACTCTTTCTTTTTCCTCAAAATTTATGAATATTATTTCAGTGAAAGCTGGACCCTTTATATTCAGAACTACCATGAGTCTCTCTGAACCAAGTAATCTACAGGATATAAATCTGATTTACAAATCTCTATTTAAAGTCTCATCATTTTGAAATATGTCCAAAGTGTCATTTGACTCACTTTTCTAATCTGAGAAAATAAAGTATCTGGAATTGAATCGTTAAAGAGTTTGGAAGTGAAAAATAGTGCTATATTCTCATAAGAGGAAATGACAATACGAAAGGAAACTGATCATCCTAAAACAAAGGACAAGTTTTCAAGATATGTCTCTAGTTCTAGGATGTTCTGAGGTACAAAAGCAGACTACTTTACTTGAAATTTTTGGAGGTAGAAGAAGCTTTCACACACCTGAGAGCCCTATTACCAGAGACCTGGGGCATGACTCTTGTTGGTAGCAAATATCTAAGCACTTTGATCATCACTGAGGCTCCCAGGTCTTGGTGAGAAACTGTCTAGATAACACAGGATTTTGGTTAGAGCAGCGTAATGGCTTCCAGCATCAGTAAGAACTGCTTCTGAACCAACGAGACCAACTTTGAGAGCTGGGCACAGATGGGAAATACGAAGAGCTATGAGTATTAATGTTTCCATCTGTGAAGAGCCCAGGGAAAGGCTGAAAAAATCAGAGCCTGGCACTATGAACTAGATTGTAACTCTGAAAATTATGAGTTATATGAAATAGCATTTCAAATAGTGAGTATTTTAACAATGTTATGGGGATTGTTAATGGTGATTATGCTGAGAAGTAGGTGAACAGTTCATGTCAATAAACTGATTTGTAAAAGTTTAGAATTTAAATGAAAAACAATGTGTAGATGGTTATGTATGTAGGAACTTAAAACACACTCTAATAACTTTTTTTTCAATTTTTAAAAAGATGGAAAAAAACTGAGCAAAAGAACGACAGACAAGTCAGTAAAATCTATCTGATATTTCACAAGCATTTACAAAGCTTCACAATAAAAGAGGGTAATGAATAGCTAGACTATATTAGTGTTGAAATTTTGAGCTATTACAATAAGAATAAACTTTGTGTTGAAACTTTATAAGACAGAGTATAAAATACATTCATTAACAAAATAAACTTCTACAAGTTTTCTGATTTTTTTTCCAGATGACCTTTAAACAAGTAAAAACTGTGGCATTTCCTCAAGTTGATATTTAGAACTAACTATGATACGGCTTGATATTTAGAACTGTGATACATATGGATTGTACCTGTAAAAGAACCTGTGTTTATATGTGTGATACTTGGTAAAAATTAAATAGTGAAAATCATAATCACTTTCCCATTGGAGATTTGTCAGTGTTTCTCAAATATCTTGCCCTTGATAGCAAGGAACTGAGAGTGGTATCGAGAAGATTAGATAGATAGATAGATACAGGTATGAATTATCTGCAATTTATCTTATCTATGCCAGAGCCTATCAATCATCTAAAGATCTGTGAAATAGATCCTGATCTGTGAAATATCCGGAACACCAATATCACCAATAAAGGGTCATATTCCATGGGAAAACTCAAGAACCACTACCTAGGTGAGAAGTCAGTTATCCAATCCCTAGTTTTATAATTATTTGCTTTACTTTTCTGTTTTGTTTCAATATTTATGCCTTTTTTCTTAAAATCATAGAACCTGGCAATATATCTCTTCATGTATATTTGTATGTGGCACTAAATGCACCTTTTTTTTTTTTGGCAGTACGCGGGCCTCTCACTGCCGCGGCCTCTCGCGCTGCGGAGCGCAGGCTCCGGACGCACACGCCCAGTGGCCACGGCCCACGGGCCCAGCCGCTCCGCGGCACGCGGGATCCCCCCGGACCGGGGCACGAACCCGCGCCCCCCGCACCGGCAAGCGGACTCCCAACCACTGCGCCACCAGGGAAGCCCTAAATGCACCTTTGATCCTCAAGAAGTAGATCTTGGTGACAGTGAAGTTGATTCTCTATTTTTTACAAACCATTTTACTGTGGACTCCTATCGTTCAATTTTTATTGAGTGCTTACTCTTTGAAGTACTGTTCTGTATTAGACACTTTATCGTTAGACTATTTGCACTTAAAAAGTTATTGGACAAAATTTAAACTCATTGTGTCAAGTTTCTTACTCATGCTTGCCCTCTCCCAGTAGCATTCTAGGAGGATGTCTTCTGTATTATATTAAGTGATACACTTCAAACAAGTCTGAATATAATTCCCTGGCAATCAAACATCTTGGGTTTCTAGAAAAGATGCTGTCTGGCCTGAACTCTTAAACATACTATGATGGAATTGATCCAGGGACAAGATGAGAGGATGTGCTCCTGCACCCAAACACTTCAAAGCTTTTAGAAAGACAAGTGCATTATAAGCACTACATCAGAATATATTTTGATCTAGCCTAGTGATCAGCATCTAAATAGTTACATTGTTCCTCTTTCTACATAATTTTTTTTTTTTTTTTTTTTTGCTGTGTTTGGTCTTCATTGCTGCGCGTGGGCTTTCTCTAGTTTTGGTGAGCAGGGACTACTCTTCATTGTGGTGCATGGGTTTCTCATTGCGGTGGCTTCTCTTGTTGCGGAGCACAGGCCCTAGAGCACACGGGATTCAGTAGTTGTGGCATGTGGGCTCAGTAGTTGTGGCTCGCACGCTCTAGAGCGCAGGCTCAGCAGTTGTGGCGCCCAGGCTTAGTTGCTCCGTGGCATGTGGGATCTTCCCTGACCAGGGAGCGAACCTGTGTCCCCTGCATTGGCAGGTAGCTTCTTAACCACTCAGCCACCAGGGAAGTCCCCTTTTTCTGCATAATTGTTACAAAATAATATGGTGCCACAGAAAGAAAACCATACTGTTTAGTGACATCTGGGTGTTACAAGACCCTCTTATTTTTTATATTCTGTAAAAGGTCCCTACATGGGATTTCTGCAATCCGCCATGCTAAAGTACTACGATACCCGGGGAGAACACCATGTAATATGGTTACATATAGTTCTAGTCTTCTCAGCCAGAGATTCTCACACTTTGCCTCATTTGTAGAGATTGTTTAAAAGACAAATGACTTGATGCCATCCTGTGAAGATTCAATATGGAGATGCAGAAATATACTAAGTTATAGGGCTTCTATATACACTTCTTCCATAACTTCTGTCATACTCCATATAATTGCTAAGGGACCAATCAAAAAAATAATACGACTATCACACTTGCTAATCAACATCTTACTATGATCTATGCATAACTATATGTGAATTGATTTCCTAGCAGTACCAAACAGTCACATGAGCTACAGGCTTTCCATGTTATGATCATTCTCCTTCCGCACCCTCTGGCTTAATTTCTCATTGCTCCTTTCCTGCGTTTTAAGCTCCAGATTAAATCACCTGGTGATTTCTCTTAACACTCACCTCCTGTTATTTGCCTCATTAGATTCTCATCCAATAGAATGTAAACTGTAAATATAAGTCATTCCGTAGAATGTTTAGTTCATTGCCAACAACAGTGTCTGGCATATAGCAGGTTCTCAAAAAAATATTTTCTGAAGAAGTGAATGAATAAATGAAAGAATTCTTTAACGTTTAGCTTTTCTGTCTACTCTTACAGGAGGCCTTCTCTGCTTCTCCTCTAGTACCGTCAAGCTAAATTACATACCTCTCCACAGTGTTCCCATGTTAATACACACATTTTTCTATTACTGTACATCATACATTGCTTGTTGATAGGTGTGTTTATTTCTAGACACCGAATTCCCTTTTTTTTAGGATCTATTTTATTCATATTTCTTTTTCAAATTTTTCATGCCTAGTAGGGCAGATGACACATTTTGGGCATTCGATAAATATCTGTTGGATGAATCCATGAATAAGTTCACTCTTAACTCTCTGGATGTTTGTGTGTGTGAGTGCGCGCGCACGCACATGCGCGCACATGCACGCGTGCTTCATCCAGGTTCAATTCTATTCAGGCTTCTCTCAGGTTTTGTCAAGGTTAAGTGTGCAGTTGCTTTCTGGGCTAGATTCTACTTTGGCTCCTTTGATCAAAAAGAAAATTTTTAGGTTACCAAAAGAGAGAGATTGCTCAAGCTTCTACCTTTGTTGTTGCTGTTCATTTATTTTACATGCTCTTTATGCCATAAAAACATTCATGTTATCCATAGTTTTTCCAGCCTCCTGCTGAAATGTGAAAATTGTCAGTGTTCTCATTGATCGGGGTGGACAAACTGTCAGTCACATCTTCCATTATGTGTCATTTTATAGAGGTGCCAAGAATCTACACTTAATTTGGACATTGTCCAGAGTATCCATGATAAAGCTTTGCTAAGGTTGCTATATCCTAAAATATGATAGGAAACCAGGAAAGTAAATATCAAGTGAAATGTGAAGGTCAAGGCAGAAATGGATCCATTGACAGAAATTAAAATGACAATAAAGATGACATAGAAGACAAATTCACTTGAAAGTCCATAAGGTTTAAGTAGCAACCAAGGAGTAGTCAGGAGTTGACAGTCAACATGTGAGGCTAAATGGTTAGCAGCTGATCCATAAGAACCACAGGGAACAGCAACAAGAAGTGATAAACACTAAGATCAGCAAAAAAAGGATCCAGCGCTAAGATTGTTGTTTTCTGTGGTTGTTCAGGATGTTGTTCAGTTACTTTGATTCCTCTCTCATTCAAATGAGAGTCATTAATAAATATGACCTGCAGGCCTGTGTGTAATTATAGTATAAAACATTCAAATGTCTAATATTTCAATAAAACTAGCAATGGCTCAATAATTGCAAAACACTTTGAAATTTTATGTTTGCTTTGTTCATATCTTAGAATGCTTCTGTTTATTTCTCTTTTTACCTTTTTATCTGAGAGGAGACACAGATTGTAAGTATGTGGCTCCATGAAATGTTCACAAACTGCACACACCCATGTCCCCAGCCCAGATCCAGATACAGAGCGTTCCTGGCAATCCCCCTGGTGTCCCCTCCTGGACGCCCTCAGCCCTCCAAGAAAAACCACCACCTGACTTCTAACCTCAGAGTTTCAAACATGAAGTTTCTAAAAAATTCTGCTTTGGATATTTATAAGTCAGGAAATCTGCATTTCTGTCATACTTTGAGGGACCATGGGCCATGCACTCCTTCCAGGCAGCTGCCTGAAGGAGACCGTTTCTCAGGAAGGGTGTGGCCTCTCCAGGCCCACCTGACTCACTTCCTCCTTTTGTCACGTGCCCTGCCCACTGGTGGAAGAGCTTGCAACATTTGTCTTTTTCCATCTCTGTTTTTTGTTTGTTTGTTTGTGGTACGCGGGCCTCTCACTGTTGTGGCCTCTCCCGTTGCAGAGCAACAGGCTCCAGACGCGCAGGCTCGGTGGCCATGGCTCACGGGCCCCAGCACGTGGGATCCTCCCGGACCGGGGCACGAACCCGTGTCCCCAGCATCGGCAGGCGGACTCTCAACCACTGTGCCACCAGGGAAGCCTGCCTTTTTCCATCTCTTGATCCTGATTTCAGTGTCTTTGTGTTTTGAACACCCTGAGCCTTTTGTACAACATGGTATTATTAAATAAATAAGTAAATTAAAAAAACAAGTAAAAAAGTGTTTCCTTTCTCTTTTTCCTCAATTAAGTGAATTACAACACTTTAGTTATCAACAGTATTTCAAAATTAGGAAATTGTACAGCCATCCATAAATAAAGCTATGTGGAAATATACTTCCTCTATCAATTACAACAATCAGGAGAGTTTAAATTTTTGATGGGTGTTTAGAATTTTGGGCAAATCAGAATTCTTCAGTATTTGTGAATGGATAGTGAAGTATAACATATTTTGATTCTACTGTTTTGAACCCATCATTTCAACTGGTCATAAGGTTTTACAGTGACCTTTTAATCTTGCAGATTAAAATTTTAAAACTCACGTTGATGAATGCAAATAATTTAATCATAATATTTAATTTAGAGATACAGTTTTTGAAGGTAACTCAAATCATTTTTGATCAGCCTCCATAATGTGAAGATAAATCATTTACATTCTTTGCTTTGAATTTTAAATTTTCTTTGAATTTTTCCTTCATAAATTTCACAATGAAGACTAGATGCATTTAATTTTTTAATATGTATCAACTTTTACCACTAACAGCATCTGTCATTTGCAATCTTATTTTCTGGCTATCATTTCTACTAAGTGCATTCTGCTTGTTTAAATTTGAAGACAGTTTACAATGATTTAGTCCTCCTGTTATATTTTTATCAATAACAAATTTTATAAGTACAAATTATTGCTAATGTTCAGTAAAATGAAGTTAATATATGTAGTTTTTAACATTAAGATAGGAATTCACAGAATTTTATGTAAAAATTTTCCATGTGGAAATTTAATTGTAATTAGCATTATTGTTTACTTTTCTCAGTTTATATGATAGCAATATTCAATTTGCAAGAAATAATAAGGTGAAAGTTTTTTTAAACAGTTACATCAGATAATAGCTGTGAGCCTCTTGGGTATTACAGAATTGTTTTCATTTTCAAGGTTCAAATACTTCTCCATTTTATCTTTTTTTCCCCTAGGTATGGAAGATATACATAACAAAAAGAAAATGCCTAAATATTCTATTGGCTAATGGTCTTATCTTCCTATGTTCTTATTACCTGAAGGACAAGAGTGAAGACCCGGATGAGACCCAATTTGAAGTTTGTAGTTGTCAACTGAGCTACAGTATTTCTGGGAAGGAAAGTCAGGTAGGAGACAAGAGTTCTTTGGAAGAGGGAGTCACTCCTTTGATGAAGTGGGTTTATGAGATATATGAATATATTAGACCCTATCTACTCGTATGTGTCAGCTAAACCGAAAAAACAAAAGAATAACACAATAGGTTTAAACAAGGAACCAGTTAAAGGATTCATTCCAATTCACTTTTTTGTATGCTGTCGTATATGACACTCTATTTTTCCCACGGTAGTCTATACATAAATAAAGGGTTGGAAATTCTTCAAAATTGAGATAATAATTTGCATAGCTTGCTTTTTGTGTTTTTGCTGAGTTTGAAGTATATGATAAAAAGCAATGATAACAGTATTGGTAGAAAAATTTGGAACATCAGAAGCAGCTAAAATAATGAATAATTTAGAATAAGAATAAACACAAAAAATGTAAAATAGCATTTAGCTGTTTTTAAAAAGTCTTCATAATCTATCAACTAGATTCTTAAAATACTTGATTAAAAATACTTTTATTCAAAAGGCCAAGTTACTTGGAGAGAGATTTAAACCTTCCCAGTAAAACAATGGATTTGTGATGAAAAATCTAAATTGCTGGCATTCTATTATTTCTTCACTCTTAGAAGAAACAGTCACACTGAAGAAATTGGAACTCATTTTGAACTTTAAAAGATTTTTTTTTAATATTTCAAGTAATAGAAGGCCTTTAGAGCAAAGAAACTGAAACTGAATCAAAACAAGATTTCATACAGGATTTCATATTTCCATTCTTTCCTCTTCTCTCTTCCTGCCATGTGAATACATACACCTGTCTTTACTTGAGGTCTGGGATAATTATGGCCAGATAAAGATCTGCCCCTAGAAGGAATTCTATGAAATAGCTTCTACCTAGAACAGAAACTAGATATAATTGTTCAGGTCTGTTTTACAATAATTCAAAGTTCCTCCGTTTTGGTGAAGACTGTCAAGGCATACAACCCAGAATGCTATTTCTCTCTCTCCCTTTAATTACAATAGCACCTAATATCTGAACTACTTTTTGTTACCCATTTCTTGAAGCCAATCTATTTCTCCACAATTTTTCCATGATTTTTTTTTTTTATGGCATGGTAAATGTCCTTAAAATTCATAACTCAGCTTAGTTCACCTTTCATCAAGTAAACACTATCAGGCAACTCAAAGAAGCAAATGAGTGACCAAAGATAGACAGTTGGAAAATTTAAAATTTTCCATGTTCTTCTACAGATAATTAAGATGTGAGTGCAAAATAAAAAGGAGCTTCGAATGTGATGTCATGTTCCATCCAGGATTAATGGCATCAGTTTAGTGACTGTGCCCCTCACTCTCACCATATTTCTTTGTGCTTAGAGTGGAATACTGAAAATAATTCTCCTCCCAATTTCATCTCTTGTTATATACTCATAACTTTTTAATGAAATTAACATAATACCATATCTTACCACATCCCTTTCCATGGAAGCATATTCCTTATTCCATATCCCCAAAAAATGATGAAGAGAAGAAGAGTTATATTACTATTATATTCTTCCAGTATATGGCATTCCACCAAGAGATCAGGAGATTATCTTCTCTTTTCACCACTGCCTATTTTTTTTTTTAGATTGTTTTTTGACGTGGACCATTTTTTAACTCTTTATTGAATTTGTTATAATTTTGCTTCTGTTTTATGTTTTGGTTTTTTGGCCCCAAGACATGTGGGCTCTTAGCTCCCGACCAGGGATCGAAACCATGTCCCCTGCATTAGAAGGCGAAGTCTTAACCACTGGACCACCAGGGAAGTCCCTGCCACTGCCTATTTTTGATGTACTTTCCTATATGCCTTATTTTATCATTCTCTCAATTAATATCAGGTTTTTTTCAACTCCCACTCCCAAGAGTAGGAGTTGAAAAAACATAATATGTAATGCTTATCATTACAAAAATAACAAGCGTTATTATGAATGCTAAGTATGTTCTAGGCACTATTACAAGTACTCATTTAATCCTGAAACAACACTATGAGGTAAGCAAGTGCCCATTTTTTTCCAGCATTACTGAGATATAATTGACATATAACATTATGTAAGTTTAAGGTGTGTTGTGTAAGTTTAAGGTACAATGTGTTGATTTGATGCAAAATAACTACCATCATAGTTTAGTTTGCACTTGCATTATGACTAGAATGATGGTTACCAGGAGCTGGGCAAGGGAGAAAAGGGGAAATGTTGGTCAAAGAATACAAAATTCCATTTAAAAGATGAGTAAGTTCTGGGGATCTAATGTACAGCATAGTAATTATAGTTAATAATACTGTGTTATACACTTGAAAGTTGTAAAGAAAATAAACCTTAATTATGTAAGATACCCATTTTAAAGATAGGAAACTATAGTTCAGAGAGGTTGAAAAACTTGCTCCAAGTCTAGAGCCAGTAAACGTAAGTTAAAATTCAAACTCAGGCTGTGTGGTGAGGAAGTGTCACTGCCAGAGGGAATGTCATACACTTTGTCATTTGGCTTCGAAATTTCTCATATTTCCTTTGTCAGTACAGGATGTATTCTCTCACTTTTAAAATTATTTCTTGTTTATAATCTATTCCTCTCATTTTACTGTTCAGATTGTGAACATCTCTCTGTATTCATTCCTATTCCTTCTGAAAAAAACTCTAAATTCTTCACACTGAACTTTTAGGTCACTCACTAATAATTAATTATGAGTTAAAGTAAAATTCCAAACTTTTAATAAGTTAACATTTAATCCCAACTTCTTTCTGAATGCTGAGAAGTAAGGTCCCAGCATTAATGTTTGAAAAAATTTTTGCTCTTCAGAACATGAGGACTTGCCCAAAGTACAAATTACTTATAAAGAGATGTATTATTTCCAGTCAAAATCTGAAGTACATATCTAGTAGTAATAAAGCATACGCAGCACACATTTCAGATAATCAAGGTCTTTCAAAGAATAACTGCTTTTCTGTAGTCCAATCATCTCTGGTCTGGCAAACGTGCCTTAATCCATATCCAAAAAGTGGAAATCAGAGACTGGTACTTTGCTGTTAAAAAAAATACAGTTCTAATATCACTGACTTGGGTTGTCCAAACAACTTTTTGGTTTGGGAAGTATGATTTCTTCACAATGAGGGCAGCCACTCAAAATGGTCAAAATATATTAATTCATTGGTCAATCCAAATAAGGTCTTTTGATGAGACCATTATATATATATATATATATATATATACACACACATATATATACATATATGTATGTGTGTATGTATATAAATATATAATTGACTCGTTTATCCAACTGGAACAGAAGGGAAGACCTGGAGCAATGCTTAAATATGAAATTGTGCTTTGTTCCTCAAAACAATGAAATAAAGACAGGATAATTTAAAATCCCTAAAGAAAAATCTGGGAAGAAGGAAAGGAGCCAATTTTTGAGATCTGTTTGAGAAGTGAGAGAGAATAAATTTCCAGGAGGCATCCAGGATTGCCCAAAATGTTCACATGAGAACATAAACATGAGAGTGTGTATATGTGTGTGTGTGATATTTTCTGTCCTATGCAATGTGAGCCCTCTTTCCTACCAAGTATCTTTAAGAAAGACTACAAAACTATCTCAATATCTGGTGTTAATAGATGACTTATGAAAGTCAATGATGGATGTGGATTTTGTGTCTGAGACATAGCAAATAAATATAAATACGGCACTGGAAGATTCTGAGCTGTCATCTGGATTATATGAGTGATACTTGTTTAATCACTTAGCAAGTCAGTAAGACACAGTTGGTTTAGCTTTGGATATCAGGAAACAAATTATCACTTGAGTGCAAGCAGGAAACAACAATTTTAAGATGACCAATGAACTGACAGACCAGGGAACAAAATGTCCCGAATTAGTTTTTTTTTTTTCTGAGGTATATATGTACCGTTTCTTAGATGAAGAGCCAGCATCATTTCCATTATTTAAATTTTTTTCTTACAAGGGCCAGAGTAGGAACAGTTATATCATTCCAGGCCCTTAAAACAGCTTATGCCAATATATTGAATGGAAAAGTTTGTGTTGTGTTTGCAACACACGTTGAAGACTTCCATTCACATAATAATCGTTCTTTAGACCCAGCTCAGCAATCACTTTTCTCAAGAAGCACTTGATTAATGAAAAAAATTTTTTCTAGCTCCCTCTGTGTATTTGCTTTCTATTGCTGCATTACAAATTAGTATCAACTAAATGGCTAAAAGCAGTACACATTTATATTCTCATAATCTCTGTGGGCCAGAAGTTCTAGCTTGGTTGACCCTAGTCTTCTACTCAGTGTTTCCCAGGACGCAGTCAAGGTGTCAGTGGAGGATGTGTGCTCATCTAAGGCTGGGGATCCTCTTTCAAGATCACATGGTTGTTAGCAGAATTCAACTCCATGAGGTTGGGGGATGGAAGCCCTCAGCTCCTAAAGGCCGCCTGCAGTTCCATGCTACTTGGCCCTCCTTATAGGCAGTTCGTGTCAGCAGCATGCTTCTGAAGGCCAGCAGGTGAGTTTCTCATTCCAGTAGGCTAAGGAAGAAACTTGTATAAAGTATGTAATCAAAGATGTGACATCCCATCACCTTTGCCATGTTCTATTGATTAGAAGCGAGTTGTATGTACTGTCTACACTTAAGGGAAGAGGAATATACAGGATACAGGAATTATTGAGGGTCTCCTGGGGCCTGTTGACCACACTCTGCCTGCTTTAGTAAACTGACCATACTTTATTTTGTTTCTCAATTGTGTTCTAAGTGCTTTTTTAACATAATATATAAATCAACTAATAAATTATGTTTATGTTTTTCTCCTCCAATCACTTAAATTTCTGTATTAGTATGCTAATATATGTATTTGATATGTTTTTCTAAATCAGTGATTTAATGAATGAATGAAATAATGAACGCATGAGTGATCTACACTCATCAAAAAACATGAGTATATAACAATTTGAGTAGAACAAATGCAAAATCTTCCATGCCATGAAGAAAACTGGATTCGAGTCAAAGTCTTAACATTTGGTACAGTTTTGATATGTTTTGCGGGGTTGGTGGCATGGTGGGGCTTATGGGTTGTGAGACATAACAGCATAAGTATAACAGGAATAAACACTGCATTTCATGGACAAAGTAGAAGGTTACTATGGGGTGTGTAAAGTTATCAGATTAGAATCATATAGGCCCCTAAATACCATGTTCAGAAGTCTCCTCTTTGAATTTTTAATTATAGGTTAAATTTCAAAAGTACAGGACAAAATAATTACAGCTATTTGGAGTTTAGATCTGTCCTTTAGAGACTCCTTTCTGTGTAAGACAATAATGTTTCCACGTCTCTCATGATATTATTTGCTACAGCATATATACTCAATGGGCATCATGACCCCTACATTTTGCTCATTTAATTCCAAATTTCATATACATAAATTACTCAAAATTGTCTACATTTTATTATATTTATAAAATGTGTTGACCAGTGTATAAATCCTGCACAGCATCTTGTAGCTTGTATAATATTATTTACTAAACTACAGTCTATACCCTTCTCTGTAACAAACGGTGTCAAGTATTTTCAAGACGTAACCTACTCATTTGAATTCTTTCCCATACCCTCCATTTATTAGCTAGCCTGTTACCTAGAATCCCCACCAACTATTACTTTCAACTTACTTTTGAACGGATTTTTTTTGAGGTATATTATTCCAGACCTCTAGATACTCAGAATTTCAAATCAAGCAAACGACCTATGTATAGATCACTGAAGAAACAGAGAGAGCAGTTATACCTTCATAAATTATATGGTGCCTCACAGAGCCCGCAAAGAAAACATTGCTCCATCTCTATCACCCCTCTTTCACTTTGATGTATCTGCTTTCCCAGCTTTCCCCCCCTGACTCTATCTTATTCCCATCACACTGATTCTGTAAAAATTCTGGTCAACATAAAAGTTCAAATCCATCAACGCACTATCTAGAACACCGTTCACGTCATTTAAATCAATCTTGTGTTTTTGAATCAATTGCATTCACACTCTAGGAGGAACGGCTTTTGGGGTCCTCCCAACCTGCCACTCTCACCACCCACTTCACAAATCAAAATCTAAAATACAACTTTATTGCCATGTTAACCTCAGTAAGGACCACACATCTCTAAAAATAAATAACAAAAGGTCATTTTTTATTGATTATTCAATCAAGAGCCCATTCCCTGGTAAATTCAAAAGATGATCTAAATCAGTCTGCTTTGCTAAAGCATTTTATTTAATCTTAATTATTACTTCATTATAGCTGTCAGCATTTCTTTCTGGGTACTTCCAAGGCATTTTTGCTCCGATCAGCTTCTACTTGTCAGACCCTTGATGGATACAACTCTGCTCACTTTACTTTTGCTTAGCTACACCAAGAAGGTGTTGCTATGAAAGTTCAAACTGTAAAACTCTTATTTGATTAGGAGCTGTCAAAATCCATTTACTTTCTTTTTTTAAAACAATAAATTTATTTGTTTATTTATTTTTGGCTGCGTTGCGTCTTTGTTGCTGTGCATGGGCTTTCTCTAGTTGCCGCGAGCAGAGGCTACTTTTCATTGTGGCATACGAATTTCTCATTGTGGTGGCTTCTCTTGTTGTGGAGCATGGGCCCTAGAGCACGTGGGCTTCGGTAGTTGTGGCACATGGGCTCAGTAGTTGTGGCACACGGGCTTAGTTGCTCCACGGCATGTGGGATCTTCCCGGACCAGGGCTGCATTGGCAGGCAGTTTCTTAACCACTGTGCCACTAGGGAAACCCAAAATCCATACATTTTCTATGCAACCAATTTTCTCACAATAATTTGCCTTTCAATGGATTTAGATAAATGGACTAAATTGCAAGCATGCAGGATCAAATTAGGTGGCAATCAATATAAGTTGTTTAAAAATGTTTCATAAATTCAGTGAGAATCTTATTAGTTTTTTAAAAAATAGCCTTGATTGATCAAATAATTATATACGAGTGTTTCTGAAAGCTAAATGCAAGTACCTGTTTCTTATTGTAATATTTAAGTGGTCTTTTCATCTTAAGAATTGAGACACATACAAACACATGCACACATCTGCAAGTAGTGCTGATTTGCTGGTTTGGTAGCAGAAGTTAGTCCTCTGCCTTCTAATTCATAGTCACTGAGAGAGAGCTTACTACAAAGTGGACTTGAGAAGCAAGGATAGACAGCTTTGCAAAAAGAACTCATCCGGTCCAAATTTCTCTGGAAGAGACATTTTCAAGGAATGGGGCAGATACTGCTCATCTAATTGGAGAGAAACTTTTGCGGAGGATAGTATTATGACAACCGATTCTTATTTGGTATTTAAATAATTGCTTCGCTTTCTTCGAGTGACAAACATTTAGATAAATTCGCTTGTGTCCCAGTGTTCACTCCTCTGAGAGTTACGCGCAGAATGGATTGTAGGCTGTCACTCTGACTTCTGGCTAGAGACAGATTTGGGTTTGTACCTCTGCAGTGCATGGTGCAATTCTCAGTCGCTTCCATAACTTGTTTCCTCCATCTTTCCCATAAATACCTAAAATTCAAATTGCCTAACTTTGCACTAAGCAGTCTAATTTTGGAGCCGGTCTGGTCCCTGAACTTCGCATTGTCAGGTAATTTTGCCCCCATATTTTCAAACTCTATCTAAATTTGTATATTTTTCCCCAGAGATATTGACATGCTTAAATTTCTCCTATCTTAGAACAAAATAAAATGAAATGAGTTTGTTCTGCAGCCTAACAAACACCATTAGCTACTGCTGTTATCTCTTTTCTTCCTCAAAGTGTTGAGCTGCTGGGCTCAAAAAATTGAGCCCAGTCAGTGTCAGTATTTCTCAGGAAAATGATACTTCTGCAAATATTTCATGAAAAATTAACAAGATCTAATAATTTGGAGCACATTTGGATTAAATAAAGTAAAATAATTTCCTGTTGCAAGATTACTCAGAATCTTAATTTAAAACTTTCCACCGTGAACTTCCAAGTTGTTTTCTAATGGCCATGAAATAACTATGAACACTTGTTCATTCATTCATGTATGCATTCATACATTCATGCATTCATTGATTCAAAAAGCAATATACTTTTGCAGTCTCTAACTTCTCACTCTAGATGTTCACTTCAATCCAGAAGAATGCACATTTGCCACCTAAACTCATTTTGATCCTCTACAGAAATTTTGTAGAAGAAAGAAAAAAAAAAGAAGAAGAAGAAGAAAAGAGGCTAATGGTCTTTTCAGGTTTTAACTTAACTGCACTGCAATATTTTATACCAGTGGCTCTTCCTTCCCCAAAGGTCCCTCTCTAAAATTCATGCTTTCTCTCTGCCATGATTCTCCTCCTGTTTCTATAGCTCCATCTCAGTCTCTTTGGCAGGCTTCTCATCTATTTACCTGTTGGTGTTCACAAAAGGCTGGTCTCTGATCATCTTATTCTACACAGTCTCTGGATTATCAAATATGTTCTTGGGGTTTTAAAAACTATCTGTATTCTCAAGACAGGAAACTTGTTATATCCCAAAATTTTCAGTCTTCTGCTTCACATATTTAGCTGCTCACATCTCTTTCTGGGCTTTCCTGGGAAATCCTCAATTCGAATGTCTAAAAATATCTATTTTCTCTCCTGTGTCTGAGCACATGGCATTACCATCTGTTCAATCACCCATGTCAGAAAACTGAAAACTTTTCTTCAGCTCTTCACTCAAGTCTTGACTTAAATAGATGACTGGGTTTCATTGCTTCTGTTTCCTTAATATCTTGCAATTCCATCTCCTTCTGTAAAACTTAAAGGCTACTGACTTATTTCAGTCTCTTACCCTTCCCCCGATTATTGCTGGAGACTCCTCACAGCATTTTCTTTCCCAGATCTTAGCACTTAAAAAGGTTCTCAGAATTTTATAAACACAAAGACCATGTGTCTGTACTACTAAAATCTTTTGATAATTTTATAATTATAATTCTATAATTTTATAGATAAAAGAATATTTCAGTTCATACATAACCTTCCAAAAACTTGTCTCTTTCCAGTCATTAGTTGAGTTCTACTCCCCCATCCACTGAAACTTGCTGGGCTATCCTGACTGCTTTTATAAAGAGAACAGAGCAGAAATTGTGATGTTTGAACTATGAAGTTAAGTATAAAAAGCAATACACTTCTCCCCTGTCCTCTGTTACGATATTCATCCTAGCATACCAGCCACCATATTGTGAGCCAGGTCACCTGGAGAAGCTACATATAGGTCTTCCAGCAAACAGCCTTAGCTAACGTCCAAATTGATAACCGGTATCATTGGTGATGTGTCAGTGATCACATTTGAGTGAATGAACTTTCATAAAATGATCAGCCCTTAGACATTGAGGCACCCTCCTACAACTTAATGAATTATCTCAATAGGAACATTCTGGAGACTTCTCGGGTGGTCCAGTGGTTAAGACTTCTCACGGGTTCAATCCCTGGTCGGGGAGCTAAGATCCCACATGCCTCACAGCCAAAAAACCAAAACATAAAACAGAAGCAATATTGTAATAAATTCAATAAAGACTTTAAAAATGGTCCACATCAAAAAAAAATTCTTTAAAAAAATTTTTTAAAAAAAGGAACACTGTGAAGTCATCTCAGAGGTCATTAACAGTCTTATCTATTAAACTTAAAGGGGTATGTGCCCTATGAGAAAGCAAATCTATTATTAGGTACATCCAGCAAACATACTGAACATTTGCACCAATAGACATATACCAAAAAATATTTATGAGAAGCCCAATATCCTTAAACAGCAGAATGCATAAATAAATCATAATTTACTCAAAAATTAGAATATGCCATAATGAAAATAAACCAATATCATAGGCAAAAATAAGTAAACTTCATTCAAAATATTTAGCAAATGAAACTAGAAACAAAAAATTGTACTTACTATCTGAAATAACTTATATACAGTTGAAAAAGAGCAAAACTGAAATACAACACCAAAAGTCTAAGTAGTAAGTGATGCCTTGGAGGAATGGGGCATAGTGATGTGGATACTTTTGTGATATTGTCAATATTCGATTTCTTGATCTGTGAGATGACTTCACAGTGTTCTTACTGAGATAATTCATTAAGTTATAGAGGGGTGACTCAGTGCCTAAGGGCTGATTATTGTCTGAAAGTTCATTCACTCAAATGTGAGCACTCACACATCACCAATGATACTGGTTGTCAATCTGGACCTTAGCTAAGGCTGTTTTCTGGAAGACCTATATGCAGCCTCTTGAGGTGACCCGGGCTCACGGTATGGGGGCTGGTTACCTAGGATGAACATCCTAACAGAGGGAAGTGGAGAAGTGTATTGCTTTCTTCATTAGTGTACCCAAATAAAATTATCTTAATTTTAAAATGGCTTCTATGGTTTGAATAGAAACTTGGTCTAGATTCTGCAGAATAGAATAACTCATTCAATCAATAAATCATTTCTCAAATGCCTATTACATGTCATACTCTATGCTGGGTACCAGCATTTTTGTAGTAACCATTATAAATCAAGTCTTGAGGGTGTGAATAGAAACCAAGATTATTATATTCTCTTTCCTTTCCTCTATCCCATTTTCTCCCGACCCTTAGAAAAAATCTAGGGCAAGCTCTATGATTTATGCAGTTATGCTCAGATGACGAAAATTCTTCCTGTCACTTCTGATCACAAGTATAATCTCATTTCAGGAATAGTCAAATCTACAAATTTTATTTGAATGCAATGTCTTTTTCCTGTTCCACTTCTGTTGGCAGTGGGAAAAGCGGGTCATGATGGGCTTCTTTATTTCCTCAACTTGGCTTTTTATATCAGTCTTTCTGTGACATCTGCCTAGGTTAGAGAGGAGTGGGAAACCAGGGAAAGTCTTATTAGATTAGCATCGTTTGAACTAACATTTATTTCCTCTGGCTGTGGCAGATACAGAAAGACAACATTTCTCTTTCAGAGTGTATTGTGGGCTTACTGCAGACATCTTCCAGTTCTTCATTATCACTTATCTAGTGTACTTTATGGTACGTAAAGAATTCTACTCTACAGCTGGTCACTTGTTATTCTTCCTATAGCTCCCTTATCATGGCAGTCCACTTATACTCAGGTGCTCTCTGTGGGGACCCACAGTCTAAGAAATCTTCTAAGTCAAAATCATTTAAGAGACTTGCAGACAATTCCTCTCTTTTTCGTCTCACATGGCCACATTTGATCTTTGGGAAATACACTTTTGAATCTATATCTATAGAAATGTCATTACTTGTCTAAGTTTAATGCTCCATGCTGTTGCCACATGTAATTTCAAACTCCCAGGCTTTATATTTCCTGGGCATGTATCAGTTTATAGTAGCCCTCAAATGCCAGGGGACATATATCAAACTCTCCAAATGGCCTCCTTGAAGCCTCCCTTGCCCCATTTAAGGTGAAGAAAAGTTCCCTTTCTCCTTTCCCTGTTGGAATATGGGTTGTTATTTTTAAGGCAAAATTCTCTGCTAAGAAATATCCCCAATTTCCAAACTCCTTTTTGAATCATCAATTTCATAGCCAGAAAATGAGTGATAGTTACAAAAGCCATTTTTATCTATCTTCTATGCAAATTCAATATTGGTTGATTACAATAACTGTTAGAATATAAAAACAACTCTTATCTTAGGATCTCAGCTAAAACTGCGATAATTCCTTTCCTATCATCCTTTTATGAAATGATGACTAGGAGCTTGTTCTATTGAAGTTCACATTCTAGAAGAAAATAATTGGTACACAAATAATTGCTAACAACATGATCTAGTCTATAATATATATATAAACTATATACTCTGAGAGCCCAAAAGATTGGGAGAATAACTGGTTATGTATGATACATTTTTTTAAAGGCAGATAATAATTGAGGAATACTTGGAAGATGAGTAGAAGTTTGGCAGGAATAGAATAGCAAAAGATTCTCTAAGCAGAGAAAACTGTGTTTGAAAGGAAATAGTAGTAAGCGAGAAATATTTAGGGAGAAATAAAAGTTTTGGTGTATCTAATGAGTAGCGCAACAGATATGGTGGCAGCAAGAAGTGAGGGATACAAACAATGCTGGTTAAGTATTTTGAACAAGATATAAATGGTCTTATCCCATGTCTTCAGAAAATGGGGTTTTATTGAGGATTTCTGATCTGGAGAGTAATATTATGAGATTTGGATGAAAGAGAAGAAAAGTATTTCTCAAGATTTATTGCATGGAAAAATGGTCTGGGGTGGAGAGGAAGTTCAGGATTCTAGAGAAGCTCCTCAAAAACAGGCTCTGTAATTAAATATGTTTGAGGGAGTCTGTGTTCAACTTATCAAGCCATACTAATCTATTGAATAGCTGGAGAATTTTTGAGGTAGGAGAATCTTTTAACATTGAATTAACCCAGCATCAATCAAATGTGTTAGAACACATGAGTTTAACAACTAATGTCCTACAGAGATATTGAGAAGTGAAAAAATATTCCAGGTAATCTGGTATTGTTGACATTTATGAGCTTTAGCGGCTGTTTAGAAAGTGATCGTAACTATTTACATGAAAGATTTTGAGCCTTCATTAAAAGAGTGGTAATTGGGGTGACTAAGAGTACCTATGTAGAGGACTTTTTCTACAAAGGCACATGGGTGGACAGGGAAGGAGTGAAGATTTACCCTGAGAGCTTCACATTTCAATTGTCTGTAAAATGTCAAACCATTTGCAGATACTAAGAAAGCATAATAAACTTGTGTTTAAATTGTAATTTTTAATCACAAATATTAGTATAGAATTAAACATCCATCACGCTTATCACTCCACCCTTCGTCCACAGCAGTCCTGTCTCAATTTTGTGGAAATATCTCTGAATAATTCCTAAATCAAGAAGGAAATATCCAGTTATATGGGATAAGAACCCTGCTTAGGTCACAATTGATATTCTATAAATGTTCTTCATTACATTTTATCTTTTCTTCCTGTCAGTGTCTACAGTTTTAAAAAGGAGAGCTTATAAAAGATTTTTTTTAAGTAGCTATTTTCACAGCTTGAAAAAATAACTTTTTTGTTGAAAAACTATATTGTGACTTCTATTTCCAGTAACAGTGCTGACTATACACCCTGAAAAAAACAAAAACAAAAAGAAACTACTGGCATAAAATGCCTAGAAATGCCATTTCTAAATGTATAGCTGACCTTGCACGATGTTGAGTGAAATCCCCAGAAGCAGAAAGTGAAGAAGAAGCGGAAAACTGCAGCGTTTAGAGAGCCCTGAAATCACGAATGCCCTAAGGGCATTTACTAAGGTCAGTAGCTAGCTTTTGGGTTTGAACGTCTGCGCCAGTGACAGAAGCCAAGGCTCTGGGCATGGTAAAGTGGTTACTTAGAAGTAAGACTTCTGCCTGAAATAAGACCATTGAAGAGGTGCAACTTCAGGAAAATCTGGATTAAAAAAGTCCTCCTACCGAAAATATCTGACAACAACAAATTACATCAGTCAGGATTCAAGGCAGAATTTGAAATATAGAAAAAGGAAAATTTTGTTGACCATTCATAATGCTATGCATGACCTCATGTAGAATTAGTTTGAGTTTACAATTCTTGAGTAGTTACCAAAGTCCATTTAAATTAGGTTAATGTTTTATAGCATTCTAGGGGTCCTGGCAGAGGTAAATCCTCCTGGGAGAGAGACCTATCTCTGGTCTCAAAGAATACGGAAAGATTTGAGACAAAAATTGACACAGTTGAAAGAAAAATGGACTGCTACACAAACAGTGGGCAACTGCAGCACATCAATCACAGTAACTATAAGAACAAATGTCCTCAAATTAGTATGCATACAGAATACTTTATGAGTCAACAGTTATCCAAATAATTATATACATGTATGTATATATATATATATATGTATAAAATCATGCACCTTCAAATTAGAAAGTAAATATTCTTACATGATTGCTAGTGTGAAGAAAACATGATATAAAAATTTGAAGATACTGATAAAAACATGAAAATAAAAATTATGACATCCAAACCTCTGGAATGAAAGTGAAATAGCAATTAACAATATAATGTCTTAAATTCTTATCACTAAAATCAGAAATAAAGAAACAATAGAGAAGTTCAGAACTCCCAAAGTTTGGTTCTTTGAAAGGATCAACAAAGTAGACAAAAATTGAGAATTTTGATGAGACAGAATAAGAAGCAGGAGTTTTTTATAAACTATATTAGAAAAAAATTAACCACAGATAGAATAAATGATTAAGAGTATACTAAAATAGTTTAGGCAAATAGGTATAAAAACATACACAGTCATAACCCTAGTATAAATACAATATCAAGTAAGCAATAAGTTAATTGAAAAGTAAAATACACTCATTAAATACATTAAATCAGTAAGTTAAAATATATGCCTATACAACCCACTCCTCAAAACTATTCCAGGTTAAGATGATTTAAAAATAAGTTTTCACAAAGTTAACAATTAACCATCCAAATATATATGAGTTCTTACAGATATTTAAAAATCAATTAATATTATAAGGATAGTATCAACTTGATATAGAATAGGATTAGCAGAAGAATAGATAATCTCCAACCTATCCTGTTATGTATACAGATGCAAAATTCCTAAATAAAATATTCATAAATAGTATATCTAAAAATTGTATAAAAATATATGATAGAACATTTAATTTACATGAAAAATGCAAGGATGACTTAATACTAGCATTTGATCTCCTTAACTACTGTAAACATAGCCTATTCTTGTACTCAAGATACTGAATGGAAAACCCCATTGTGTGTTGCTGGACTGTTTTGGAAATATTTGGTCAAATGTGTGTTAATTTGGCTGTAATGGAATTTAAAGCAAACAGACAAAAAAATAAAAGCTGTGAAAATGGCCTTGGTGCATTATCTTTAGTTACTTAAAGAGTTTTTAGTTTTTCTTAAATACAGTTTATGTTAAAATAATTTTTATTAATTTAGAGAAGACAATGTCTGTCAGAAAACGGACTTTCTTTTGGATTTTCTTTTTGTGGTCATTGTGAGTGATTGCTTTTTCCTTTTATTAGTTTCACATTATTCCTTTGTTCTAAAACTTAGACTGACATCTAACATTGACAATCACAGTATGTTTTATTTTCCTGAGGCAAGTACTAACATATAATGTTGTTTACTTTTGTACTATTGGTGTGTTGGTGAATTTTTAAACTGTGTGCTAACTGCAGTAAATTATATGAACGGAAAAAAAAGATGTAATTTAGCACATTAATAAATTAAAAGAGAAAATGCATATAATTATCTCAGCTGTTGTAGAAGAAAAAAATAAACATAAAATACAACATCCAGTCATGATAAAATCTCTCAGGAAACCAGGAATAGGATAGAACTTCCTTCCCTTGAAAAAAATGTATCTATCATAAATCTACAATTAGTATCATATTTAATGATCATGTATGTTAGAGACATTCTTTTTAAAACAGGAAAAAATTAACATACTTGCTCACACCATTTGTATTTAGCATTTATAGGACATTGTAGTTAATATGTTAAGAAAGAATAACCAAAAAAAGAATGTAAAAATAAGAACTAAAACTGACTCAAATAATTAAAAATTTCATACTATTGAAAATAATATGATTGCCTAGTTAGATGACTCAAATAAGCTAAAGAAAATTAGTGGACTTAAATAAAAAATAAAGAATTTTAAAAGGTTATTGTATAAAAAGTTAATATATAACAACTAATTATATACTTAAATACCAGCAAGAAGCAGTTAGGAAATGTACATTAAAACGTTTTTAATAATAATAAAATCCCCTACATGATTTTTATGGGCCAAATTCCCTCTAGGAGAAAAATATCTGCTAGTATAGGACTTTTGTTGTTGGTATTTCATCGTGACAACTCATAATCTTTCCTTGGGCTCTTAATGTTACATTCTTTGTTTGTATCATGGAAATAATTAGTCATAGGCTTTAATTAGTTAATTTAACTTTACCTAGTTTAATTAGATTTTAATTAGTTTTATCAAACCTTAACTAGTTGAACATGTAGAACCTCCACCTAATGAGATAAGAAAGTGGACAATATTCTTTTTCAGAAAGCAACTATATAGATGGATAAAACTGTCAAAAACAAGTATTTCAGCATTCTGGAAATTGACCAAAGACATACAGAGAAGCATTTATTCTTGAAAACTGCTAAAGTTTGCATAGAAACTGGATGATTCTACAGTGGTCTTTGATGAGGACTCTTCCCATATCTCACCCCAGCTCTGTCTGTGTGGTTCAACAATACAGTGTGTGTGTATGTCTGTGTGTGTGTTTATGAGAGAGAGAGAGAAAGAGAGAGAGAGAGAGATGATATGAGACTGCTTGGCAGAAACTAAAGTAGTAAAGCCAAGACTTGAAAATGGCCTGGCATTTGAATGCACTCTACAGAACACACACAGATCTATCTTCAGAGTGTGAGCCCTTCTGACCTGAGGGGTTTGAACACAGTCTCTTGTCAACTTTTGGCTGAACACTGATTGTGCTGACACAGGGACAACCCTAGGAAAACCAGCTTAAAAATAAGCATGAGGAAATGAACTGAGAAAGAGAGTCTCACAGAGATTCATCATAGTTAAGCTAATCAAATTCAAAGAAAAAAAGAAAATCCTGGAAGCAGCAAGAAAAAGAAAACAACTCATCGTGTACAAGAGAACAAAAATATAATTAGTGATTGACTTTCTATCAGAAAAAAATGGAGGTCCAAATGTAGTGGAAAGATATCTTTAAAGAGTGGAAGGAAAATACTTTATTTTTAAAATATAAAGGTAAAATTGGGACCTCCCTGGAAGTCCAATGGGTAAGTCTCCGTGCTTCCACTGCAGTGGGGCATGGGTTCAATCCCTGGTTGGGGAACTAAGATCCCGCATGATGTGTGGTGCAGCCAAAAAAAAAAAAAAAAGGTAAAATAATGTTTTATCCAGAAAAAGAAATTGAGAGAATTTGTTACTATCAAACTCTCTTACAAGAAACACTAAAGGATGTCCTTCAGGCTGAAAGAAACTGATGCCAGGAAATAACTTGAATTTCTAAGTAGAAGTGAAGAACATCAGATACAGCATATATAGGGTGAGTATAAAAGAATCTATAGATATATTTCTCATTTGTTTCATTAACTTATAAAATTGTATGGAGCAATAGGTATAATAGTCTATAGTGGGGTTTATAACATATGTAACATATATGACAATAAAGCACAAAGGAGAGGGGAAGAAAATATATTGAAACAACAGAAACAACATGTCTATACTTTACCAGAATTAAGTCAGTATTATTCTTAATTAGAGTATAATATGTTAAAATCTACTTTTAATTCCTCAGAAAAAAGGAAGAAAATAAATGGGAAAGGGTTTTTAAAAAATCAGCAGAAGAAATAAAATAGATAAAAATGGTTTGACACAAAATAGGACATTAAATGAGAAAGAGATGAGCAAAAACTGCATGAATAAAATAGAAAGCAAAGAGAAAATAGATGGCGTGAAATCCAACCATAACAGTGATGACACTAAGAGTGAATAGACTAAGTACTCCATTCAAAGGGAAAAAAAGATATTAACAGATTTAATAAAAAAGGTAGCCTGAGTTATATGGGGTCTAGAAGAAACACTACTTAGGTACAGAGACAAAGCAAGTTGAAAATAAAAGGAGGAAAAATAGATCATGTAAAGAATATCTGTAAGAGAGATGAAATGGTTATATTAATACCAGGGAAAACCTATAATATTTGGAAGTTAAAGACAATCCTACATAACCCATGATTAAAAAAGGAAATCACAAAATAAGTTTAAAATATATATTTCAATCTGTGTGAGAATGAAAATACAACATATCAGAATTTATTAGATGCAGATACAGCAGTGCTTAGAGAGAAATTTATAGCTGTAATCTCCTCTATCAATAAAGATGAAAGGTCTCAAATCAATAAACTGAGCTTCTGCTGCAGGAAAATAGAAAAAAAAAAAAAAAAAAGATAAACTAATTCCAAAGCAAGCAGGAAAAATGGAAAAAATAAAGATTAGAGCAGAATTCAATTAAATAGAAAATAGAAAACTGAGAAAACTCAATACACCAAAAGATGGTTTTTTTGAAGAAGTCAAGAAAATTGTCAAACATTTAGCATACTGACATTTAAATGATTAAAGCCAGAAATGAAAGAGGAAACCAGTATGAGCCCTATAGAAATCAAAAAGATTATAATGACATATTATGAACAACAGTCTGCCAAAAAGTTAGATGAAATAGACAAATTCCTGAAAAATACAAAATCTAAGACTGACTAAAGAAATGAAAATTTTGAATTTCCTCGGGAATAAGAAATTGAATTAATTATTTAAAATTTTCCCACAAAGTCCCAAACCAGATATTTTTGTACTAGAGAATTCTATGAAATATTTAAAGAAATAATACTGGCACTTCAAAAACTCTTTCAGAAAACAGAAAACAAATGAACATTCCCCAACTCATTCTATGAGCGTAGTATTACCATTACATCAAAGAGAGATAAAGATATTTCAATAAAGAAAACTATAGATAGATAGCACTCAAGAAAATAAAACCAAAATTCTTAGTAAACTATTAGCCAATAGAATCCAGCAACATATAAAAAGGATTATAAATCATGGCCAACCATAATTTCTAAAAGGAATGCAAGGTTGCATCAGCATCAGAAATAGAATAAATGACAAAACCATGTGATGCTTCCAATAAACTCAGAAAAAGCATTTGAAAATATTCTCTAACTTTTCACAATAAAAACATCTAACAAACTAGAAGGGGACTTTTTCAACCTCATTATGGTCATTTTTAAGGCCTGCAACTTGTATCATAAAAAATAGTGACAATGTTTTCCTACTATCTTTAGGATCAAGGAAAGAATGTAAACTCGACATTTCTGTTCAACATTGTTCCGGTGGTTCTAGTGAATGCAAGAAAGGAAGAAAGAAAAAAAGAGAGATAAAGGTAGAGACAGAGACATATGAGAGAGATAGAGGGAGAGAGAAAGAGAAGGTATTTTATAAGTAGAAAATCCAAAGGATCCACAGAAATATTGCTGGAACTACTAAACTACAGAGGTCACAGAATGCTAGATATATATACTAAAATTAAATATATTCCTATATATTTGGATTGTAGCAAACAATCCAAAATTAATACCAACAAAATAATTTTATTCATAATATCAAAATTAGTAAAATACCTAAGAAAACTTATAAAAACACATGTAATATTTGTACATTGAAATCTACAAAGCATTGCTGAGAGGATATCGAGAAGGTATAAATAATTGAGAGACCTGCCATGGCCATTGATTGGAAGACTCAATATTGTTAAGGTAGTAATTATCCCAAAATTGATCTATTGATTCAATATAATCACTATCAATAGTCCAGCAAGAATTTTTATACACATTGGTTAGCTAATCCTAAAATATATATAGAAGTGCAAAGGACCTAGAATAATCAAAACAATTTTTAAAAGGAAGAGCAAATTAGAAGATTTAAACTACCAGGTTTCAAAACTTATCACAAAGCTACAGTAATAAAAACACCATATGGATATAACAAAATTAAGAGTCCAAAATAAACCCTTACATTTATGGTCAATAACAAGATGTTAAGAAAAATCCAGTTGAAGAAAGGAGAGTTTTTTCAATAAATAGTTCTGGGACCATTTTTATATACAACTGCAATAAAATGAACTGAACACTAACGTGACACTATACACAAAATTAACTTAAAATGGATCATTGACCTAAACATAAAAGCTAAAATACTAAAACTGCCAGAGGAGACAAAGAATAAAAACTTCCACATCTTCAGATGGGTAAAGTTTCCTCAGATACAATACCAAAAGTATAAACCTTAAAAGAAGGGGAGAAAAAGATAAATTGGACTTTATTAAAATTAAAATTTTTATGCTTCAAAAAGTACCCTTAGGTAAATGAAAACACAACCTACAGACGGGGAGAATATATTTGCAAATGATACGTGGAGGACAGACATTAGATAATCCCCCATAGTTTCCTCCTGGTGTCTATGTCTTTGTTTAACTCCTTTCTATTCAACGTAGGCAGGCCCTTTCACATGCTTGCAAATTAAAAGATATGATAACATTGACGAGACACCACTCCCACTGCTAGTTATGTTGTATAGGACTGTCTTAGCAGCTGAACAAGCTTCTCCTTACTGGCTTGATGAACTAAGCAGCCATGATGAGGAAGTTCATGTATTAAGCAACTGAGTAGCCAACAGCCAACAGCCAGCAAAAAGCCAGGACCAACACTCACACATCAATAGGAAGATGAATTCTGCCAATAACCTGAATGAACTTGGAAGCAGTTCTTTCCCCATTTGAGCCTCCAGAGGAAAATACTGTCCTGTCAAAATCTTGATTATATCATTCCAAGACCCTGAGCAGAGAACTCATCTAAGCCATGCTCAGACTTCTGACCCATGGAAATTGTGGGATTATAAATGTTTGTGTTGTTTTGGCCCCTGAATTAGTGGTAACTTATTATGGAGCAATATAAATTAAATGAATGATATATTTTCTAAAATATATAAAAATGGATACAGAATATGTAAATAACTTCTAAATTCAATATTAAAACATCAAATATTCCAATTAAAAATGAGCAAAATAATTCAATAGACATTTCTCTAAAGAAGATATATAAATGGCTAATAAACACATGAAAAGGTCCTTAACACCATTATTCTTCTGGGAGATGCAAATTAAAAGCACAATGACATAACACTACCCACTAGAACGGATATAACCAAAAGAATAGGAGCGGGGTGTGGATGATGATCAAAGGGGCACAAATACCGGGAACCAGGAATGTCTCCCCGCAGTATCCAAATTCGGAAGGTGTGGAGAGGCTGTGTTTGGATTTGAAGAAGGCGCGTTCTAGATGGCGGAGGAGTAAGACGTGGAGATCACCTTCCTCCCCACAAGTACATAAAAACTACATCTACATGTGGAACAACTCCAAAGAATACCTACTGAATGCTAGCAGAAGACCTCAGGCTTTCCAAAAGCTTTCCTTTTGTCATTTGTCCTAGGGTTCTGACTGTGCATATTTTGTTTTTAGGTTTTTTTTTTTAGTATAGTTTTTAGTGCTTGTTATCATTGGAGGATTTGTTTTTTGGTTTTGTTGCTCTCTTCTTTCTTTTTTTTTTTTAATTACTTTTTTAAAATAATTCTTTTCTATTTTAATAACTTTATTTTATTCTTTCTTCCTTTCTTTCTTTTTCTTTCTTTCTTTCTCCCTTCCTTCCTCCCTCCCTCTCCCTCCCTCCCTCCCCCCTCCCTCCATCCATCCCTCCCTTCTTCCTTCCTTCCTTCCTTCCTTCCCTTCTTTCTTTCTTTCTTTTTCTCCCTTTCCTTCTGACCCATGTGGATGACACGGTCTTGGTGCTCTGGCTGGGTGTCAGGCCTCAGCCTCTGAGGTGGGAGAGCTGAGTTCAGGATATTGGTACACCAGAGACCTGCTGGCCCTGCAATAATATCAAACAGCAAAAGCTCTCCCAGAGATTTCCATCTCAACGCTAAGACCCAGCTCCAATCAACAACCAGCAAGCTACACTGCTGGACACCCTATGCCAACAACAAGCAAGACAGGAACACAAACCCACCCATTAGCAGACAGACTGCCTAAAATCATAAGTTCACGGACACCCCAAAAACACATCACTGGACACGGTCCTGCCCACCAGAAAGACAAGACCTAGCCTCATCCACCAGAAAACAGGCAGCAGTTCCCTCCACAGGAAGCCTACACAACCCGCTGAACCAACCTTAGCCACTGGGGGCAGACACCAAAAACAATGGGAACTACGAACCTGCAGCCTGCAAAACGGAGACCCCAAACACAGTAAGTTAAGCAAAATGAGAAGACAGAGAAACACACAGCAGATGAAGGAGCAAGGTAAAAACCTACCAGATCAAAAAATGAAGAGGAAATGGGCAGTCTCCCTGAAAAAGAATTCAGAGAAGTGATAATAAAGATGATCCAAAATCTTGAAAAGAGAATGGAGGAAATAAAACAAACGTTTAACAAGGACCTAGAAGACGTAAGAGCAAACAATGATGCACAACACAATAAAGGAAATTAAAAATTCTCTAGAAGAAATCAATAGCAGAATAACTGAGGCAGAAGAATGGATAAGTGACCTGGAAGATAAAATAGTGGAAATAACTACTGCAGAGCAGAATAAAGAAAAAAAGAATGAAAAGAATTGAGGATAGTCTTAGAGACCTCTGGGACAACATTAAATGCATGAACATTCGAACTATAGGGATCCCAGAAGAAGAAGAGAAAAAGAAAGGGACTGAGAAAATATTTGAAGAGATTACAGTTGAAAACTTCCCTAATATGGGAAAGGAAATAGTCAATCAAGTCCAGGAAGTGCAGACAGTCCTATACAGGATAAATCCAAGGAGAAACATGCCAAGCCACATATTAATCAAACTATCAAAAATTAAAATACAAAGAAAAAAATATTTAAAGCAGCAAAGGAAAAACAACAACATACAAGGTAATCCCCATAAGGTTAACAGCTGATCTTTCAGCAGAAACTCTGAAAGCCAGAAGGGAGTGGCAGGACATATTTAAAGTGATGAAAGGGAAAAACCTACAACCAAGATTACTCTACCCAGCCAGGATATCATTCAGATTTGATGAAGAAATTAAAACCTTTACAGATAAGCAAAGGCTAAGAGAATTCAGCACCACCAAACCAGCTCTACAACAAATTCTAAAGGAACTTCTCTAGGCAGGAAACACAAGAGAAGGAAAAGACCTAAAATAACAAACCCAAAACAATTAAGAAAATGGTAATAGGAACATACATATTGATAGCTACCTTAAATGTAAATGGATTAAATGCTCCAACCAAAAGACATAGACTGGCTGAATAGATATAAAAACAAGACCCATACATATGCTGTCTACAAGAGACACACTTCAGACCTAGGGACACATACAGACTGAAAGTCAGGGGATGGAAAAAGATATTCCATGCAAATGGCAATCAAAAGAAAGCTGGAGTAGCAACTCTCATAGCAGACAAAAGAGACTTTAAAATAAAGACTATTACAAGGGACAAAGAAGGATACTACATAATGATCAAGGGATCAATCCAGGAAGAAGATATAACAATTGTAAATATGTATGCACCCAACATAGGAGCATCTCAATAGATAAGGCATCTCAATAGATAACAATCCCAACATAGGAGCATCTCAATAGATAAGCATCTCAATATGCTAACACACATATATATGGAATCTAAAAAAAAAAGAAAGGTTCTGAAGAACCTAGGGACAGGACAGGAATAAAGACACAGACCTAGAGAATGGACTTGAGCACATGGGGAGAGGGAAGGGTAAGCTGGGACAAAGTGAGTGGCGTGGACATATATACACTACCGGATGTAAAATAGATAGCTGGTGGGAAGCAGCCACATAGCACAGGGTGATCAGCTCAGTGCTTTGTGTCCACCTAGAGGGGTGGGATAGGGAGGGTGGGAGGGAGATACAAGAGGGAGGAGATATGGGGATTTATGTATATGTATAGCTGATTCATTTTTTTATAAAGCAGAAAGTAACTCACCATTGTAAAGCAATTATACTCCAATAAAGATGTTAAAACAAAACAAAACAAAACAAAAAAGGATAGACAATGCTAAGTGTTGGCCAGAAATCGGAGAAACTTAATGTTGATGAGAATGTAAATTGTAATTTGGTACAACCAACTTGGAAGAAAAACCATGTATCCCGTAATAGCTTCCTTCATAGTTAAGTATAAAATCATCATATGATCCAGCATTTCACTCCTATGAATATTATCCAAGAGAAATAAATGTTTATGTTCACAAAAAGATTTGTGTGTGAATGCTCATAACCACATTATTTATAATAGCTAAAATCTGGAACTGATACAAACATCAACTGGTGAACACAACGTGATGCATGTCTACAATAAAATACTACTCAGCCAAACAAAGAACCAAATACTGATACATCATGGACATACCTCAAAACACTCATGCTATGCGAAGGAAGCCAGATGCAAACGTCTACTATTGTATGATTTGTCTATATAAAATTAGCAAGCAAATTTATAGAGGTAGGAAGAGATCAGTGGTTGCCTGGGGTTGGAAGTGTGAGCAAGGTTAGACTATAAGCTGGCTGGTGGGGAATTTTAAGGATGATGGAAATGTTCTAAAGTAGATTGTGGTTCTGGTTGCATGTTTTATAAATTTACTGAAGATGACTGAATTGTATACTAATGTGGTTGAATTTTTTGATATGTACATTATATCTCAATATAGCTGTCTAAAAAAAAAAAAAGAAAAAGGAGGTAAAGACATATTATAGTTCTTCCTGATTTACTGATTTGTAATTGTTCTTTCCAGTAGTTAAATCTGAGCCTATATCCTCCACTGATTAATCTGGAGCTAGAAACATCCAACCCAAATGGGTCCAAATAGTTATCACTCTATGAAATCTGAAGCTTGACAGAAGAGTCAACAGGATTGAGCTAAACTTGAACTTAATCACACTCTTGCTATCCTACCTCTTTCTGCTATAGTGATCCTGCATGGTATTTAGGTCCTGCCTTCTCTAACGGTTCTTGTCTTGTCTGCAAGTGGGTATTCTTCTGACAGACTGCACTTTTTGCCTCAAATCAAAGTAGTTTTCTATGGTTTGCAACCAAATCAAACTTAACAAATATAGAATTTAACTTTAAAATATATAAATGCTATATACATTAGTGAGAGGGCAAGTAAATTTTATGTCACTTATTCAACATATTTATGACAGTATCCAGACCTTTAGTCACTCACCCTCAACATCTGTAAAAAAGAAGGGAATTGACAAACTTGGAGGATTTGAAAGATAAAATCGTAGAGCGCTAAAAATGAGAATGATTCAATCATCAATACCAGTTTCTTGCTAGAGCAGTGTAATAGAATAGCTATAATCTCTAAAGCAAAGTGAGTAAAAGAAAATGTTTTTGAAACAAATGAAAGTTGTAGATTTCTTGACAACGAATCACCAAGGGAGATCATGAAAGTGTCTCACTAAAGAATTTGAGTAACGGAAAGGAATTTAGAAAAAACTACTTCTGTGGGATAACTTAACTGCTTTTCTATCAAAAGATGAGGGTTAGATTAGTAATAGCCCTGACATTCTATGGATTTTTGGTTTTTACTTCTGTGTAAATCTAACAATTTACTGTGTATATCTAACACTTTCCTGCCTTGCTTATAAATGGTCCATTTAACACGCTGTAACAATTCCAAAAGCTTCCAAAAATCTGTGGATTTGATATATTCCTTACTATGCTCTAGACAAGAGGGTAGGCAGTACATGATAAATATTGCTAATAGATTAAATGGTCCCCTCTCCTAGCTAAAGTTCCTCAGAGTCATGGGATAAAGAGTTTAAAATGGAGTATGCAAAGTTAGAGTGAAAAAAAAAACCTCATTTCTAGAACACTACAACCCATTATAAGCATTTCGTTCAATGGTGCTTTGAATAATCTTTTGTGAGATTAGTAATTGAACCCTGTAGAATATTAAGAAAGCACTAATTATTTTTAAGTGCCTAATAAAATGATAGATGACTTTTATGTAATATCTCATTTAATCATAAACTTCGGATAGTACGTATAGTAATAGATAGCATTTATCTATCTATCTACTATGTACCAAACATTTGTCTAAGTGCTTCATATAATTTAATCTTTGTAAAAACTCTGTGAAGTAAGTACATATGTCATTATCACCCACTTTGGGAAATGAGAAAAAAAAAAGAGAGATAGACAAAGACTTGAAGTTAAGAAATCTGCCTATGGTTAAACAGCAGTAAGTGGCAAAGCTGAATTTCAATAAACGGACTATGGTTTGAGACCTCAATTTCTTAACCCCTATGTATATATATCCTCCCTAATAACCCTATATATGATAGCTATCAAATGGCAGAGCCACAACTGGGAGATATTTGTTTCCAAAGCCTGTGATACTTTCTTTACAACATACCTCTTTATTATCTAGAGTAATAAGTTGGCTGGGTATGAGGTCTAGGCACATGAACATTTTTTCTTTTTCTTGAGCACTTTAGGTGGGACTGAGCAAACTGAATGAAACTAGAAGGTGGTACAGAGTAATTGTTACCTGTGCCCTCCCAACCCTATGATAAAATTGCTGGGCTGCCGAAAGAAAAGTACTCCTTACCACACCATCTTCTAAGTTTCTCTGAAACAGCCTTTTGTTTTTCCCCCTCCATGTCCAAGATGGTAATACGCAAGGTATGAGCTAGTGCTTACCTGCTTTGGCTCTGCACCAGCCTGGATGACTCCAAACTACGTGCTCCAAACTTTCTCTGCAATTAAAGGTTTTTCTCTGTGCATGGGGCAATCTCTCACAAATTAAGTTGTGATCCCCTACATTTCCATGTCCTATTGCATTTATCTGGAGAACATGATCTCACAGCAATGCAAAATTTATTTTCATGCAAGTATTAATTATAATGACCCGACGTAAAGTCATTTTGTAATGTAAGAATAGCTTTCCCTCCATTACACGAAAGCAATTTCCGCTGACAGATTAACCGTAACTGAACACTTCCCTAATTTTATCCAGGCAGTATCACACAAGTGGAATACGAGGGATATTTTAGAGGGAGTTTTTTTTTAACCTATTAGACACTTGTGAAAAAAATAGAAAAATAATAGAGAAAGAGAGAGAGAGGAAGAAGGAAAGAAGGAAGGAAGGAAGGAAGAAAATAAAAGAGAAGTTTCTACATTTAACATTTCCTCATTGTTTCTATTTTAGTGTCAATTCTAAATCAATTTTAACAAGGATTGAAGAAAATGTCTTAGAGAATGAAACTGCAAAATGCTTTGCAATCTATTTAGAAAAAGTTCATGGCATTGAAGAGAAAATAATTGGTCTAAACTAGTAACTCTTTTAAGATTTTTTTTTTATTGAGACATGTTTCCTCTTAAATCTTTTTTCAGCTTTACTAAAGTATAACTGACAAAATTCTAAGATATTTAAAGTGTACATCATGATTATTTGATGTACATATACCTTGTGAAAGATCCCCACCACCTAGTTAATTAACACATCGATCACCTCCACACACTCTACATATTTATTTCCTTTTTTTTTGGTGAGGACATCTACCCTCTTAGCATATTTCAATTATATAAAATACTGTTATCCACTACAGTCACCATGTTTTGAGGTTTAACATTAAATCCTCAGACCTAATTCATCTTATAGCTGAAAGTTTGTCCCCTGTAACCAATTTCTCCCTATTACCCCAGCCCCAGCCCCTGGCAACCACCTTTCTACTCTCTGTTTCTGTAAGTTTGACTTCTTTTTTAAGATTCAAGATATAAGTGATACCACACAGTATTTGTCTTTTTCTATCTGACTTGTATCACTTAGCATAATGCCCGCAAGCTCCATCCATGTTGTTGCAAATGGCGGGATTTCTTTCTCTCTCATGAGTGAGTAGTATTCCACTGTGTATATATACCACATCTTGTTTATCCATTCATCTGTTCATGGCCACTTGTTTCCATACCTTGGCTATTGTACATAAAGCTGCAATGAACAGAGTAGTGCAGATAGCTCTTCAAGCTCCTATTTTCATTTCCTTTGGACACATACCCAGAAGAGGGATTGCTGGATGATATGATAGTCCTATTTTTAATTTCTTGAGGAACCTCCATACTCTTTTCCTTAGTGGCTAGACCAATTTGTATTTCTACCAACAGTGCACAAGTGTTCCTGTCTCTCCACTTCTTCACCATCACTTGTCTTTTTGATAATAGTCATTCTAACAGGTGTGAGGTGGTATTTCATTGTGGTTTTGACTTGCATTTCCCTGCTGATTAGTGATGTTGAGCATCTTTTCATGTACATGTTGGCCATTTGTACATTTTCTTTGGAAAAAAAATGTCTATTTGTTTCCTCTGTCCATTTTTCACATTTTTCAATCGGATTGTTTGTATTTTTGCTATGGACTTAAATGAAAATTTTATTACAGCAAAGGTAAGATATATACAGGTGGAATGAATATAGACGAAATATGCATGAAGGCCTAACCTCACATCTTCTTGGTTTCCTTGTGTCTTCACAAGGCTGTCCCTGAGATATCTCAGTGTAACTCTAGGACACCATGAAACACAGTGTGAAAACCTGTGAAATAATTTATTATAAACCTCAGAAAAATTACCTCCAGATCAAGAGTAAGAGCCACCATTAAAAGGCAACATTGGGAGAATTTGCTCGTAGAAAGGATTTTTCAAGAGATTGAGGAAACAAGGATAAGAACGTATTCTTACGAAATACTCACTGATCTGTAGCAAATCAGTAACTAACTCATATCTAAAATAACAGGGGCTTCCCTGGTGGCGCAGGGTTTGGGAATCTGCCTGCCAATGCAGGGGACACGGGTTTGATCCCTGGTCCGGGAAGATCCCACATGCCGCGGAGCAACTAAGCCCATGCACCACAACTACTGAGCCTGCGCTCTAGAACCTGTGCTCTGCAGCAAGAGAAGCCACCGCAATGAGAAGCCCGCACACAGCAACGAGGACCCAACACAGCCAACAAAAAATAAATAATAAAAATAAATAAATTTAAAATAACAGAAAAAAATTTTAACCCTACTTTTTTCCTAAACTCCTTTCCTGTTCCCAATCACCTATTCCTCTCTAAACTTTTCTCACTATCTTCCTTACTTAAATTCTAGCCATATGGACAACCAGGCTGGGCCACTATGATAGCCACAAGGATAAGCCTTGTTAAGAGAAAATGGTGAGAGTGGGCAGTTAACCTGATTTTAATGACTGAGGCGAAATCTAAAACAGGGAATGCAATCTCTTCCTGTAAGGAGCCAGAGAGCAAATGATTTAATCTATGCAAGCTCTACACAGTGTCCATCGCATATTCTTTTTTATTTGTTTGTTTATGCAACCTTTTAATATAAAAACCATACTCAGCTTGCAGCCCTTTGAAAAAAAGCCACAGGGCTGGATTCCACAGACCGTAGTTCGCCAACCCATGATATAAAGAATCTCTTTACTGTGAGACAAAAAGTATGAGGAGAACCTCTGAAGCCATATTCTGTCATAACTCATTCTCTATTCACTATACACACTGATACACAAAACCAATGAGTTTCAATATCTATAATTGCTACCCTGGATGAAGTATTGGTGAATATTATCTAGTTTCTTTGGCTTGGTTCCCTGACAGGGGTTTGTGGAAACCTGTGGGGTTATTTTAGCTTGTCACACTGACCACAGAAGAGGGTGGTTTGGACGAAGGGGAGTCATAACACGTATTTATTGCCATATGTTCTGCAATGGAAGTTCAGCCACAGTGAAAAATTACCCTCCCCATGTGCTAACAGCAGCCATGTCATGAAACATTGGATTTTTGGAGTCAGTACTTTTACCCAAATTTCAAAACAGACATGCAGTTTTAGAAAACCGATTTCAAGAATATGAAACAATCGATACAAAATTAGGCATAAAACGAATGTTTATTTAGAATGAGAAATGAAAACACTACAAATTACCAATTTTTAAAAAGTTGACAGGTACTTAAAAATCAAAATTTTGGAATGCAAATATTTTGTACTTAATTTTATATTTTTATAATAATTCCTTTTTTTCTACATTTTATTGCTGCATGCTATTGGTACTCTTCATATGACAACCATTTCACAATATTTTCTGTGGAATCTACAGAAAGAAAATATAGTTCAATATTTCTTCTAGCATGGTGGAGCAACGTTGTTTTTTTTTCTGTTCGTGAGGGTCTCAGCTCATCACTCTGTGATCGGTACCTGTAACTCCTAGATTCTTTCTCAGGAAGAGCTTCCTGTGGAGAAAAGGCTTTGGGGAACTTCATTCCATCGATCGCTTCTAGGCATCTGGCAGCCCCTATAGTAGCCGGTTTAGCTTTCCTCTATATTCTCTAACCCAGTTCCCTTCATTTGCCCATAGGCAGTCTGACCTCAGCCAAGACTGAGTAGAATCTTATTCATATCCTTCTCCTTGGCAGCAAGAAGAGAGTTGGAGATGCTCCCTCTGGGTCCATCAGGGGCAGCTTTCCACTGCAGGCATGCTTCCTCTGACCCCTGCTAGTACCCAGATGCTAGGGCTGAGATGTTGACTCCCATGCTGAGGCAGCAAGCCTCTGGCCCAGGCCTGGGGCTGCTACTCCCTCCATATGCTCCCCAAGGAGAACCCCAGGTCTTTAGGTTCCTAGACAACTGAGGAGCCCTGAAGATTAGGTTATATATACTCACATCACAGATTTAAGAGTCAAGTTATGATCAATCCGTTCTATGGAAGACTTTGCTTCTCTCCAATACACTATGTCCATATTGGCTATCTTCTCCCTTCTCTCTCTTCCTCCCATTTACTTTTAAGCCCAGGTTATTCATCTGTGTATCATCTAGAAGACATATTTCCTGTGTAAGAGTAGCAGTCTCTGTGGGTATTAGAGGATTATTTTAATTCCTTTTATTGGAAAAACCACTATTATAAAATTGCCCTCCATCATGCTCTTCCATGATACCTCCTGTATAATACGACTTAATAGCCCACCGGCAGAAGTATCTTGGAGTATTTAAAAACAGTGGTCCTATTCTCATAGGTATTGAGTTTTTATTCTTTAAAGAAGTTTCAATCACTATTTTCTTAGTTTCTTAGCATAGCTCCCTTCTTGTAACACCCTCAACTCTATAAGAATACATGCTATAAACAGAAAATAATATCAATTTAAAGCAAAACATGAATTGTAATCATTTCTATTTTTAATGAATTAAAGTTCAATTAGAAGCACAGTTAAGAAGATACCTTGAAAGAAATTTTTAAGATAATGATAAATCCTAGATTGTTGTAACAAATCAATGAAAGCTACATATCAACAAGTAAAACGTTGGGCCCATCACACTTATATGTTTTGCTGGTAAACTTTCCATCCTATGATGTTTCTTCTTATATTTTACAACAAATAAATAATATATTTTATTCAAAGTAACTCACAGAAAAATAGATGTATCTTAGTAGCACAAGATGGTGTACACAAGCAACAAGAGTTTTTATTTTTCCGAAAGAAAAGCTATGTGGAAATAATCACAGAAGAAAAAGCATCCTAGTCTCCCCAAAACAAGAAAAACACGATGTGTTTTTGTAACCTGGCAATGCTGTATCTATTACTTTCAGAATTATAGTGTTTCCTGAATTGGTTAATCAGTTAACTTGATGTTATCTTTCAGTGCTGTTGTGCTTCTTAGTTTATCTCATGTTGTTCACAAATGTTCTTTTCTCCTTCCTTTGGAAGGTCTCTCAAACAAGAAAAACAGGCACATGCAGTGCAGTATTTCTGAGAAAATGCACTTACATTTTATTTCCACTTATAGTTTACTTTTCTCAGAAGCATCTAGAAAACAAGAATTATTACTTTTAAAAGTGTTGAATATTAAAGAAATAAATGTCTTCATGTAGTGAAAAAAGAAAAAAAACAATGTGGAGTTTATTATACCATTGGAATTTAAAAATATGTAAGATATATGGAAAAAATTTTAATTATATTTCTAATTTACCTGATGTTTGTTCAGGGAGTTAATGTAGGATCATTGTGCAGATGATATAGACAATCATGCCATAGGATGATGGAACCTAAAGACAACCACTTTCCTGAGATTTAAATCCCCTTGAACACGATTAGTGATTACCTGGTCTCGGAATATTTCCAGTCATCAGGGAATTAATCTCACAAAGTTACCTATTTCATTATTAGAAACTTCTGTAAGTTATAAAGTTCTTCCCTATATTAAGTATAAATTTACTTTCATTAGCTTTGAATCCCTAAATCTGTCCTATCCATGTACAACAAATGTAATTCCTCTCAACCTAATCATATTTCACTTCTTTGAGGCTCCGGTTCTAACCTACTGTGTCATTAAAAAAAAAATTTACAGATGGTTTTGCGAAGTATCCCAGAAACTTTTGTGAGAAGTAAAGAGACAGAGAGAGATTAGGAAGTGGAGGTGAGTGGAGGGAGTGGGGTCCTTTTCCACACCCCGAAACTCTGCTTCCTCCAGAGCAGTTCTGCATTTACATCTTTTGCATTTAGCTCTTTTTTTTGTTGTTTTTTATTTTTATAAATTTATTTCATTCATTTTATTTTTGGCTGTGTTGGGTCTTCGTTGCTGCGCGCAGGCTTTCTCTAGTCATGGTGAGCGGGGGCTACTCTTCGTTGTGGTGCGCGGGCTTCTCATTGTGGTGGCTTCTCTTGCTGTGGAGCACGGGCTCTAGGTGCGCGGGCTCAGTAGTTGTGGCTCGCAGGCTCTAGAGCACAGGCTCAGTAGTTGTGGTGCACGGGCTTAGTTGCTCCATGGCATGTGGGATCTTCCCGGACGAGGGCTCGAACCTGTGTCCCCTGCATTGGCAGGTGGATTCTTAACCACTCTGCCACCAGGGAAGCACTAGCTCTTTTCTAAGTTGGGCTCCCTCCCATAGGAGATTTCAATTTTAGTACAAATATTTAAAAGTCAATATATATATTATATGACAACCTAAACATTTCCAGGTTACATGGACATTTAGATTCTGTGATTTACTGGTAATGATTTTCCTCATAATATGAGAATGCAGTCACTTCAAAACATTGAAATCGATGTGAATATCAGACCTCATGTAGCTCGGGGTTGAAATAGAATCTTAACATTAGCTGTTTAGTGGAGACTTTAACTTCCCCACAGTTTCTTTCCAAATATTGCTGGAGTCCTTCAGAGGTGTCCTATTGGTTCAGCAAGAAACAGGTCTCTTTAATATGTAAAGTACTTGTAATTGTCTTCTGAGGCAATGCTGGCCTTGCTATGGACAGCTCTTGCTTTTGCTCTTTGCAGAACATGAGGCTCCTTTACCATTGACCACCAAAAACAATGTCTCACTCCTCATTACTGTCAAAGCAACTGATGTCTAAGACACTGCTGATGTCTAAGACAAATTTACCACTGCCCAAGATTAAGATACTGATGCCTCAGGTGATAGCAATGAAGCCCAAGGACAATATGCATTCAGCATACACTTTCCCTGTCACCAGAAATGGCTGGCTATCCACCAATGTGGCAATATTATAATTCATATTTCTACTACCAGCACTACTGTTTCCACCATCAGCATTGTAACACTATGATTTTTAGGTTTTTTTTTTAAATTTTAAATTATTTTCAAATTGTATTATTTTGACCAAAATAACCCATGCTATTTGGTCATCCAGGAATTTTAAACACTTTTCTAAATTTTAGGAATAACCATTTTACGAATGTCTGCTCTGTAAAGTTAAAGCCAGCAACCTATTCCCAACTCCCTTGAAGCCAAGCTCAGATATTTGATACGGGCTTCGCAGTTTGCATACATCCCCTGGGATGTTGATTAGGAGGAGAGGAACATGAATGAGATGCTACAAGGGAATCTATTTTCATGAGCGTGATGGAAAACAGCCAGCGTGCAGGTGTAGCAACATGCAAGGTCAGAATAGCACTGCTATACTAGTGGCTGTCATTCTTGTGCTCAGTAGCAGCTGAAGTAGATTGTTCATTAGGGCAGACAAGTGGCATAACACGATCATTGTTCTTGGCTGTGTAGATGCCTGGTCTGGTTCTCTAGCACTGTAGGAATATTTGATGGACTCTCTTGATATTTTAATGAATTTATGTCTAGCTTACAATAGCTACAGTGGGATTTGTGGTTTTTAATTATGTCCTGACAGATAGAGTCAGAATGCTAAATATTTGAGGAGACCTTAATAAAACTCGTGAATTAAGAGTAAGACTATATAAAAGGCAAATTATTTCTACTTCAAAGGCAAAAATCAAGCTAGGAGGGCTTCCCTGGTGGCGCAGTGGTTGAGAGTCCGCCTGCCGATGCAGGACACGGGTTCGTGCCCTGGTCCGGGAAGATCCCACATGCCGCGGAGCGGCTGGGCCCGTGAGCCATGGCCGCTGAGCCTGCGCGTCCGGAGCCTGTGCTCCACAACGGGAAAAACCACAGCAGTGAGAGGCCCGCGTACCGCCACAAAAAAAAAAAAAAAAAAAAAAAATCAAGCTAGGTTAGAATAGTCCTCTGAAACTTAAAAAAGAAACTATATATTTACCACATAATTTTATTAATAATGATAACCACAATCTTCTAGGACAAATTCTTTTTCTTCTAGGTTACAAACACGGTGTAAATTTATATTTAGAAGAAAATACGTTCAGAAAGTATATTGCCACTTATTTCCTTATTTACTAGCTTTTTATATGAAAAGTAATGATGAGACTAATACAGGTTTATTGGGAATAACTAATGAAATAAAGTTTCAGAAATTTTTTAAAAATATTGTTTATCTTCAGTTGTGTCAGAAGGTATCATTCCCTAACACACAGAATAAATTACCAAAAAAATGATCAATATAGGTAATAGGAAAAATCTGAAGTTCAAATTTATCTATTACATTCTGAATACAATATTTACTCCTTTGTTCCCACAGTTTTCTTAACTACATCATGAGTGTTATATCTATTTTAGCACAGTTCATATGATTTTAGTGGGGAAAAAACTACTATAAGAGTAAAAATCTTATTTTGCCTCTGCTGAAAATTTTTGTAGCAAGGACTCACTTGTGCCATTTTTATCAGTCATCAGAAACAGAAACAAAATTGCTGACATAGCATATGTTTGCCAAGAGCTGGGTTACTTATCATAATGAATGTCAGAATGATATTTAATAGGATTTGTGTCAAAGAAGGGAAATGGTGAAAAGTCCAATTAAAAGATATCTGACCAAAATACATTTTTTACATTCCAGCAAATTTTGCTCTTAGTTTAGTCTAAGTACATTTTAGAAACAGGACAGAGTAAACTATAATCCATCTTTTTAATATTGCAGATGATGAGAATAAAGATAAGGATGTAATCTGACTATAAATTTTATTCATGAGGAAGCATTCTCTATCACGAATAACTGAACAGCGTGACTTTTTTATAAAGCAGATAAGAACCCATAATATGATATAACATTTATACTCACATATATTTACATACATGTGTGTTTGTGTGTGTGTACAAAGAGGAGAGAGAGAGAGACAGAGACAGAGAGAGAAAGAGAGAAGAACACATGTCCTTAGCTGCAAATCTAAAATCCAGACAGCTATACATCAAGATTTTTCTTCAAAATTCACATTTTAGCAATGTCTGCAAAGAACAACCACTAGGCTATCTGTAGTCTTTTTTTTTTTTTTTTTTTTAAACAGTAATTGTGATTGCTCACACATTTTGCTGCAGAAATGCTGAGTCTGATTACAGGTTACTGCCACCCATTCCTCTGGCAGTGTTAGCTATTATATAGTATATGCGCTACATCTCCTGTTTAAAAATGAAAAAAATTTGAATTCTAAAGCACACCTTTCCTCAGAGAATAGAGATAAGGATTGTCAACCTGTATTGTTAAACCTTATGACCCGCAGACTGCGGGGATTATTTTCTCGCTAAGTCAACTGTTTACATTGCAAATACATGAAAATTCACCTCAAATGTTCTGAAAAACTAAAGGAAGGGTACTGGTACACATAATTGAAAAGACTGGAAGTAGTGGGGGGCTTCACCAGATTTGGATCTCAGTGACATCAAAGCTGTAAATTTCCCCCAGGAATTTTCTGAGCTCTGCCCTGATCTACTGAATTTTCAGGGTGGCTTAAGGAACAACAAATGCCTCCAGTGGTAATGGGGATTGCTATGACTACCAAGAGGGGCAGTGCTTTTTACTCCCATATATCAAGCCAGGCTGATGAGTTTCACTCCGGGTTGAGCCATTTAGGTCATAAACTTGGATTGGAGAAGGGATGCATTAATTGGTTAAGGCTCTGTCCGTCTTCTATCCTTAGAAAGAAGATAGGGCCACCACCAGACTCTGCGAGTGAAAACCATGGATTATTGGAGAGAGGCAAGAGAGAAATGGGTTCTGGGGAATCACTCAACCTGATTACGATATAGTAGTCACATTCTAAAATGATGGAGGTTGAGGCTCAAACAGCCTAAAAGAGCAAGAAACAGATTTTAAGCTGAGATCCATGTGACACCAAAACCTACCCTCAACTTTTCTAAGCTGTACCTGTTCTTTCTTTTCTGACTTACTCATCTTTGATTTCCTTTAGTTGAATCTCTTTCAGGAGAGTTTCTGGTACAGGCAAAACTTTAGTTTCCAGCTATATTTCTTAAATATATACACTGAAGGACCTTTATTTTTGAAATGCTTTCAATACATTAAAATATAAAACTATTTTTTACATAAGCAGATATAAGAATAATACGTATATGAATATATATAACATACATAAAAATAATAACATCCATAATAAAAGCACATGAAAATAGTTTGTTTTTCATGAATATTAAATTTTGTACAGAAACAGTTAAGTGCTTTCCTTTATGAAATTATTTTACTGAGAAATCAAATGTGCAGAAATAATATTTAAAATGGATTAATACATTATTCTGATTTTCCAGTTAAAGATTATTGAGCAATATAAAAAATTCACTACTTTGATATATATAATAAATGTATACTGGCATTACTGGAAGCAAATACAATTACAGTGTTGTATAGCAATGACAAAAACAGAAAATAGTTCAAGTACCTTCCAGTGAGCTCCTAAGCCCCTTTACAGTACAAATGAACACTAGACTAAAAAAAAATCTTATTTCAAATAAGACTTTCATACTATACCACTGATGGAGCTAACACACCTTTCAATACAACAAATTTTTATGAAGTATTTGAGATCATCTACTGTAGGTTTATCCTTTTTCAGGTTTTGTTGTTGTTATTGATATTGTTTTTTATTTAGAAAATTTATCCAAAGAAGCTAAATGACATGTTTAAGTTCAAGTGCCAGAGTAGCATATATGAACCAGTATGTTATACTTTCAGGAGTGCAATTTCATTTTCCCTCTTTGGTTCAAGAAAATTGCTCTTGAGCTTTGGAAAGAAAATTGGCTAATGTGGCCTACCCAGTGGTTCATGTGAAGTTTACCGAAAGGGATTACCTGGTGAGGCAGCTAAATGAGGGCTCTAGTGAAAGCCTAGCTTTTAGTCTTGCTACACATTTTCTACCAACCTGAGGAAGTACTTATGTCACATCAAGCCTTAGTTTTCTCATCTAAAAAATGCAAGGGTCAGTATGTAATACATATTCAAACAAGGATAGTTTAGTTTAGTTTAATTAGATATTATCAAGGTTGCACTCATCATGTGTTACCTACAAGGCATTATCCTTTGGGTGCATTTACACATGCCCTTCATTCTTCACGTTCATTATCTTCTTTTTCTGACAATATTTTTTTTAATGGATATACAAAGCACATAAGGTATAAGTACCATGCGTGCAAAAAATACTTGTTAACTTCTTACATGTTTACATTCTAAAAGGCTTATGTGTATCACATCCACACACAAAAGAAGCTCTGAGGTAGGTTCTATTATAAACTCCTTGTGCTCCTAAGGAAACTGATCAGCGAAGGTTAAACGACTTGTGTGAAGTCATATAGCAAGGAATTTTGGAACCTGGACTCAAACCTCAGCACAATGTCACTCTTATTCCAATTCTTTTGACTTACTGCTAAATCTCACTATCTTCCAAATTAGTGGTCAGTAAATATTCTCAGAAGACATCAACAGTAATTAAATGTATATTTTTAATAATGTTCCCTTTCCATCGTAGCTTCAAATATGGCATTTGAACATTATCATGCACAAATCTATGCATGGCTATTTTGCTCCATTCAAATGCCTCTTCTTGCAGCTTAAAATTCCTTTAGAAACTGACTGGAGTATAAATAAATAAAAAAGTTTAAAGGTTTTCAGAAATTATTTAGGAGGGAAGAAAATGGAAATAATCAAATGAAAAAGAACTATTCATTAAACAAAATGGAAAAGAAATAACTGGGTGTGCTGGCTATGGGTAATGTGTGATCTGCCATGTTTATCAACAATTAATAGTATTCTTCTCATGAAAATACTTCAAATATGGAGAAAACTATTCTGGAATTGGGTTAAGTAAGCCATGATCTCTAAAAAGATAATAGGCTTGCCATGAACCTTGGTTTCTGGAAACCAGTAGACCGTACTTCCCTGAATGTCAATGCCTCAGGACAGGTGAAGTGGCACTGCAATTAGAAGCTATGCCCATACACTTCTTTCTCCCTCTTTCCACATCATACCAATGTTTCACGTAGCAATTTTCACTCAGTTGCTACAATATCTTGACACAAAGTGATAGATCACCTGTCAGCAACTGCAACAGCTATATGGCTGAAAACAGACTAATTGCAAGAAATAGAATTGCCAGTAATCATTTGCTGAGAATTTCTGAAATCTCAAAGAGTTCAAATACATGAGTATGATAGCTTTTGGTGAAGAGAATAAATATAATTCCATCCTTCACCCAAAAGGTTCAATGTATAAGGTCCACATCCTTAAAGTTCATAATTACCTAATAGGTACGATTCAATCCAATTAACATTTATTGACGCTGACTATGTTAAATTCAGCATTTAGGATCTGGGTATGCAGGGATGACTTATACAAACTTACATCGAAATGAAAGAGGGTAGAGGCAAGTACAAATTGATGCTATACAAGCCTTATCACATGGGTACAGAGTCAGGGGAGTGAGAGACAAGGAGAAGTATCTTGTTTTAATTAAAAGTAGCGAGTCAATTTACTTTGACTGAAGACATGAATGTATAGCTTTCAATCAATATTTACAGCCCGGTAATAATGTTTTAAAAAGTATATATTACTTTAATAATATCATTTGACATATTTTTAGGGCCTCCTTTTTTAGTGTGCCCAATAGTTTCTACTTGTGGAGATTACGTGTCCTTCATTTTGTTGGAGAAAATATATGTACTAAAAGAGTAACTGATTTTAGTCAATGCTATTAAAACCATCTCTACATTTGATGGAGCATTTCAAGTATGTTTGAATACGTCTTTAGAGTGAATTGAAACTCAGATGGCCTTCCTCTGACCTCAAGTGTCAGGGTATACGATCTGAAGACATACTAAAGACCAAGGGGGTTCTAAAGTGGCACCAACCCCTCACTGATAACCTATATTTGGGGGCCAGGGGCAGTGGATATGTGTGTGGTGGGGAGGATTACAAGCATTAGGTCTTACTGAATCCAACAAAGAGACTATGAAGATCTTTAATATTCTTGATAGATTTGATCAGGGATTTTATCTTTTTATCAATAGGATCTGTGATTCCACTTCATAAGAGGTAGCCAAAATCTTAGATAATAAAAATGAAAACAGTTTAGAGTAATATGATGCTTTGTATTTGTTTTGTTTTGTTTTGTTTTTTGGTGGTACGCGGGCCTCTCACTGTTGTGGCCTCTCCCATTGCGGAGCACAGGCTCCGGACGCGTAGGCTCAGCGGCCATGGCTCACGGGCCCAGCCGCTCCGCGGCATGTGGGATCTTCCCGGACCGGGGCACGAACCCGTGTCCCCTGCATCGGCAGGCGGACTCAACCACTGTGCCACCAGGGAAGCCCGATGCTTTGTATTTTAAAGGGTTTTTCATATATATTATTTTATATAATCCTTACAGTTATTCTGTGGAGTACATGGGACAGGTATTATTAGTAGTCTCAAGTTAGAATATCGAAGAAAGAATGTTTTTAATGGCATTTCACATGAGGGTTAATATTTTTAAATTTGTCGCTCAAAACTTTACTGATATTTATATTTGTAAATGTTTGCAACATGTGTTGTATCATCATATAAAAACCCTATAAACCTCTATCAGTGTATCTCGGCATCAATTTTCATTTATACAGTTATATTTATGTATTTATTTATTTTTAATGTATGTTTCCGTTGTACAGCATTATACATCTCAATGTATACATCTACATTATACAACTCAACATCTGTATACACTACAAAGTGATCACCACGACAAGTCTAGTTGCTATCCAACACCATACAGTTGATCCCTTTCACCCATATCACCCACCCCAACCCCCTTCCTTTATGGTAACTACTAGTCTATTCTTTGTATGAATTTGTTTTATTTTGCTTGTTCATTGGTTTGGTTTTGTTTTGCTTTTTAGATTCCACATATGAATGAAGTCATCTGGAATTTGTCTTTCTCCATCTGACATGTTTCACTTAGTATAATATCCTCAAGGTCCATCCATGTTGTCACAAACGGCAGGACTTCATTCTTTTTACGGCAGAGTAGTACTCCATTATATCCATTCATCCAACAATGGAGACTTTGGTTGTTTCCATATGTTGGCTGTTGTAAACAATGAACACAGTGGTACATATATGTCTTTGAATTAATGTTTTTGTGTCTTGTGAATAAATACCAGAAGTGGAATAGCTAGATCATATGGTAGTTCTATTCTTAATGTTTTGAAAAATCTCCATACTATTTTGCATAGTGGCTGCATCACTTTACACTCCCACCAACAGTGTATGACAGTTCCCTTTTCTCCACATCCTCTCCAACATTTCTTATTCCTTGTCTTTTTGATGAGAGCCATTCTAACAGGTGTCAGGTAATATCTCACTGTGGTTTTGATTTGCATTTCCCTGATGATTAGTGATGCTGAATATCTTTTTATGTGCTTGTTGGCCATCTGTATGTCTTCTTTGGAAAAATGTCTATTCAGACCCTCTGCCCATTTTTTAATTGAGTGGTTTGTTGTTGAGTTGTATGAGTTCTTTATGTATTTTGGATATTAACGTCTTAATTGGATATATGACTTGCAAATATCTTCTTCCATTCAGTAGGTTGCCAGTTTTGTGTGTGTTGATGATGGTTTTCTTTGCTGTGCAGAAATTTCTTACTTTGAAGTAGTACCATTTGTTTATTTATGATTTTGTTTTCCTTGCCTTTGGAGTCAGATCCACAAAAATCTCCTTAAGACTGATGTCAATAAGGGTTACTGACTATATTTCATTCTAGAAATTTTATGGTTTCAAGTCTTATATTCAAGTGTTTAATCCATTTTGAGTTAATTTTGGTGTATGGTATAAGACAGTCATCAAGTTTTTTATTTTGCATGTGGCTGTCCGGTTTTCCCAACACGATTTATTGAAGAGACTGTCCTTTCTCCATTGTATGTTCTTTGCTTCTTTTTTGTAGATTAATTGTCCACATATATGTGGGTTTATTTCTGGGTTCTCAGTTCTGTTCCATTAATCTGTGTGTCTGTTTTTGTGCCACTATCACACTGTTTTGATATTATAACTTTTTAGTATAGCTTGAAATCAGAGAGTGTGACACCTCCAGCTTCTTTCTTTATTCTTAGGATTGTTTTGACTATTCAGGGTCTTTTGTGTTTCCATACAAATTTTAGAATGATTTGTTTTAGTTCTGTGTAATATGCTATTGGAATTTTTATAAGGATTGCAATAAATCTGTAGATCACTTTGGATAGTATGGCATGTTAATAATATTAATTCTTTCAATCCATGAGCATGGACTATCTTTTCTGTTCTTTTTTTTTTTGTGTCTTCTTCAATTTCTATCACCAGTGTTTTACAGCTTTAAGTGTATAGGTCTTTTACCTCTTTGGTTAAATTTATTCATAGGTATTTAATTCTCTTGATCCAATTGTAAATGGGATTGCTTTAAAAAAAGAAAACAAAACAACAACAAAAAACCTGTATCTCTGTCAATGTATCTCAGAAATAATTTGAATTTATACATATTTTAAACATCTAGTTTTCCTCATTAGTTTTCCATATTTTCTCGTTTAATGGTGGACTAGGAGTTGCAGATATGGAAGTAAATTGATTTCTGACTGAAAACTGTAAAATCAGTCATTTTTGAAGACCAAAACAGAAAAATCTTATCTAAAAGGATAGAGTCAATCAACACCTTACTTTTACGGCTTAGAAGAGAGACAAATGATCTAAAAACAGAAGAAGAAAAAAAAAGTTCATTTATAAGATGGGAAGAAAATAAGGAATGTTGAATGCATTCTTCATTCATTGCAACTTTTATTTTTTAAAACTTTCATTCATGAGGTTTGCCTTTGGTAATACCAAACAATTAACTCTGTGTGCACAAAGCACATTAATCACAATGTGTACAACTGAAGTTTTACTTTTTTTTTTTTTCTGCCTTGCATTGTTGATTTATTGGCTATACTTTTATGTGTCTTGGCTAATTGTTGTTATTTTGTCTACGTTACCAACATCAGTTTGCAATTGAAATCCTATAAATCTCTCATTTGAATTAATTTTATTTAAATTTTTCCTTTCCACTGTGCATTCTTGTCATTTACAGTGTGAAAATCAGAGTGGTATACAACTCCAAAATTCTAAACCCTTACGAATGTAGCACCTTCATGCAGCACTACTGAGCTCTCTCAAGTGAGTTTTGAGGGAGAAGCAAATATTTAATCACAGAAATGAGAAAAAAAAGCCAAACTTAAAAGTATCATTATTAATCATTGCTCACAATCCTTCCAATTATCCACTAAGTCATTCAGAGACAACACACCATCTCTTCTGAGAGCCCATCATGCTGCCTAATGAAAGGAGATGGTGTATTTAGAGTGAGGTGTCTTGATTTTAACCAGAGTAGCTAGCAGCTGACTGTGTAACAATGTTAGTGGAATAGCCTGTGCTGTAGTTCTTTGTTTCTACTTTAAAAAAAATCTTTTTCACAGCAATCACTCCCTGGATGAGTCATCCACTAGTAGCAGATCCTTAACACTAATTATTTCAAATACCATTTTAAAAAATGCCTACACTTTGAGAGAAACAAACAAGAAAACATTGAGAGAAAAAGCAGCAGGAATCCTTTTCCCCTCTAATCTATTGCTTGAATGTACCAGAAAACCACTTCACCTGCAAAAATTCACTTGCTAAAATAGTTCAGTACAAGGAATGAAAAGAAACATGTAAGGCACCAAAGAGATTACCCAGAAGGAATTAGAATAAGACTAACGTTGACTTTCTCATATAAAATACATGCAGCATTTTAGAATACAATGAAAAAAATATTTTAAAGATCAGAGAAAATATATTTGAATCTTAAATTCTAAATCCATTCAGTCATGGGCAAGAGCCCAAAATACATTCAATATTCAAGGAGTAAGACCATTTACCTCGGAAGCATTCTCTCTCATAAACATACCTATCAAAGCAAGTAAGTGAAACATAAAAGTAGAAGATATGGGATTCAGGAAACTTTCACTTCATTTAAATAGAGCAACAAAGGCAAGTCCCAAGATGACAGATTTGTATCAGATCTAAGAATCAATCATTACAGTTTATAGAAGGAAGATGGTGAGAATGTGGAAGGGGATTTCCAGGGGTTAAGAGGAATCCTGAGAATAGCTGATATGATGGATCATTTAAAAATAATTAATCATATAATAGATACAAATCTGACAACTTAAAAAGAAAAATCCAATAAAATTTTTGGGAAAATAAAAATCTTGAACAAGTAAGGAAATGTATGCTCTCCTAGTTATCTTTTGTGGCATTAAAAAAAAAAACCTTGAAGCAACCATTGTATTAAATCTCACAATTTTGTAGATTAGCAATGTGGACACTGTTTAGCTGGATAATTCTGCTATTCCATGCGGCATCAACTGAGGTCATTCAGTGGTACTCAGATGGTAGGTGATGGTATGGAGGGTACGAGACTGATTCACTCTTAAGTCTACTACTTTGGAAGAAATGGATGAAAAGTGCAGGTCCCATTGTGACTGTCAAACAAGTGCTTACATGTCCTCTCTCACAACAGTGAAGCCCCAGAATGTGTTTCCATGGCACTCGAGGTATCTCACATGGTCTTCTAAGTCACAGAAATGAAAGCTGCCATCTCTTAAATTCTGGGCCTAGAAACTGACATGGCATGAGCTCTGCCATGTTCTATTTGTCAAAACAGTCACAAAGCCCAGACAGATCCAAGCAAGAGTCTTCAACCCCATTGTCAATGGAAAGAATGTTAAAAAGAAAAAAAAAAAAAAAGTGTGGCTATCTTTCACCTATTTATCACATTACATCATTTTGTTCCACTGCCCCTGATTTTCACATAGACGTATTTGATTACAAAATTTTTTTTGATATTTATTTATTTATTTGGTTGTGCTGGGTCTTAGCTGCGGCAGGTTGGCTCCTTAGTTGCAGCATTCATGTGGGTCTAGTTCCCCGACCAGGGATAGAACCCAGGCCCCCTGCATTGGGAACATGGAATCTTAACCATTGTGCCACCAGGGAAGTCCCTGATTAGAAAATTTTTGTTGATTTTAGAATTTTAGAATCAGCCTATACTTAAAATAGAAAAGATTTCATATGGTTTTAAAAGAGAATGGAAATATTACTGAACTTAAGTATACTAAAGTAAAAGCACAGATGACAGAATTTAATAAATGGAAAGAAAAGGAAAACAACATTATAGGAAAAGAATTCTAATATCCTTGTTTTCTGGAGTAAAGTTGCTATGGTCTAAATGTTTGTGCCCCTTCCCCCATTCATACGTTGAAACCTAACCTCCAAGGTGATGATATTAGAAGATGGGGGTGACTGGGATATGATTAGGTCAAAAGGGTGGAGCCCTCATGAATAGGACAAGTATTCTTATAAAAGAGGCTTCAGAGAGCTCCCTTGCCTCTCCCACCATATGAGGACACAAGGAGAAGTTAGCCCTCTATGAACCAGGAAGGAGGCTCTCACCAGACACTGAATCTACGGGTGTCTCGATCTTGGAATTCCCAGCAGCCAGAATGGTGAGAAATAAATTACTGTTGCTTATAAGCCACCCAGTTCATGATATTTTGTTATAGCAGATAAAATGAACTAAGACAAATGTGTAAAACAGTATCATTTATGGTTGATGTTAGAGGACATAAAAATATATTATAAACATTTAAACATATAAAACTAATGGAAAAGTGAATTAAAAGTAATGGCAATACTATGAAGGTAGGAGTTCCAGGGAAAGAGTAATAATTTCAGTAGCTAAATCCTCACTTGGCATAGCAAAATCAATGGATACATTAGAATGTGACCACTTAAGGAATAGTGCTACAAACACATTTTTTTTTAGAGATTTAGATCAGCTACCTCAAAAAATAAAAAGATAACTCTCAAAGTGAAGTGAGAGGGATAATGAAAGAGGAATCTAGCAGAAAGCTGTTGCTTTTTAATACAAGCTGTTTGGTTCTACCAGTTTGTAGACATTTTTTAGTTAAACATGTGAATGAATAAACTACTTTGGGAAAAAAAGGAAAATGATTCAAAATGGAGGTGTGGTCTATCCCACACTTCCACCCCTCTAAGACCCCAAAAGGTATTGTAGCATCACATCAGTAGTACTGGAATCCAGGAATTCCCAGAGGAAAGGCCACAGAGTAAGAAGTAGTGGTGGCTCTAATGATCAGAAGGAGGAATAGCTACCAAGTCACTGAGACCAGAGCAACAGAAGAAAAATTTCCTCTATCCCAAATATACTGGAGAAAAAAGAAAACCTTTAAGTGGAACAAAACACATAGCTTATACCTGGATTTTTATAAGAAAACAAACAAAAGATGTGGTTAAGCATGTAGAGATGAATACAATTCAACAGTTAACGTCAATTCATAATTGGCAAAGGAGTCAAGAATACTTAATGGGGAAAGGGTGGTCTATTTATTAAATGATATTGGGAAAACTGGATATCCACCTGAAAATGAATGAAGTTGGACCCCTCTCTTACACTACTCACAAAAATTAACTCAAAATGGAACAAGACTTAAATGTAAGACCTGAAACCATAAAAATGCTTGGAAAAAAACATAGAGAAAATCTTTTTAACGCTGGTCTTAGCAATAATTTTTTGGATATGACACCAAAAATACAAACAATAAAATAAAAAGTAAACAAGTTGGACCACATCAAACTAAAAAGCTTCTATACAGCAAAAGAAACAAGCCGATAAAGTGAAAGGGCAACCTACAGAAAGGGAGAAAATATTTGAAAACCATATGTCCCATAAGAGGTTAATATCCAAAACATGTAAAGAACTCACACAACTCAATAAAAAGAAATCAAATTAAAAAATGGGAAAAATATATGAAGACAGTTTTCCAAAGAAGATATACATATGGTCAGTTGGTTCACGAAAAGGTACTCAACAGCATTAAGTATCAGGGAAAGGCATATCAAAAGCTGAGTTATCACCTTACCCCTGTTAGAACGGCTATTATGAAAAAGATAAGTGTTAGCAAGAATGTAGATAAAGAGGATCACTTGCACAGTATTGGTGGTGCTGTAAATTGGGACAGTTTCTATGGAAGACAGTATGGAGGTTCCTCAAAAAATTAAAAATACAACTACCATATGAGCCAGCAGCTTTACTCACTGTTGTATATCCAAAGGAAATGAAATCACTATCTTGAAGAGATATCTGCACCCCATGTTCACTGCAACATTATTCACAATAGCCAAGATATGGAAGCAACCTAAGTCCATCTATGCATGAATGAATAAAGATTCACATACATATGCAATGAAGTATTATTCAGTCATGAGAATGAAGGAAATCCTACTATTTGCAACACCACGGTTGAAACTTGATGCCATTATGCTGGTAAAATAAATCAGGGAAAGACAAATACTGCATGATCTCAGGGTGTGGGAAACAGGGGGCTGTCAGTCAAAGTGTACAAACTTTCAGTTATTAGATGAATATATTCTGGGGATCTAACGTACAACATGGTGACTATAGTCAACAATACTGTGTTATATACTTGAAAGTTACTAAGAGAGTAGATCTTAAATATTCTCACTACACACGCATACAAAGGTAATTAACTGAGTTACAGATGTGTTAACTGACACTATTGTGGTAATCATTTTGCATTACAACACACTGCATACCTTAAACTTACACAGTGTTACATGTCAGTTATCACCTCAATAAAGCTGGGGAAGGGGAATTGGAAGACTGAAGGATTTGGGCAGCTGGCAGCAGCAGTATAGTTTTTTTGGGGGAAAAGAGTTAATGGCTACTAATTTTTAAGTGAACTTAAACAGATAAAATTGTAATGGGGTTCTGACATTTATTACCTAAATTACATGCTAGGTATCGATAAAAGCCTTCAATCAGGGAATGCTTAGGGAAATAGACAATTTGTTGTCCCCTTTTTCTCATCTGTCATATCCCTTGTTTTGATGCATCCAATTAAGTGCCTTATCAAATGGTCATGTCCTTGTATGAAGACTTTCATTGTAAATGCAGCAAATGTTCAGGCTCCAGGGTTGAAATTGATTCAAGAGTACCGATTTTAAGAACTGTTTTCATCAAGTTCATTTCATAGCTCTAGTTATTTCTGTTCCTATTTGCTATGCGCAGATCTTTGCAAATTCTAAAACTCCAGGAGGGAGATCTCTCCTCCAGTTCTGCTAGCTACAGCTGCTCGTAAATACCAAGGAGTGTATGAATCTAAATGCCTGCTGTTGTAGGAGGGCTTATATAAGATTTCCTGGTTCTTGGTAGAAAGAGAACAGTCTTCCAATTTGAGAAAGAGAATTCTTCTTCTCTCCACTTTATCCAGCCACAATTTACTTAGGAGTCATTTGCACTATAATCTTTCTTGGGGTTAGGGTTATAAAAGTTCATTTTACTTTCTCTGAGGTTTTACAGTTTAAATGTTTCAAACATATTTGCCATCTATTACCCGAACATCAACTTCTTCTAACAATCCTGGAATATCTAAATATCAGAGTTATTTTCAAATAAGAAAATGACTCTCCTAAAAGCTTTTTAAGTAAATCATGCAGAAAGAAACACAAAATGTACACTGAATATTTCATTTAGTCTGTTGTCTATTTTATATTTTGTCTCCTTATTTTTATTTTAGGTTTATAAGGGCTGATTTATTGGTTTTCTAATGACTGCTATTCATTCCAGCAGCCAGTACTTCAGTACAAACAGATATGTACAAAAAAATTCACTCATTAGAAAAATAAATATTTTTGAACAGCTAATAGTAGCTACTATTTCTGGATGTACTAATTCTGGATCCAGTCATAATCTCTGAGAAACTCACAGCTTAGGGGTGGGAGGAGACAGATATACAATAATGAATTTGCATATAATAACGTATTATCACAGAAACACATTCAGATAGCTGCAGGTACCAGAGAAGGAAATACCTAACTGCTAAGCAAGTGTGGAAAAGAGGGTGAAACTGTATTTTTGGTTTTATAGTGTCTATGAACCAAGCTACAACACTGACATATACAGTTTTCTGTTTTCATAAGAGCAAAAAAATAATTTAGAAAACTTTAAAAGCCCCCAAAACAACCAGAATGCGGTATTGTAAGTCAAGTGATACTGTCTCAGTGACTGCATAAAATTGGAAAATCAACTGTGAAATCAATGACTATTAAGCTGGGAAAACAATCTGCTAAACCATTTGCCCTTCCGCTATTTTACGTAGAGCAGGGATCTCATCAAATCCTAGAAAAAGAGAATCATTCTTTCTCTCCAACATTCCTAAACTAACAGGAATTGCCTGAACTTCAGATACTAACATCAATGGCAAGGGTTTTGGTCATTTTTCAGCTACATTTTCCGTCAAGTTGTGAATATTAGGCTGCGCAGAAAAGAATGAACACAGAAGGACTGCTATCCTTTGGAAGTCCTGCTTACAAGGTTGGCCCTTGGCTGGCATTTGGGAACTTGGATTTGGGGAGGGTCCCCAACATTAACTGATAAGAGTGACTTGCTATGTCTAAACTCCTTGAACAAACAGTATGGTTCATGCTGAACAACTTCTTTCCTTCTGGGAGTCTGGAATTTGGGGACTTGCCAGCAGGGGAAGCCTATGTGATCAGCAGCAGCCCCCCAAAAACACAAAAAATGTCTCTGGGCACTGGTCTCTAACAAACTTTATACGTGTACTCACAACTTGTTACTGTGATGAGTGTGTCTTGTGGACACCACTGACCGAAGATGTTTGGTAGCTGGTTCCTATTTCCCCTCAGACTTCACCCCATGAGACTTTTCCCATTGTCAGTTGCGTTTTGTATGTTTTCACTTTAATAAGTCGGCTGTGAATAAGACTATTTGCATCCTATGAGTTCTCCCAGTGAACCATCAGACCTGGGGGTATTAATCAGGGCCCCCAACAAATAAGGTATATATTTAGTTATATTTTGATAATCTTTCTGAATTTTTGCCAATGTAAACTCATAATACAATCTACACGCAGTAGAAGAGGAGAAGATACTATTGCCTCAGAGAACATACAGAACTTAAAGTAAGCCACTGGTTTTCCAATTGTAGCTAGTTTTCTAGCAAAGCCAAGTATTTAAATTAGACATACATAAACATTAATTTATATGTTAATTATATATATATAAATTATACATTTATTCATTAATATATGTGTGTGCACCTCCTCTGAGCTATTAACTCATAAATAAAAAGTACCATTCTGACCAAATCATAGTTAATAGAGTGTAAACTCTTCAAGCACAGGTATAATCACCTTTTCTAGTCCCAGTACTACCATTAACCTACTGAGTGAACTGAAATAAGTTAATTACCTTGAAAGAAGTCACTCATTTCACTTTCCACATTTATAGTTTTAGATGTTGGAATAGATAATTTTTGGAATGTCTTTCCTTTCTGAAAGTCTAGTTATATGAATAAAGGATGCCCTTGGTATTCACTCTGCTTTCTGTTTGATCCTAAGGATCAACTTGACTGATCCAGCAGACACGTGGGTGATCCTGTACTCCCTCTAAGTACCTGTGTGTCCTACCAACCTGCCCATTCTTTCATCGATGAAGAATATCCCAGTTAGTTGAAGAGTGAATCTTCTGTTAATGATGTATTAGTCTGGGTTCAGACAGGTAAAGAGAGCAACTAGAGGTATTAGAGAAAAAAAGCAGCTTAGTAAAAGAATCAGGGATTATACATATGTGGGAAGAGCTCAGGAGCAACTGTGGGAGTGATGGTAATGAGAAGATGGTAGAAAGAACTGTGAAGGACTCCAGCCTGAAGTATGAGAGGCAGTGGAAGGGTACCACAGCTGTGCAGTGGAAGCTTGCCAAGAGGTGTGTGAACCACTGCACCTCGCCACCATGATCTCCTGGGAGGAGTAGCTTCTGTTTCACCTTCTTGCAGTGGTAAACTCTAATGATGATTCATATAAGGAAGGGAACTGGAGAACATTAGTTCCCAGCCTTAGAAGGAGTGCCTTGTTGACAAAAGACAACACAGATGGCATGCTGGTTGTTGGGATGCCCTCGAAGACTTTCCACACATAAAAGCCTTCTAGAGATATGTGAATCTGTATTTTAAAAAATAAAATATCAGAATATTTAATCTAATACTAATCAAATTTCCAGTGATACTGATGGTATTTTTCTACTTAAAAAAATTAAAAAGGTGGTGGTAGGAGAGATTTGATTCTTCTTGTCATTAAGGTTCTGATTCTTATTAATGTACTTCCTGGATCTTAACTAGCTTCTTCATTAAATGACTCATCTACCAAAGGAAGTTAGCACTTCCTTATGTTGAATACAGAACAGGTAGATGTTGCCAGTACTCGGTCAATGCCATAGTTGGAGTCTAATAAGATTACTATTTTCTATTCATTTTTGACAAGGTTGCCTAGTCAATCTGACAGATAATCATACTAAAACACATAGTTTTATTAAATGCTATGTATGCAAAGGAGAATAAGGGAGTATTGCAGGGGGACATCTAACACAGACAAGTGGGTAAATAACATATCAGGTAATATTTCCTAAAAAGGGGGATATCTAAACTGAATCTTTAAAGATTCAGTGATAGAGCCTGTACCAAGCAGAGAAAAAGAAGATGCAAAGGATAGAGCTATCAGACTGTGGAGCGTTCAATCATCTACAGTTAAATCAGATTTATTGGAACAATGGCAGAAGTAGTAGCGGGAAATGAACCTGATTACTTAAGAAAGGAACAAATCATGAAATGCCTTGGCTTTTATTTTGGGAAGTTTAGCTTTCTTCTTTAAAATGATGGAAAGCCAATTAAGAATCTTATATAAAAAAGTAATTATTAAGATATTTATGTTTAAAAATAATTAATCTAACCCTTTTACTGAGAATACATTTAAAATTAGAAAAAATGTTAAAAAGACTGTCAGATTAATCTGGTTGAAAAACATTATGAATGTGAACTAAAGCAAGAAGAGGAGATACAATAAATATTCAGGGTATAAAATATACAAGGCTTAACTGGGTTGAAAGTAGGAGAGAAATAAAGGTGAATCGTAAATTAATCTTGGATTTCTTATTTGGTTGACTGAATAGATCATGGTGTTAACACAAAGATCCAGGTTAGGAAGAGATTTGAAGAGAAGATGAAGAGGTTTTGGTGTGGTAAATCTGAGATGTCCAAGTGGAAATAAAACATTATATAAATAGGTCAAGAACTCGAGAAGATTTTTTTCTGGAAAATGTTGAATTGGCAATCATCAGCATATTGTTAAAGTTCTACACAATCAGGCTTCAACAACATATTTCATAACTCCCAGATAGACAGTAACATTTTTATACCTGTTCTCAATAGAGTAAAAATTATAGTCTTCCTCCTACATCAATTCATCCAAGCGTATGTCCCATATCTACATATAGAGGCTTCCATCTCACCCACACATCAAAACTCACATCACACAGTATGATATATAAGACTTTTAAGAGTTACGTAAAACTCATGTGCCAATAGCACATTTTGCTCTTAAAATTTCCCTGTCTAGGAAAAATGGGACAAAGTGCTTAAGGTCCCTAAATTTATAGAATACTAAAATGTTTAAAGGCAAAGAAGTATGATTTCCATTGAAAGGTATTATAGTCATGGGACTTTAATGATAGATCTGAGTTTTGCAAAGAGTAACTCATTTAGTAGACTAATAAGAGACTTTAAATTTCCTCATATAAAGTGAGGTGGTGGATTAGTTCAACTCTAAGATTCCTTCTTACCACAGATTTCAAGGTTAAATTAAAAAAGTATTTAAGTAATTCATTTTTATTGTAAGACTACTGTTGATGTGAATTTTGAATAACATATGTGCATCATTCTGCATTAGATTTACAGACTTATTTTGCACATAGCCATGTGCAGAAATTGACTTACTAAAACATATTGGAAAAAAATTTCTGAATATTGTTGAATTAATCAATCTAGTCTTTATGGCAACACATTATGTATATGGATATCACTTATTAATTATACTTTCCATAATGCCTGAGCAAAGAGTCTCATTTTAATACAGTAGATAACTGTGTATGCACATCACAAACTGATAGAAATGCTTACAGAAGGAATGAAGGTACATTTACAATTTCAATTATCAATCTCTGCCCTTTGAATTCATGCACTATTTATTTGATAATAAGGATATGAATTCAAATTTATCTGGCCTTAAAGCTAAAGCTTAAGTTGATAGGCATTGTAACAAAATAAACGGTCATAATATATCTCCTTTCAGCATAGCATCTCTGTTCATCGAACCAACAGTTGGTTTTGTTCAACATCATCACAGTTGCTGGAATTTTGTTTCACTTAAATTATACTCACACTCACAGACATCACTCATTCACATATACTCACACAAATTCACAACACATACACATGAATACAACTCATACATATGCACACACACACACTCACATTTATGTACACTCTCTCTCACACACACACAGGAATTTGAGGTTTTCTTTCTCCTGCTTCTGCACACAATCTTACATACTCAAGACTTATGGAAAAGTGGGTAGTCCAGCCCCAATAATGAACAATTACTGAATGAAACAGCTACTGCCCTGTCCTTGAATGTTTTCGTATGCTGGCAACATGGAGTTGACAACTTAAAATAATGTAAATGACCCCTTTAGCTATCTAAAACTTTTTGGCTGAGATCGAACGCTTTATAGATACTTCCTGCTTCAATTCCAGGGTCTAGTTTTACCCCTGTCAGCATTATACTATCAAAGTAATTACAAAGTAAGAGAGAATTTGAATCCCCAAATACATGTCTGTAAAACAGTAAAACATTTCCTCAACAGTCCTCAACAAAAAACCTCCCTCTTATCAAACAGTCTTAATTTAGATGGGGATGCCCAAGAAGCCACAAATTCTTCATAGGTTTATAACATTTCTTCCTAGGGAAGTTCTTTTTTCTTCCTTCTCCTACTGAAGTTCATTTCCGTCATCAAGGTAAGTATAGAAAAAGAAACAAACAGATTCTGAAATAATAAGTTGCATTGTATGACAAACCCTATTAGTTGTTTTTCAGTAATTTAATCCTCAGAATAATTCCGTGTATAGATTTTATTATTACAACAAAGGAAAGTGAAACACTGAGCGATATTTCTGACCAACGTCATACAGAGCTGTTAAGTGACACTGTTGATATATGAAACCAATTTCTTGTTTCTAAATTTAGAGGTCTTTCGGGTACCTCACAAAGAGAGAGAAGATGCATCAGGCAGATTTTTCAATTGGATGTAAAAAATTCATATCGTCCACATAATTCCACACCTGTTTAATGTAGAGACCTAAAACCGTTCCCTGGTGGATTCAGTATATTCTGCCCTAGTTGGTCTCCATCACTAAGAAGAATCATTAGCCACCTTGAGAAACTTGGGAAGACAATACAAAGTTGGTTTCAATGAGAGCGGTAGCTCAATTTCAATTTAATGCCTGCGCTGTGGACAGTGCACTCTTGAGACGTGATTTGAAGCTTGTATGGGAAACAGATGTGTCTCCTTCTCCACTGGCATCTTTGCAGACACAGTTTGTGTCCTCCGTTAGCCAACAAACACCCAGACCTCTCATTGCACCCACTTTAGTTACTCCAGATGATAACTTTCCATTGATTTCAGTTGTCTCTATGCCTCTCAAAGGGAATTTTTTATATACCACATAAGTTAATATCTATTTCCATTCAGAATATTTCATGCATACTATCTCAATTTGTGAAAAAAAATTATATAGCCACTTTTATTTAATGTTAAAATACAAAGACAGAAATTTTCTAGAAATAACGCTTTTAAAAAAACCTTCATGATCTTTAAAATGTATATGTTTATTTATAATAAAATCAGGCTAAATTTAGGCCTGTCCTACGTAAATGGAATGATTCTCATTTGTGCTACATTTGGCTTCTTACCATCAGTGACCTTCAGTATAGTTGTGTCATGATAATTTTAACCCATCTATCCCATTGTTTCAGAGAATAGGTCCAAGTCTTAGCTCCCGAAACCCACTTGTTCTGCCTTATGAGACTGTAGCGTCTAGAATGACAGTTTCTTTCAGCACCAGTTCCTGCTCTCTACTTGTTCTTATGAATTTATGGATGCAGACTAATACCTGCTTCCTAAATGCTTCTTAGCTCAGAGCACAAAACTCAGACATCCTTTGTCTCAGGACTACCACTGTGGGTTAATACTAACATATCTCTTCTCCAGACCCAGTTCCTTGTCTACACTATTGTCCCACACCTCACTCACCCAGCATCAGAGAGAAATTGTCTACTAACTGTCCCAAATTTTAGTATTAAACAGGCCATGGGGCCTGTTTTCAAAATAATTTTAGACTCATCCTATTTAGTTATCCAAATCTGCCCCCATCTTTATTTATGAACAGTAAAAACTGCAAATAAAAGAGGTGCCTGGATTTTCAGCCCTGGGTTCCACAGCCTCAGACTCTGATGCTCTAATCAAGTTTTTCAGTTTCCCTTTTAGCTCCTCTGACAGCAGCAGGTCTGGAAGTAATCAAAGTCAGCATGAGAAAAATGAAGCTTCTACCAGACACCAACAGCGTTCTCAATTTTTCTGCAGAAAGATTCATCTGTCAGCTTTTTTTTGCAGATGTGCTGCTTCATATGTAGATGCAATTTACTCAGGGCACAGTAATGTCTAGCTTTATGGGTGTTTGGTGTGAAGGAGCTGAAATGTAAGACCTTTTCTTATTTTAGAAATGGAAGGAGAATAAGAAAAAGGAACAATGATACAGACTCAAAAAAAAAAGCAAGGAAACTTGTAGCTCTTTATCCAAGATTATAAATAGAAGAACTATATGAAGCTCTATGATCTCACTTCTTTGAAGGAATTGTTGCAAACCCTCATCTTTATTAGCTGAATATAGTTGGTTATGCGATCATGCCTTCTTAAGCTCATTGAGGTGACTTTGCTTATTTTCTCAAGATTGAGAATTTGAGTCAGAACCAATTATACACTAGGGGGAATCACTGAAATTTCTGAAACATTTCCATGGTAAATTGACCTTTACGAAATTACTTTCGAAGAGGTGGTATAGTGTAATCATCTGAAGCACACAATTTTCAAACAAACTTTAATCCAAATACTGGATTCATCCAAGAATCTTTGGCTAATGTTACCTAATTTTCCTAATCTGTAAAATGCGATTAATGATTCTTAACTTAGGTGTGTTGTGAGAATTAAATCAGAAAACATAAATGAAGTGCTTAGTACTATGCCTGCAAGACAGAACCTGATCAATGAATGGTGAACATTTTAAACTATTACTATTATAATTTTATTGGGAAAGGTAACTTGGAGAAGGTTGCATTCTAGATAAACCTCGGCCAGTTTGAATACATAGAAATGGTTTTACTCAACACTGTGACTGTCTACCAAGCGTGGTGAGTAGAGCTTCACAATCCCCCTAGTGGGATGGATTATGTATCACGGATAACAAACACTTTAACTTTCTTGACATTATATCTCATGAGCCTTTAGTCCCATCTGTCCCAAACTGCTCTTAGCAACAGTGCCTCAATGCCAACTCCAAAAATCACAGTTCTGAGAGCCTGCTTTATCCGAGTCAACAGGTATCCATTATCACCACATCTGAAATGCCAGTCTTCCTAATCAACCAAAAGTAAGAAATTCCTAGGTACTAACAGCAGTTTATTTCCCACTTTCCTGCCCTACCAGTACTGTGTACATCTTCAATAAGAAACAAGTGTTTGATTGATCTCTAGAACTTGCTAATCTATTAGAGCAGCAGAAAAATGTAATTTATGTCTGAGACAAAGATTGCTAAGACCTTGACCACAGAGATCACTGCTTTGTGCTGCCTAATGTCCAAGGTCTGAAAGTTTGTGCTTTAAATGTTTTATTTAGTTTACTATTTGCTTAATGTGTAATTGAACCAAAAAAAGTTCAAAACTGTACTCTAGCACTGTAAGGAATACCTAACAAATGTTAAAATATATCATGTTCATTGACTGGAAGAATTAACACTGCTAAGATGATTACCTTCTACAAGTTGATATATGGTTCCACCCTGGTAAGAATATCATAAGGCTTTTTTTTCTTTTTTTTTTGAAATTGACAAGCCTAAACTAAAATTAATAGGGAAGTTCAAAGGGCCTAGAATAGGCAAAACAATCTTGAAAACAAAATGACTACATAATTTCAATGCTTACTATAAGCTATAGAAATTGACTATATGGTATTAATGTGAGGATATACAAAAATAACAGAAGAAAATAGAGGGTTTGATAGTTAAATATATAGATAGCCAAGTGATTTTTGACAAAAGTACTAAGTTAATTCAGTAGGAAAAGGGTATCTTGTTCAACAAATGATGCTGGAACAACTTGATAGTCCCATCGGGGGGAGGAACTTTGCTTTCTAACTCATAAAACTCCTAGAAACAAATGTAGGAAATAACTTCATTATTGTGCGTTAGACAAAGTTCTTATAGATAGCACAAAAACAGTAACATAAAAGTATAAAAATATTCAAAATATTGTATTTTATATAAATTAATTCTGCTCGTCTAAAGCAGTAGTTGGTCAAATTTTTCTGTGAAGAGAGAGTAAATATTAAAGGCTTTGTGAGCCACACGGTCTTTGTCACAACTACTTAACTCTGCTTTTATAGTGTGAAAGCAACCATAGGCAATACATAAACTAATGGGCGAGACTGTGTTCCAATAAAACTTTATTAACAAAAACAGGTAGCAAGCTGGATTTAACCCATAGGCTATAGTTTGCTGACCTCTGCTGTAGAGACACCTTCACAAAAATGAGAAGGCAAGCCTCTCAACGGAAGAAATGATTACCTTTTTGTTTTTGATAAAAGGTTGATAGCCAGAATATAAAAAGCTCTCCTACAATTCAATAATAAAAAGACACAAGCCTGATAAAAATAGGAGGAAAGACTTGGACACCAAAGAAAATATAAAAATTTCCGATAAATGCATGAAAAGTTGATCAACTTCATAGCCATCAGAAAAATGGATATTAAACCGTCTAGAGTTCAAATGTCACACCAATCAGAATGGCTAACTTTAAAAAGGCTGACAACATCAAATGTGGATGAGGCTGTGGAGCTACTGGAACTTTCATACATTTCTGTTGAGAGTAGGAAATGGTGCCATTTGGAAAACTCTTCAGCACTGGAATACCTAGAATTCCCCTTCTAGGTATTTACCAAAAGAACGAAAACATATGACTATAACATACTTTCATAAAATGTTCATAATAGCCCCAAGATGGAAATAGCCCAAATATCCCTTAGCAGGTAAACAGATGAACAAATTATGGTACACTGTTACAACATTCTTGATAACATGAATGAATCTTAAAAACAGTAGACTGAGTTACAGAGGCAAAAGAGAAAAGAGCATATACTTTTTTATCCCATTTATGTTTTGAAACAGGCAAAACTAAGGTGTGCTTATAAAAATCAAATCACATTTGCCTTAGGAGTTCATTGCCAAAGGAGCATAAGCAGATTTAGGTGTAGAAATACTCTATCTTTATTGGGGGTGGTAACTTCATGTGTGTTAATTTGTCAAAATCTACAACTGTCCATTTAAAATCTGTGGACTTATTACAAGTAAATTATGCCTTAATTTTTTAAAAAATTGGTTTTGTTATGGCGAAGATACCATATAACATTTTTTTAAAGGGTAAGTTAAATGCCACAGTGATTAAGGAGCCAGGGACAATCCTGAACTTCTCTGGGCCAAGGAATATTATGACAAGTCTTGGAAATGATATTAAGGAAGAGCAGGACTGGCCTTTGTCAAAACTCTACAGGAATTAACGTTAATCTCCTAGTTACTCTGTCTTCCTCCTATTTAGCCCCTATCGTGTATTTTCTTTTTCTGTAATCTAGTGTTTTGTCTTTTATCTTGCCTTAGCCCTACCAAAATCTATTCAAAGGAAAGTGTCTGATTTACCTTCCTCTCAGAAACATGTAGCCTTCACCCATCCCTCATCTTGCAGTGAAAACAGACTCCTGTTAAAGTATCTTTGTAGGGATTTAAAACCTAGATGGACTGGGATATACTTTGAGGAACAGAAGACTGTATCTTTCCAGGTGGTTGATTATGATGAGTAAGAGAATCAGGCCCTCTTTAATTCTTGGATGAATTTTACAAAATCACCCGGGGCTTCAGAGATCATCTATTGGCCAGGCTAATAAGAAATGAGTTGTTGAAATAAGCATTACAGTCCTTGAGGACAAAAACAGAACTTTGTCCTTACTTAATGAATTTCAGTCTAATCGCATAACACAATCTCATAGAAAAGTGCAAGCATTAAAAAAAAAAAAGATAAATTCTGGTCTATATATTATTTTTATACCATACAATTATAATTAGTAGAATGAAAATAGATTAGTTTAATATTCTCTTTAGCATAACATATTCTGTGTATGTTTTTAAAACTAGGGTGATAATCTTTGCAAAAATGAATTGAAATATTGTGTCCTAAGCTCCTCTCAACACTTCTGTATTCCTCAATACCAGAACTCTCTTTTGGTTTAGAACTTTGCTTCTAAATAGTCCTGAATTCATTTAAAAAACCCTTTACTTAAGGAAAGAACAGGTGTTATCTATATTGGCTTTGCTTCACTAACTAATTGAAATTTAGGCTCAAGAGAACAATACCTTGGGAATTGAACTCAAGATTTAGCTTATTTCCATTGAGAACTGTATCTTATAATTCTAGAAAAAGCATATTGACCAGGCAGAGTATAGCTATGGTTTACTTTTGTTCAGAAGAGAAGGTAACGGGCTTTATTATGATAATTATAATATTAATAGGCAGCTGGAACCAGCTTTCTTTTACTAAGGGGATAGAAAAACTACTCTTATTAAAAATGTTGACTACTGTGTATTTATGAAATACAATTTTGGTGATCATAAAATTCCAGAATGCATTCTAAATATACTTTGTCAATGGTGTTTATTTAAATTGGTTGACCTATAATTGGAAGTCCCAGTCCTTCCTTAGTAATCTTAGGAATCTAGACATAAGGAAACTATTTTAAATAATTTCGGAGAATCCAAATTGTTTTGATATTTATTTATAAATAATTCAATTGCAAAAAAAAGTGTACAGAAGTTTAGAAGCCATCCAGGGGGATAAAAAAGAAAATTGATCTTAGTTATAGTGTGACTTCTTGTATTTTATTTAGAAACCATCCAGGGGGATAAAAAAGAAAATTGATCTTAGTTTTAGTGTGACTTCTTGTATTTTATTTTTTATATTTCATTCATATGAATTTCAATATAGGCTGAAACAGATGCAACACCTAGTAAGACTTAAAGAAAACTATATTTTAAAAAGTCACAGAAAAATGGGCTATATTCAAGATCTTGTTGCCAGGTGACGTATGATTTACTGCTAGTACCTTAAATTCTTTTGACTGCCAGATTATGCACCAAACCACCAAAACAGCATCTGTCTTGGAATAATCAGCCATTATAAGAAGAATATAAAATATACATTCTCTAATTTCACTTAACAGACAGAAAGTAGTTAACAGAAACTGGCAAGTATCAAAATCTTTAGTGGAAACAGAACGTATGTTCAAAAGATTTGTAATAAAAAAAATCAAATGTAATTAAACATTTGATTCTTTGAGTTAAAGTCATCTGATCAGAGAGAATTATTTGTAACTGAAGGTATCAATCTTCAAATTCTAGAAGAGTAAAGAACCTAAGAGCTCATCAATTCCAAACCATTAACTTTACAGTGTTTCAGACAAAATATCATTAATTTGGTTATACATGTGCAGGTCTGTCATTTTGAGGATGATTTAAATTATTAACTCTAAGTTGATTTCATACCACTGCTCAGTAAGGTGTCTAGCAAAGATGACCTAAGGGATGCTATCCAGCCTTAGTATTATTGAAATAAAAATAATAAGGTAAATTATGCATGCAAATTGATTATAAATAAAGGGATTCATTTTCCTCTTGAAATGCACATATCGTAACATTATTTAATATCAGTGTCAAACATCTGTCATTCTCATCACATCTTTATTCAGATGTGTGAAAGTAAAATATATTGGAACTATATATGCTGTCACTTTTCCTATAAATCCACGTGTATTACAAAATTTTGATTTGGTCACAGGGCCAGCAATAGGGCAAGAAGTTATAGGCAGTGGGTGTGTGTGTGTGTGTGTGTGTGTGTGTGTGTGTGTGTGTGTGTGTGTGTGTGTGTGTGTGTGTGTGTGTGTGCGCGTGCGCGCGCGCGCGCGCGCGCAGGTGATTAGCTAATCTGCAAAGTGAAATTCACCTGATCATCAACATACAGGAAGTTAGGGAACATCTGCTTTGAGAGCCTAAAACACCTTTCTTCTGAGTGTAAAGAACCAAAGAAAAATTGTGAAATAATCCAGTTTTGTCCTGGGAGCATTATTCTTTGCAACTGTTTCACTAATCTTTTGTTTATTTGTTTTTTTGTTTTATATCAAGACTCCTTGATGAAGGAAGCAGTATGTTACTTTACATTTTGACACAGCCTTCTTATATTAACTCCTGAATCCTCTCAGATAATATACGTGGACCTCCTAGCATTCATGTTTACCTTTGTTTCCTTTTTTCTATTTTTATCTCAAGATCTCAAATGTTACATAGCTAATCTGGTTATTGAGTCTCTGCTTATCATAATATCCTTTTCATTTTGTTATATGATAAAAATACGAATAATAGCATAGTTTCTGCTAGTCCAATGGATTTTACCTATTCATTATCTCTTTTTTTCTCTCAATAAACCTAGAAGATATGCTGTATAATCCTTATATCTCCATTTGAGACATATTAAAATTATAGATCTCTCTGTCAACTCACACTTGTATTCATATTGAGAAGAAGTCTCTTATGATCTTATGATGGAAGAGGATCTAACCTAAGGGGAGTTCATGGATGATGTGGCTTTGTGTACAGGTGTGAACAAAAAATGTATTGCTACTTCATTAACGTTCAGTCAGAGGCGGCTTTGAAAGGTAATGCTGAGGTGAAGCCCTCCCACTGTGCTGAGCCTTATTTAGGTGTCACACCTACTTATTGACTTTTGCTAAATAGAAGTAGCTTAAAATAAGTATGCATGTGAAATAAAAGGAGTAGTAAATGGCTTGGCTAGCTGGATGGGGCCTTGAAGGAGAATGATAGGACGGGCACGGATGAGGAGGTGTGGAGAAGAGGTGTATCGATGGCCATATGGGAGCGGGTCCCAAGCATAATGATCTTCAATTCACACGTTAACACACCAAAGAGCATCCAACACGGAAGCGGCCCTAGAAAGCTATGCAGTTCCAATAACTCATTCAGTGGATGTCAACCTACCCCTTTCTTCAGCTCTCTGGGAACAGGCTCATGAATAGAACAGCCATGGTCATCGGAGGTAGAGTCTAAACATGTGATACACTGCTTAGCCTTCCATTCTCCAAACTGAATTTAGCTGCTACTTTCGGCAAATGTGACAGAAACAGAAATCAATACTGAGCCCCTAATCAAACATCATTTTTTGAAGAGGCTAATTAGCCATGTAGTGATTCATTGATTATAACAGATACATGACACCCTGGAAATGCAGTAATTCTTATTGACTTGGATAAACATGACACAGGTACGGATTAGCCTTTCCTACTAAAAGTGTCATGGGCAGAACCACTGTCTAAGATCTGATAAAATATTTGATTCAGCCCGACCGACATCACACCACGTAATATCACCTTTGACCAAAGAAGCCACTTTATGGTGAAACAGAAATGGTGGCTGGCACGTAGTCGTGAGTACAGTAGTCATATCACATTCAACAGCTGCCAGAAGCTACTGGCCTAATGGGCTAAGGCAGGATTTCTAAACCCCTGCATGATTGACATTTTGGGCCAAATAATTCTTTTCTTGTGTGGTGGTTTTCTAGCACCTTACAGTATATTTATCAGCATTGCTGGGTTGCTGGACTCTACCCACTAGATTCCAGTGGTACCATCACCCAGCTGTGAAAAACAAAACTATTTCCAGACACTGGTAAATGTCCCTATGGGGCGGGATGGGGGTGTGGGACAGCAGACAAAGTCACCTCCAGTGTAGAACCACTGAGCTAACGGAGGAAACTTTCGAAAGGAAATCAGAGTTGCCAGGTTGGAGTAATCCTGTGACAATAGATGCTATCATCCAGGATGTGCTATCTATCTATCTATCTATCTTTTTTTTGTGTGTGTGGTACGCGGGCCTCTCACTGTTGTGGCCTCTCCCATCGTGGGGCACAGGCTCCGGACGCGCGGGCTCAGCGGCCATGGCTCACGGGCCCAGCCGCTCCACGGCATGTGGGATCCTCCCGGACCGGGGCACGAACCCGTGTCCCCTGAATCGGCAGGCGGACTCTCATCCACTGCACCACCAGGGAAGCCCTATCTATCTATCTTAAATTAATGATTATTACATGGTGTTATGCCCTTAATAGGTAGAATATTAGAATATATGGATCCAGGAACCTAGGGTATAAATAGGAGTGGGCCTTCCTTATGATCATCTAGGTTAATCCACTTGGGTAATTTGCAACTCTAGACTCTGGGTTTACTCTAGTTCCCAGAGTAAAGATACTTCTACTAGAGGGTATCATAAAAAACCCATTAAACTTTAAACTAGAGCTGTCCCTGGTAACCTTGGGCTCCTTGTGGCCAAGAGATGAGCAGGCAAGGAACAGAGTCACCAAAGTGAAAGGGATAATTAACTCTGATCATTAGAAGGAGTTAGGACTGCTGTCACCAAGTAGTAATGGAAAAGAATGTGTTTTGTCCCCATTGATCTATTTGTCTATCTCTTGGTAATCTTTAGCCCAATTTTGATAGTAAAAAGACAAATGTAGTAGTAGGGTGTGGTGACCAGGGTTCTCAGACTCCTGAGGGATGAGAGTCTAGCTCACGGCGCACAGGAAGCCACCTAGACTAGCAGAGGTGTTAAACCAGAGTAAGAGGAGTCAAGTATGGGTCAAAGAGGAAGAAAATGCTGAAAATCCGCTGTGGCTCTGAAAACAGCTGGAGCGGCAGGCCTGCAATTTATTCCACTCATCTTCCTCTTATAAAATTCTCAGTTATAGAGATTAATGAGGATCTTGAACGAGCTGTTCCCAGATGTTATGAACCTACACTATGAAGCAAGTGGATATGAGCCGCACATGGGCTGGACTGTGGCGGCTGATGTGGTGCATCACCCAGATTTCCCCTTCAGGAATGGGGCGCTCACACTCTGGGGGGGGGGGGTTGGGCTTCCAATGACTCACAGCTGAGACACTTACAGGCACTTGCAGTTAGCCGAAGGGAGCTACTTCACCCTAGGTTTCACTCCCTCCAGGGGCAAACCACACCCAAAACTCGGTCAGTGTGGGGAGATAAAGACCTGTCCCCCTTGCCTCAACTTGGGACAAATATTAAGAGCTGTCCCAACTCTAGAACTTCTCATAAAATTGATTGTGACTTCTCTTCCAAATGCACTGGAGTTCAACTTTCTCCACCCAAGTCTCCTTCTCTTACTTCTTGCAGAAGATTTCCCCAACAGCACTCTCCAATTAACTCCCTGCATAGAGTCTCTTCTCCAAGTCTTTTTCATGGGAAACCCAACTTAAGATAAGGACAAACATCAAGCTATGTTTCTCAAGTTGCACTGAATAGTTCGTCTATGTAAATTTAAAAGAGACAAACAGCTCATGCAGCTCAATATCAACAAACAAACAAACAAACAAACAACCCAGTCAAAAAATGGGTGGAAGATCTAAATAGACATTTCTCCAAAGAAGACATACAGATGGCTAAAAAGTACATGAAAAGCTGCTCAACATCACTAATTATTAAAGAAATGTAAATCAAAACTACAATGAGGTATTACCTCACACTGGTCAGGATGGCCATCATTAAAACGTCTACAAATGATAACTGCTGGAGAGGGTGTGGAGAAAAGGGAACCTTCCTACACTGTTGGTAGGAATGTAAACTGGTACAGCCACTATGGTAAACAGCATGGAAGTTCCTTAAAAAACTAAAAATAGAGTTACTATATGATCCTGCAATCCCACTCCTGGGCTTATATCTGGAAAAGATGAAAACTCTAATTCGAAAAGATACATGCACCCCAATGTTCATAGCACCACTATTTACAAGAGCCATGACATGGAAGTATGTCTATCAACAAATGAATGGATAAAGAAGATATATATATATATATATATATATATATATATATATATATATGTAGATATATATAGATATATATAGATAGATACATAGATATATCACAATGGAATATTACTCAGCCATAAAAATGAATGAAATAATGCCATTTGCAGTAACATGGATGGACCTAGAGAATATCATACTAACTGAAGTACATCAGACAGAGAAAGACAAGTATCATATGATATCTTATATGTGGAATGTAAAATATGATACAATGAACTTATTTACAAAACAGAATCAGACTCACAGAAATAGAAAACAAACTTATGGTTACCAAAGGGGAAAAGGGGGAGAGGGATAAATTAGGAGTTTGGGATTAGCAGATACAAACTTGTGTATATAAAAAAGATAAACAACAAGCACCTACTGTATAGCACATGAAACTATATTCAATGTCTTGTAATAAACTATAATGGAAAAGAATCTGAGACAGAATATATATATATACACACACACATACATATATAACTGAATCAGTTTGCTGTATACCAAAAACTAGCACAACATTGTAAATCAACTACATTTCAATAAAAGAAAAAAAGAGAGAAAATAATTCTCCTCTGAAATCTAAATGAGAAATGAGGTAGAAATTGTGAATTATTAATTGGCATTAAAATTTTATTCCTTGCATCATGCCTAGTGGGTACTAACTCCATTTCTCCTTTATGTTGTGTCCCTGGGAAAAGGGGAATTAAACTAAAATATGCCCAAGGAAAAGTGAGGATAAACAGTTATGAATCCTGGCTGTATCAATAACTGAGTTTCTTCTTTGGACATTTACTTATAATTTTTGTTACATTAAATATATATTTACCCTTCTGGGGTATTTGAAAATATCCATCGTGACTAGTAATAAATAATTATTTTCAGAAAAAATCAGCATCTTTTTTACAATGAGGAAAAAGTCTATTATTCAAATTTTAAGTTGAATTTTGAAGTGCATCTCTCTCCTCCAAATCTCTAGAGTTTAAAATATTTAATGCTTTGAAAATTAATTTTGAAACCTGTGGATAATCTCAAACTCAGTGGTCTTACATCGATCTTAAACATGGGTGACTCAGCTCTTTGATGTTAGTACAGGGCAAGAATTTTCAGGTATTGTTAATGTGGCTCAGAATTCTTTGAATAAATTTAGATTCCTAGCAGATAATTGACCTAAGTGTATGTATAAAGTACATAGTTACTACATACTACAACATACTCCTGTTCATCAGGCCGAGATTTTTTTTTGTCATCTTGTGACATGTCTTTCAAATTCACGTTTGAAGAAGTTACAAATGTCAGGGAGGCCCCTATAACTTAAATAAATAAAACTATATTTCCACACATAAATAATATGTGGATGCAGTTTTATGCCACAATAGAATTTCCCAAGTTAATCTCAATAATTATTTATTAGGTCTAAATGATTACCCCAATATCTTAGCTAATTTTTGAAAAAAAATTTAAATACATTTATGGTAAAAAAAAAAGAGGAAATTTAAGTACACATACACATTCCAGGAAGTAACTGAGCATAGCAGATCTCAGCCCATTATCTGAAGTTGGCAAGGATATTTCATTTCATACATCATTTAGAGACTAATTTGCCACAATGATTCTGTAAATATAGTAGTTCTTAAGATGTCATCAGAATGAGAATGGGAAAAAAAAAATTTGTTTTCAACAAATGCCTATGCCAAGATGTGCATAGCTGGTGAACTCTCCAGTCCTGTCAGGGGTATATTCACATTTGACTGAGCTAATATGCCTGACTTTTTGTAAGCTCAAAAATGAGATAAAATAAACAACAAAAATGACTTATTTCAAAACAGTGACTTAATTTTCATTTGTTTTGAAGGATCCATAATATTTAACAGCACATAAATTAGACGCTGGAATGTAATGGATCATTCCCTGTCAATATTTAATTCATAATTACGTTTCCTTTGGGGCCAATTTAGAGATAAGGTAAATGAGAGAAAATGGGCCCAATTGTCCTAGAAAGATAAGTCAATGTCAAACCCTGGCTATAAACATGAACTAGCAAATTACGTAAAGAGATATAAAAAAGAAATAATTTACGAAGTTCATTAATTGCTTCTCACAATATTGGACAAAGTACCTACATGCCCATCTTTTTCCAAATGTGTCAACAATATAACATTAAAGAAGATGTCAATCAAGAACTTTTGCAATCAATCAGGACATCCAGGACCCTAGTAAGATATAAAATAAATAAATAAATATCCAAGTCTTTGTCTTAACAGGTTTATAATTTAAAATAGGAAACATATCATAATCATTTATATATCAAAAATTTATAGAAAAAGAAAGGGAGATACTGTAAATAGATAGATACCTACATACATGGATAGAGGGATTAAGAGGTAGATAGATATGGATATTACTGAGTATGTAGCTTTTTATCAGACAATTTTCCAAGCAATATAAAATTTTAACTCATTGAATCTTCAACAAATCCTGTGTTATCATTAGTATTTAAAAAATGAAGAAGTTGAGATTTTAAAAAGTTAATACACTTGATGAAATTCCAATAGTTAAGAAGTGATGGATAAAGTAATCCAACATGCCTGCCTGGCTTCAAAGCAAGTACTCAACCATGATGCTCGCTACTTTCCTCTCTATAAATAGGGTATTACATTTAGCATTAAAATGCTGGAATTATTTAAAAGAAGCCTTAAATTGTTTCTTGGAGATCATTACTGTGCACCCAGATTCTGAGTAGGCCAGGTGGTAGTGTAGGACTCTGCATTTTTAAAATAAATTTTTATTATTTATTTATTTATTTATTTACGGCTGCATTGGGTCTTCGTTGCTGAGTGTGGGCTTTCTCTAGTTGTGGCGAGCAGGGGCTATGCTTCGCTGCGGTGTGTGGACTTCTCATTGCAGTGGCTTCTCTTGTTGTGGAGCATGGGCTCTAGGTGCGTGGGCTGCAGTAGCTGTGGCGCACGGGCTTAGTTGCTCCGCGGCACGTGGGATCCTCCTGCACCAGGGTTCGAACCTGTGTCCCCTACATTGGCAGGCGGATTCTTAACCACTGCGCCACCAAGGAAGTCCCTCTGCATTGTTTTATAAACACACCAGGTAATTTTGTTACAACTGGTGCATCATCCACAATATGAAAGCACTTACAGAACGCACCTTGTAGCTATAATTCAATGCAAAGGTAAAATATGTTTCATTAAGGGAAAATAGATAGACACCACAGGGGATTACTTCCAGTTTTGTTTGTAGCGCAAGCAGCCACAATCTAAGAGAAGAGAATTTTAAATGAGCAATTTAAACGGTGTAATCCACAAAACCAACAGCTATCGTCCCATGAATTTTCTCACTGACATCATTCACAATGTAGCTATTCGGTTTTACCTTCTCTTCATAAGGTCAGCAGCTAACGTTTTTAAATTCTGAATTCTGAAATAGTTGTAGATTTACATACAATTATAAGAAATAATACAGAGAAATTCCATTTATCATTCGAGACATTTCCCTCCATTGTAACATCTTGCATAACTAGTAAAAGGTCATAACCATAAATTTCCTAACCATATAACCCACTGATCTTATTCAGATTTCATATTTTATAGGCATTCATTTATCTGTTTGTCTTTAGTTCTACAAAATTTTATCTCATGCATAGATTTTTTTGTGTGTGTGACCACCATCAGAGCCACAGAATATTTTCATCTCAAGGATCCCACAGTGAAACCTTTCTAAGGCCACAGCTACAACCTTCCTTCTCTCTTTGATAATCCCTAGCAACCACTAATCTTAATCTCTATAATTTTTCTGTTTCATAATGCTATATAGATGGAATCACAGCATATATCTAACCTTTTGAGATTGGCTTTTTTCACTCAATGTATTGATAATTCCCCTGAATTCAGCATCATACAAGTTGTTGCTTATGTCAATGGTTGTTGCTTCCTTATTATTGCTAGTAGTACACCATAGTATGAACGTACCACATTTTGTTTAACTATTTACCTGTCGAAGGATACTCGGGTTGTTTCCAGTTTGGGGCTCAAATCAAAAGCCAAGACTCATTCTTAATACTTTTTTATTTCATCAGTTCCTACATCCAATTATCAAGAAACTCTTATTAATACTACTTGCAAATATATCTCAAATCTATCCACCTTTATGGGATACATTGTCTAAGTCATTATTGTCTCTTTCCTGCCATGCAGCCACAAGTCCTTTAATTGGCAACTTTGTCTCCTTATAAGCCACAGTGATTACAGGTAGTCTTTTTACTAGCCTCAGAGTTTCTCCACGACCTGGTCTCTCTCTCATCTGTTACCAACTGCACCCTCACCCTTTGTCAATAAGATTTAGCCACACTGGTCTTCTTTTCTTTCTTAAGCTTATTTTTTCGGGGTCATTGCAAGTGCCAGTCCTCTGCCTGAAGCATCTCTTAGCCTTACTGACGCTTGGCCAACTCAAATGTCACCTCCCCAGGCAGATCTTTCTTAACCTCCATATCTAATGTTGAACACACCCATCTCACTTGTACGCTGATGGGAGCTTGCGTCAATTTCTTTTCAAGATGTGTCACCACTGAAATAACCCAATGTGTTTATTGTGAATCACTCACATAAGAATATTAGCCACTTGCTAGCTTAAAATGTCTCTCTCTTACTCACTGCTGTATTTCCAGAACTTGAATGGTATGACACCTGGAATATAGTACTTACTAAATGTTTGTTTAATAAATACATGCATTAATCTATCTGTTTATCACCTACCTATCAAATGTTCTTTAAAATATGAACTGAAGTTAATCTGGCAATCTGTTCTCTCAAATTCATACATTGTGTGCCTTAAACCCAAAATTCTTCATTTTTCCTTAAATAGCATATGCCCTTCCCCATTTTCTTTCCTCCTCATAGAATATTTAATTTCCCCAGTCCACACTCCTTCTTTGTTTGAGAAACTCTTACAGTAGTTTGGGATGAATCAGGAAAAATATTCCCTGATCTTACAACAAGGTTGTAAACGCTAAGCAGAAAGAAGGGACTTTTGGCTAACAATCAGTATTTCAGCTGTTTTGCTGCTCGAGAGTCCAAAGTACATAGTTCTACTACAACATACCCATGTTCATCAGGCCGAGATTTTCTTTGTCATCTTGTGACATGTCTTTCAAATTCACGTTTGAAGAAGTTACAAATGTCAGGATTTGGTGGAGGCAGGCGTGAAGGCACGTGAAGAGAGTTTCCAAACTCTGAAGTTCTTATTCACAATTCATTGCTTGTAAACTTATTCCTCAACTTGGCATGCATTTCTGTTACCCTTCTTCCTTTTATTTCACCACCAATGTGCAGGCCAGCTGTCCCACCATGTTTTTGAATAGGGTACCATTATCCATGCAGTAGGGACTTTAATATAGAAAAAAATATTCTTTGTTAATGTTAACTATCACTAGCAGAATGAGATGTTTAAAATAATGCATAAGGAGGCAAAAAAATTGAGTATTAAAAAATCCCTAGGTACATAAATATACTTCTGATAGCAGGGCAGCTTAGGTCAGCAGCCTGCTTTACCTAGAGGAAGGCTTTGACAGTCTTCATGCTTTGGTTGCTCAATAGTATTCCGTCAGGAGTAAATTGAGTTTCTGGTAACACATTTGCTCTAAAGCAGCATAAAAACTAATGACTGTGTCCAGCTATGCACACTGCCGGCAGCTACAGGATGCCAGGATAATTGCTTAAGTTTGGATTTCTGATACACTTGCTCAATCAAAGGCTGTTTTGAATATTGGCAGACCAGACAATAAACTCATTGTTCATTTTCTGGATAGACAGAGACTCTGAAACTGGCTTATCTCCCTTCAGAACTCTGATTATTTCAGCAATGATGGTGTCCTTTCAATTTTCCACCCTGGCATCCCATTACAGAGCACAAAGACTTTCAAACTATGGAATGAAAAATGTTGGGGAAAGGCCAACTTGAGGACAGTGTTTGGGATTGTAAGACTTCTTATATACTTGTCAGAGTCCTAGTTTTAAATAAAAATAGTAACTCTTAGGGTTAAAAGAAGACTTGGATGCTAGTAGGTGATAAATGTGTAGACCTGTTTGACCTCATGTCCTGTAAGGGTATGCTTTTTCTTCTTGCAGTTATTCATGGGTTTATTCTTCAATACTTCCCTTGTAGTTTCTCTTATTACTTCCTCTATTCTACCTCCTTTTTTATGCGATGTCTTTCTTCAGTAACATTTATTGGGTATGCATTTACATTTATGGTACACTAAAATAAAGGAGAGAGAAAGACTTTACCAGGTAAAGAGAAACTGAGGCAGTTTGTCTGCACTAGTCCTGCCCTACAAGAATTACGAAGGGGAATTCTTCAAGTTGAAATGCATAGATATTAAACAGCAACATGAGAGTATGTGAAAGTACAAATCTCACTGGTAAAGTAAATATACAGACAAACACAGAATATTGTAATGATGGCATGTAAATCACTTTTAATCCTAGTATAAAAGTTAAAAGACAAAAGTATTAAGAATAATTGTAACCACAAAAATGTTTTAGTGGATGCACAACATAAAAAGAAGTAAACGCTGACATCAATAACACAGTGTAGGGGGTGGAAATAAAAGTGTAGAACTTTTGTATTGAAGTTAAGTTGTTATCAGCTTAAAATAGATTTTGGAACTATGAGAGATTGGATGCAAGCCTCGGGTAACCACAAGAGAAAGATCTATAGCAGATACACAAAAGATAAAGAGAAAAGAATCCAAGTACATCACCACAAAAATGATTAAACCACAAAGAAAGACGGCAAGAGAAAAGGAACAAGAGAAGTACAAAACAGACAGAAAACAGTTAACAAAGTGGCAGTAATACGTCCTTACTTATCAATAATTACTTTAAGTGTAAATGGATTAAACTCACCAATCAAAAGACGCAGAGTTACTGAATATATTAAAAAAACAAACAAAAAAAGACGCAAGCCCAAACTATATGCTGTCTACAACACACTCGCTTTAGATTTAAAGAGATCCGGAATTAAATTAAAAGTGAAGTTATGATTTTTGCTTTAAAGAAACATATTTGAAGAATTCAAAAACATTCTTAATGTTTCAAAAGAATTCTCAGTTCCAGTTTTATCACTATGCCTCTGTACTTTTTCTTCTATTCTTAATATCCTATAAAAATGATTTCTTCCCCTAGGTTTGAAATATAGAACCACACATATGACTCCCAAACCTACATGTGCAAAGTCATATCCTCAAAATTTCTCTTCATTTGGTCGACCTCAAATCATCCAGTGTCTACACTCATCAGTTATCAACTCCTTCACCTCAAACACAGACAGGCATTTTATTACTGGTCATTTTCCATTATGCCAACCTAAACAATGCTTCATTCCCTTAGCATTAACATAATCACCTCCCATATACATTTTGATGATCATTTCTTTTGATGGTTTTCCTTTGCTTTCATTTTCAGAAGTTTCACAATAAGGAACAGAAACATTTTCTCAGATAAAATTATATGAGCGCATAGATAAAGTAAAAACAAGTAGAGCTCAGAGCCACATTCATAGAAGTTCCGTTCCTTGAAGAAAACAATTTAGTTAGAAACTCAGCAACTTACAACTAGAGTCCTTAATAGCTAGCTTCTTATTCACATTTTCTTATTTATTTCATCTTTAGACATTAGAAAAATAACAAAATTTCAGAGACGTCATAGAGTGAATTTTGTGGCTCACCAGGGCCCAAAGGACTCATTAAAATTCACAGATTCAAAACTCACTCTATCAATGCATCAAGAGTTTGCTTTGAGAATGATGCTCATCAAACCAAGATGATGGAAACCACTGTGTTTATTATACTTGGGCTTTTCCAGATTTATAAAAGCCAGGTAGGAGCTAGATCACTCTCTGCATCTTATTGACCTTCTTAACTCTGGCTGAACCACCAAATTTAAAGCCTGTTACTGTTGAAAATTTATTTTTTTTCCTTTCATATTATTTCACTGACTTCCGCATGCTTTTCTGCTTTCTGAAACATGTGAGTATTGCCTTTATTCCACCTATGTTAGTCTAATAAGTCCAGCTCATCTACCATATCCAAAGATACTTCAACATTTTGAAGCCTTGGAGCCTCTACTGAAGACATGGTCTCTGTGGGTGTGGGTGTGGGTGTGAGTGTGCATGCAGGTGCACACTTGCTGGGTTGAAGAGTGTCAAAGGTCATAAGGAAGACACGTGGACTTCCGAGACTTCTTCAGCTGGTTTTACCTCCCCCATCTTACCATCTTATATTTTCTCTTGGTCCCTTAATTTGGTCAACATCTGGGCTCCCTCATGTTCTAGCCTAAGACCCAAGTTGTTATCAAGGTATTTTCCTACAAAGATTCTCTAACTTCTCAAAAGAATTTTGGTAAAGATGAAAGCTTCTAGACAAAAAATAATTGGGGGGAAAAAAAGAGAATTTGATAGTCTTAAGAGATGCATTGTTGCACCAGATCAATCTTATCAGTACCTTTCCACCTGGTGACTAGAGCACACGTATCTACTACCTAGTGTTTCTCTCTCTTGGTCAGTTTTCCTGAAAAACAGACATACTTAGTTCCTGATTTTGTACAATGTGTGCATATCTCAGCACATGCGTCACCTTCTTTTCATCTTGACACATTCTTTCTCCAAAAACACTAAGATGTGTTCCAGTCCTGAGGATACACTCCTTTCATCTTGATATTTTTCAGGTCTCTTCACTTACAGAATCACAGACATTGTTTTGTCATAGATGACTTGCAGAAATAGCAACACTCCTCCCTTATATATTATTATTCATTTAAATACCAGTAGGATGTTTATTTTCAACCTCTGGAGCAAATTCGAGTAATTCTTTCTATGCTGACTATACAATAGGTTCTTTAGGCCTAATGTTAATCTTTGTACCCCAGGAAAAGCCCTAGTTCCAGCTCTTGATGGCTTTTTATATCAAATCACAGGCTTTTTATAACAAAGCCACAATTATTAATATGCAGGATATGTTTCAGAAAATATTTTCTGAAGAGAATAGAGTGAGCAAATACCTGATGTTATTTAGAGTTGGAAAAATACCACCGTCATGTAAACAAATGACTACTTCACATATATAGGTGTGTACTGTGTATGTGTGTATTTATCCTACACCTTACTTTCCCTGAAGTGAATCCATGTGTACCATGGAAAAATAAGTTTTTCTTAATTGTTTACCTTTAGCTCTAGGAAGAAAGGTAAACAATTTATGGAATCATTTGGCCAGTTTTAGACCACTGAAACATTCCACCAGGAAAACTAGTAGTCCAATTTTCATTTTCTAATCTTTCTTTGGATCTCTGCTTGGTACTTGAAGTTTTCTTTCAAAATGGATGTAAGGGCTGTAAAGGTTAAGAGAAGACAGAAAACCTAATGCTTTAAAGTTCACTTATCCTTTATCCAACATAAATTCTCTGGGAGGAGAGTTCACTGAAAGCTTACCAGTCCTTCCTATTGTTTGATATCTTTTTTTTTTTTTTTTTTTTTTTTTTTTGCGGTTCGCGGGCCTCTCACTGTTGTGGCCTCTCCCGTTGCGGAGCACAGGTTCCGGATGCTCAGGGTCAGCGGCCATGGCTCACGGGCCCAGCCGCTCCGCGGCACGTGGGATCCTCCCGGACCGGGGCACGAACCCGTGTCCCCTGCATAGGCAGGCGGACTCTCAACCACTGCGCCACCAGGGAAGCTCCTGTTTGATATCTTGACACCCAGTTAATCGGGGCTTCAAGAGTTTAGCTCAACTTCAAAAAGAAGAAAAATAAAACTCCCTTTTTCTCCCAGACCTTTCTGCCCTATAAAGGTCTATTTTATAACATCATATTTATGCATTTTTAAACTCTCGATTTTATTAGTTTTGTGGAAATTACACATTGTAATGAATTACACATCTTACCTAATAATACAGTAGCCTTAAGATAGAAGCAAAGTATTTAGAAGAGAGTCCACTCTGGGTAACCCAGCTGGTGTGAGTAAGTTCAATTACTATAATCTCCAGTGCTGTCAGCCTCAAGGCCAAATGAATGTCTGTGAGAAATGAATATTTTCTGGAGATTCACCGGCTTGAAATAATCCAAGCCCTCAAAGCTATTAAGAATGGGTGCTCTCAGGTGGAACAACGGATCAAGGGGCCACGGTTTCAGTTTTTAATGTTCAATACAATTAATTTTGCAGCCATACACTTGTCGGTTAAAACTACTGGATAAAGTATATTCAGAAGTAATGTTTATGTTTACATGTTTTACTTTCTTTGGATTTTCCCATGTTTCCTGTGTCTGAGCGCCAGATTTGTGTGTTCTTTCTCATATTTCTCCGATAAAGTCTGCTGGCCCCAAATGTGGACATATCCTTTTGAGTAGTTTTATAGCCATCTTTTCAGGGAAGATACCTGGAACATGATGCGTATCAATAAATATTGGTATTTACGGATAGTTCTTATTTCCAGTTTCTAGTAGTTTTTCAAAAAAAACTGGAATCTTTCTTGTGCCAGGAAATGACAGCCAGTAGACTTGGGTCTCGGTGACGGTTCCACGAAGTTACTGCTCCCTGAGACTAAATATATCAACCCAGAATCTGCATATTACTGTGGCTTTTTCAGTGCCCTGTGATCCCTCCTGAATCCCTGAAAAGATATTCAACCATAATTCTAGAGTACATACTAATTTATGTACTGAACCCAAAGATAATTTGATCACCAGGGATGGCAAACAACTCACAGCAATGTTTTTTTGTTTTCTTTCCTCTAGCTGCCAAGAAAGGGTTGGAGAAAGTTTTTCTTCTTCCTTTCTAGGTTCTTTGGCTGGTATATTAATTAAATTCATATAAGATAGATTAATATAAGAAAAACAAAGTTTAATACTACGTATACCTCCTTATACATAGGAGAGACCCAGAAAAACAGAGTAACTCTCTGAAATAGCCAAAGCCACCACCTTAAATACCATCTCCAGCTAAAGACAAAAGAAGATGTTGTGGGACTGGGGCATTGGTACAGATTACCAGGAAAAGCACAGTAAACAAGGGTATGGTTGTTATGCAGATTTAATTGGGCACCTTCTCCATTTGTAAATGTTTCTAGAGATTTAGTTATTCTTCTCTTCCTGCTACAGCTAGGGAGACAGCATTACAAATGGAAATTTTCCATATAAATGTAAATGTTTCTAGCAAAAGGGTAACTCCTACTCAGTTTCCAGAGCTTCATCCCTGTCTGCTGTTTCTTAAAAAGAACTAGCTTAAAAAAATCGATATGCCAAACAGGCATACTTTGGGGTGGTATATTTTGCTCCCCTTCAAAACTCATATGAAATTTGAACTTTAATAATTACAAGTGTATTGACAACCTATAGTTGAAATTTTGAGTAGAAAGTTTTGAGTTGGAATGCTCACTTATAAAGGACACTAGGATAGAAAATTAAGTACCCTGACATAGCACACAGATATTTGATAGCTATATTAAATTTATATTAAAGAAATATAGCATGATGTTGAATAAAGATTCTGTGAAGAGTTTTAGCAAATGGAAAGCATTTCTTTATAAAGCAATTTTTCTAGTTACATAGTTGAGATTAGCAAATAAGATAGTTCATTGCAAATATAATCTTCAAAGTTTTACTGGTGTTTTTCATAGTTTTGTTTTTTATATGACTTATAGGTTTATTACTTTTTCTATAATTAAATATCTTAATTAAACCTACATAGAGCCTGAATTTAAGACTGAGTGATAAAAAACATTCTGATATTAAAAGTAGTTGTTGGTACATAGAGTGAAAAAATATTTGCAAAAATGTTAGAGTTAATATTTAACTTTGATGGTTAATGATAGAAATGATGGTTAATATTTATAACTTAGAAAATAAACATGAAAATATATTAAAGACCTTAAGATTTTTATGTTTTATCATTCACTAATTTATTTATTTATCTGCCAATATTCTAAGTAAAGGTATAGTTACTTTTTAATTAATTAATTAATTTTTTGGCTGCGTTGGGTCTTCATTGCTGTGTGCGGGCTTTCTCTAGTTGTGGCAAGCGGGGGGTTGTGGTGCACGGGCTTCTCATTGTGGTGGCTTCTCTTGTTGCAGAGCATAGGCTGTAGGGTGCGTGGGCTTCAACAGCTATAGTTCGTGGGCTCTAGAGCGCAGGCTCAGTAGTTGTGGCGCACAGACTTAGTTGCTCTGCGGCATGTGGGATCTTCCAGGACCAGGGCTCAAACCCGTGTCCCCTGCATTGGCAGGCGGATTCTTAACCACTGTGCCACGAGGGAAGCCCAAGTATAGTTATTAACACTAAAAAAATTTAAATCTGATTTTTAACTACTAAGATATTATATAAAAGATAGGGCTGGGGTTCCCCAAAGAAAGAAAACTAGGCATGGCTTTCTTTACATAAGGGAAGCCATTTTTGGCCTAGGCCCTTTTGTGAGCTAAGCCTGGCCAAGATGCTTGCTCTTGAACGGGTCTCAGCAATTAATGATGTTAAGGCAACAAAAGAATGCAGAGACACTGCCTGTTTGCAGGCAAGAAAAGTAACAATAGCAGCATCAGTTGTAACATCAGTTGTAAAGATTCCTAGTTCTGTTTTTATGGTAAAGATTAGCCTGCAGTGCTCAACCACCAGGTCAACCAGAACCTTAGGGAGGATGACATTGACCTTTTCTGACCCTCCTGACTTCAATCAACTCAAGCTTGGACTCTGTCTACCACCCAAACGCCTTCATGAATATGCTTGTACTTTTAGCTTAAAACTTCCCCAATCTTGCTGTTTGGGAAAGATCCCTGGTGTTCTCCCTACTTGCTTCAAGTAATAAAACCTTCCTTCTCCCAGTCTTTGGCCTGGTTGTGTCTTTTGGCTCAACACTCACCAAGAGGCAAACCCAGTTTTCGGGTAACAGTACTTAATCAAGGAAATCCATTTCAAATAATTTAAGAGGCATAACTATTCATTTCAGAGCTGTGTACCTCTGAAACCAAGTCCCCCTAAAATCAAGTTTCCCGGCCAAGTTTATGATTAATCTCTCTATCCAATACTTTATTGCCTTTCTTGTCTTGCATGTGTTCCCCTCAGGATTGAGGAATAACAAAGAAAAGGGGGACTTGAACCCCAGCAGGACCCTGTGGGGCCCTCCCGGGTACAAAAGCCCCTCCATGACACACTCCCTCCCCCCCACCCTGTTTCTTGTTTGTAGACAAAGGCTTTAGTCTCCTAGGCCTTCCCTGAGTTTCAAAGAGCCGGCAGCAGCAGTTACTAATTAGAGAAGTGAGGAAATGCAGAAACAAAGGAAAAGCAGTCAAGAAAAAAAAGTTCAGGGATATAACAATCCTAGTTCCTCCTCAAGAGATATACATAACAATCTGATGCCTATCTTGGAGTTGTTCTGCAGAAACTAAGATTCCTACCCAGGTGGAGGAGGATAACTAAGATTCCTGGAACACCACTCTGTTACCTCACCACCAACCAATCAGAAGAAAGTCATGCCCCCTGCAACCCACATCCCAAGTGTTGCTTTCAAAACTCTTCCCTGAAAGCCACCAGAGTTCAAGTTTGGGTCTTTTGAGCACGAGCCACCCTTTCTCCTTGCTTGGCCCTGCAATAAACCTTTTTCTGCTTCGGACTGATGTTTCAGTTTCTTTGGCCTCACTTCGTGTTTGTACACAGACTTCGGTTTGACAATGCCTCTCTTACCTGTGTCAGAAAACGGAATTTTACGTTTTGATTTTTTTCTTTGAGGGCCACATATGACTACAGTCTTGGACATACTCTAGAACTGGGTGTGTAACTTTTCTTTATTCTGTCTCTATCTCTGCTCTAGCTTTGAGATGTTTCTATCTAGGCTGGCCTTCCTGCTCCTCAATATTTACCACTGACATGGCACTGAGTATCGGAGAGGAACAAAATTTGCCACCCCCAAATATGTCTCATTGGAGTAAGGATTATTTTAGAATGATTTTTTTTTTTTTTGCAGTACGCAGGCCTCTCACTGTTGTGGCCTCTCCCGCTGCGGAGCACAGGCTCCGGACGCGCAGGCTCAGTGGCCATGGCTCACGGGCCCAGCCGCTCCGCGGCCTGTGGGATCCTCCCAGACCGGGGCACGAACCCATGTCCCCTGCATCGGCAGGCAGACCGCCAACCACTGTGGCACCAGGGAAGCCCTAGAATGATTATTTTTAAAAAACAGCAGGCAAAGAAATAAAGCACTGAAAGCTGAGTAGAAGTTATTCTGTAAGAGACATCTACCTGTATAAGAGCAATCTCCATTTGAAAGGGTGTCTCCCTCTCTGTACCAGCAAGAGAAAGATGACAAGATCTCTAGAAGCTCTTACCAATGAAGAAAGCAAGGACCTAAATCTGCATAACAAATTCTCCTATGTTTACCATGTTTGCCCTGATAGCCTCACACAGCTGGCTTTCCCAGTGCCCAATATCTTCTTTTGCTTTAGCTCAAGATGGTATTTAAGGTGGTGGCTTGGGCCATTTTGGGGGCATTACTCAGTTTTTCCTGGATATCACCCATGTGTACAGGAGGTATACATGTTATTGTATTTACGGTTTTTTGTTTTGTTTTGTTTTCCTGTCAATCTGTCTTTTATTACAGGGGGTCTCAGCTAAGACATTAGAAGGGTGGAGGGGAAATTATTTTTCTTCCTTGACAGTATTCTGGAACTTCTCCCAACACCTTTATTGTTCAGGGTGGAAAGAAGCATCCTTTGTACGGAATTTGTAACTTGATTGAGCTATTAACCAAAAACACATATTTGATTAAAATACAAACATGAGAAAAATAGAAAAAGCTGTGAAAAATAATTCCAGGAAATCAACCAAGTCTCGTGCATTAAATTTCACTTACTATTCACAGAACAAAAATACTCTTCAATTTCTTATTGATCTGACAAAGCCTATCTCAATAGGAAACCCTGATGAAAGGAAAAGGTAAGACTAGGATTTGCCTGTCTTAAACAAAATCCTTCATTTTACACAATGACAACTCTATTTAGTTTTTAGTACACTGAACAGAGTGCAGGTACTACATATGGAAAACATCATCGTAATGAAAAACAGATGCTCCGGGAAGTAAGCATTTTGCTCATAGAGAATTGAAAATACCTCTGGGAGGTTGTTTAGCTTATATTAAAGTGCCCCCTTGAGGATAAAAACATGACTACATGACCAAAAGTATTAACTGAACCACCCAATGCTTTAATTGAATCACGAAAATAAATTTTTCAAATGGTCATATGTGTATTAAAACTAGTGAAGATCCATCTCTTTTTGTAAAGCAAGGGATAATTTGCATGCCTTCTTTCCTATTTACTCTGTTAAAGAGAAAGAATTCTGCAAGAAAAGCTGCCTAATCTAACAGGTAGGAATTTTGTCCATTTCTCATTGTTTAAGACATATAACTTTTGTTATCGTGGAAAAAATATTATTTTCAACAACACCATTGAATTTCTGACAAAAAAAGAACTTCCTGTGATTATATTCTACTTCAGAGTCTCAGGCTTTTCCAAGGCATTAATGAGAGAGGTTGATGTGTCCCTACTTCTTCTGTTCACACGGGTTATTGCTGAATCTCCCGATTTTCAATCCAGTGGCCACTTCTGGTTGGGTAACTCCCTTGTGGCTGCCACACAGCTTTGGTGCATGCAGATTTCAGTGGGAACTTAAAATACTGGCTGCTAAGACGTTCCACGAAGTTACCCTTCATAGTGATTTTGCTGCTTCCGTAGCGCCCTGACCAAAGACGGGTCACTCTTCTTGGCCCTTCTCTTGAGTTTAAAGAAATATCTTTATGTTTCTGTAAATAAAAAATAAATTCTATCTGTTTGCTCCTTCAATATACTCATTATGTACCTGAAAATTTCCTTCTTCTAAAAGTTGAAGCTTTAAAAAATAAATGCAAAGACATCTATAAGCTCTTTCTTTTTTTCAGTTCTGCTAACTTTTCTCTCCTGTGACAATGAGCATAAAACCTCCCACCCCCATAAAGAAGAAGAAATAAAAGGGAAAATTGCAAAGAAGAAACAGATATTTTCTCAAAATAATACTCTGCTAATTCAAAGATTAGGCTACTTAGAGTACTACTAAATGTGGAGATATAACCAGTTTAAGAATATATAGGCATCTAGATATCTAGGTTCATATACCAAAAATAAATTTTCTATAAAATTCAGATATTATATTTTAGGGTTTTTTTCCAAATTTAAATAAACTTTACACCTTTGGAGGTTTGTCTTGTCAAAAAAAAAAAAAAAAAAAATGGAGACCAGCCTTGAAAATTCCTGAGCAGACAAAACCAGTTTAGTCCCACAAACAAAGCACACTTTATCTTAAATTGCAAGATAAATTGGACCTGGGTCATTTCTTGTTCATGCCTCTGGAAATCATAAGCAAAACCTGAACTGTTTCCCAAGGTTGGTATGAGGTAACCAGTAACCAGTTCTTATGAGTTAAGAAAAGTCTACTATTGCAACCAATCGCTGTGAAAAATAAAGTCACTGTTTTCTCACTATTTAAGCTGCTTTATAACAATAAACCCCTGAGCCTCATTCCATGTTTTGGTTTGAATGGTCCGTTTGCAAACTGTCTTCTCGGTGTGTGTACAAAAAATTTTACTAATTACAGCTTTGGTGATTTATTGGTTTTACTTCAGCTATTTCTGAACTTTTGACAATCTAGAACAAAATGCTAGTATGGTAATTCTATTTGATTAAACAATAATCACTGAATTATCCCTAAACTATAAACAGGGTAGGCTCTCCTTCTTGGTTTTAATCTACAGATATGTTAAATTTACACATTTGCAAATGTAAATTTGTTAAGAATAGGAAACTAACTACATAGATGCACTGTGTCTTCGAGGTGAAAACAATGGTTAAAGTGAAAATTGGGAGATTTAGCAGAAAAGACTTATGAGCTGTGTGGGAAAAGAATGAACAATAAATGAAGCAAGTGGAAGGGAATATTAGATTATAAAATCTTAACACCATAACCGGAGAGAATATCATTGGAAAAGTTAAATGCAGCTTAAAGAGATTTTTGCCCCAGACCTGATGGCAGCTTCTACATGGAAGAACTAGAAAAGTCATGAAAAACAATTAAATTGTCTTTTAGGAAGCAGTCGTCCTTGATTGAGGGCTTAGTTCTGTATGAACAGGGGTAATCTGTCTGATGCTTACATAAAATGACTATTATGGTATTGAGAACAGAACCAAGACAGCAGAGGTCACATAGTCTTAGGGGATATAGACAGTCCAGCCTAGCCAGTGTGGAGGGATTCTATCACCACTTCTTTGAGACACCAGCATCCAGCTAAGACAGAAGTGTACCGCCTTGGGAATAAGGACCACATCCTAGAGTAAAGTTTCCCTTAGTCTGACCACATTTTGATTTTTCCCTCCAAGTCCATAAGCACTCCCATAACATAACACCCCATCTGGGATTCCTTTTATCTTCCAGTTTACCCAAGCCCTATTTTCAGACTTTATTGCCAGTCCATTGGCTACTGCCCAAGAAATAATAAAAAGCATTACCATATTAATATTGTTATTCTCTTGTTTATTGATGCCATTGACAATACCGATGGATCTTAATTCTACTCATTCAGCAGATTTATCCTTTTAATCTTCAGTTAAATCACAACGAGTGCATTGTAATATAGCTGTTTTCCAATTTGAGTTTCTGTCCTCTACTCTTGAGCTACCATCCTTAAACCTAGATGCATATTTGGCACCCTCTGATAACTGATTATAGGGAGGGGCTCATCCAGCTATGGTGTTAGGAAACTCCTGAAGGAGATTTCTTGTGGGCTCAATGGCATACCAATCACCTATTCACGTGTGCAATGGATACTTCCAGTGGTCCGCTGTCATATATTCCTGAATATGCCATTTCATTTAGTAAGGAATCTCTTTTACACATGTCCTTCCTTGAATTTCTATTGTCTTTAATTTAATGATTCATCCGTACCTGGGATCTACCAACTGCAAGTGCATCAATATATTTTCCCTACCCTCAATGCTCCCAGTGTTTTCCTGACCTCACCCCAGGGATGGCCAGGAAGCCATCCTGGCAACAATAGTTTCTCACTCCCACTTTCTTCCTCTCAAGCAAACCCTTAGTTAGCCATTACTTAAATGACTGAGTCAAGAATTGTTACAAAAATCTTATTTATAATATGAACTGCAAAGATTACATAGGTCAGATCATTGACAGGACTCACAAACCTCTACAGAGCATGTTCATGAAGGCTATAATAAAGGCAAATAACATGGTATAAAACAGAAAGAAAGCACAGGTAAGTGACAGGGCCCAGCAGATTTCCAGGCTTAATTCCCCTGGAACACTTCTTAGTCACACAGAATAAGCTTTGTCTTCAGATGACAAGCCACCTACACGTGTGTGAGGAGCTATATGAATTTCCTGTGGCTGCTATAAGAAGTTACCGCTGACCTGGTGGCTTGAAACCAACAGAAATGGGTTCTCTCCTAGTGCTGGAGGCCAAAATTCTAAACTCAGCACCACTGGGATAAAAGCAAACTTTCAGCAGGTCTGTGCTCCCTCTGGGGACTCTAAGAGAGAATCTGTTCCTTGCCTCTTCTAGCGTCTGGGGGCTGTCCACATTCCTTGGCTACTAGTGGATGGATGCGTTGTCCATCGTGTCTGTATCACTCCAGTCTTCGCCTTCATGGTCCAATTGCCTTTTCCTCTTTTGTGTGTGACAAATCTTCCTCTGCTTTAATCTTATAAGGATAGATGTGATTGCCTTTAGTACTCACTTGGATAGTTAAGATAGTATGCCCATCTCAATATACTTAGCATAATCACACCCACAAAATCCTTTTTTTTTTTAAACAATTAAAGTGACATGAACAGTTTTCATGGATTAGGATATGGATATCTTTTGGGAGGGCTATTATTCAGCTTACCACAGGAATCTTAATTTCAAGACAGTCCACTGTGGTCTTTCATGTCCTACTGGTCACATAGGCAGGACAGGCTATTTAAACTTTTGTACCAACAATAAGACATCAATAGACAAGTGGCCCTAGGGATGGCAGAGGAGCTTCAAACATTGAGCAGTACACTTGAGGTCACTAACTAGCTCATTCATCCACTAGTAGCCCATCCAGTCAGTACTGGGATTCTAGATACCCTCAGAAATTAAGCATGGGGTTGGCCCAATACAGCTGTAAGATAACCGTTTCTTAAGGGAAATGGGAGAGAATGATTTAAACGTGTTTTGATTCATGGAGCAAAATAGGCTGTTACAAAAAATTGTGAAAAGAGTCCTCGCATCTAAGGATTAAGAGAACATATAGAGTCTTCGTTCAAAATTTGCATTCAAGACCAGGGACAATAGTCTCTCCAACTAAGCCAAACCTAGCCGACTATAGTAACCACAATAACAGCAATAAAGCTTCACACATTATAATTACATTGTAACTCTACTGCAGGCACAGCGATTGAGGTGTGAAAATAGGACTATAATCTTCCACAATCATCTGCTACTCCCCACCTTTCTAAGTCATCAAGTCACCAAATTCCTGTGATTCCAAATCAGAAATGATCTTCATTCTCATACTTACCTTCTTATTTCCATTGCCAGGGCTCTTTTTCTGGCCATATTTTCAAGACAAGTGAACTACACTTGCTACTCTTATCAATGTAGCCTTATTTTGCCTTCCTTATCTATGTTTTTATCTGTTGCTAGAATTCTCCTCCTAAAATATAGATTATCCTGTATTAATTTCTTCCAAATCATATGTTTTTTGAATTTTACCTTGCAGAATCTCTTTGAATTATTCTGCTCCCTCTGCAACTCCTATAGGAGGACTTAAGAGTAGCCCTTTCATTGTTCGTGGATGAGTTGTAATACGATTAGGTCTAGGGTTATTTACTTAAGGCACTAATAAAAGTACGTTTGTTCTCATCTCACTGATTTTCAGCAACAAAGAACACACAAAGGATAGAATGATTTTTCATTAAACCACATTAGTATCTACAAAATAAAGCGAATTTAAACATATTACAATTATGTGTCTTTTTAGGCTTAACTGGTATCTTAAGCCATGTAAAACGGTGCAGCATATGCATGGGTAGAAAACTACAAGCAAAACTACATGCAAGCATCAGCAGATCTTGAGCAGATATTTCTAATATATCCATTTAGCCCTTTGACACGTAACTTCCACTCTTTTCAAAATTTATAATTTATAAAAAATAAGGTGTTTGCAACCAAGAATATTAAAAATAATAAAATTTATTATTCTCCAAAGAGGCAAGAAAAACCTTAAATGATTGTTTCCATATTTGAATTTTTTTCGTATTATGAGAGCAAGGAAATACTAGCCTTACCAGAAATCCCATAATTAATCACATACATCATCTGTTGAGTTGATGTATCTAAGGCATATATTTATTGTAAAACAAAAACCAAAAAAGTCACTGGCCTTTTGGAAGAAAGACTAGTCACCATTTCATTTGTAACTCACTTGCAATTCAGCCAGGTCCCCACACTCACTGAAGTATCTAAATATACTTGCACAGGTGACCTTAGAACTACTTCCTGTCTGTAGAGGAAATTGAATGCTTAATGACATGGAAAGCATAATTCCTAACTTTGTTTTCTTTATTATTACAATGAAAAACATAGGCCGGAAAAAAGCCATTCATCATAATATCATAACAACTGCACACAAATTGCATGGCCAAAAAATTATTTCACTAATATGTGCTCTTAAGGCATTTGTAGATTATAAATGAGAAATTTGAATTTATATTAAAAAAATCACTGTTGCAACATTTCTGTACATACTTATATTAAAAATCAACCTACCCTAGTCTTGCTAATCAAGTAGTAACATGCTTTACTTAAACATTGATATAATAAATAGCTATTTCATAAAGGTCATACAGTTTGCATATATTTTTGATGACACATTGTAGAAACAAAGGATTACTGTGAACTGCAAAGAAAGCAAAAATAGCACAAATATATTTGAATTAGACTCATGGTAGAAAGCCAACAATATATAGACAGAGCCCAGCATTTAAAATCAGAAGTCTGGGTTTTAGGTCAAAGATCAATTCTTTGATTGATCAATGAATTTGATCAATTCATTGACATGTTTTGAATGTCAATTTACTCATTTGTAAAACATAGATAATAAACTATGATCACATGTAATAATATAAATTTAACAAAAAGTTGCAGCACCGGATAGGCCAGCCTTTGAATTCCGGCTTCATCGTTCATAAAGCGCGTGACCTTGGGCACAGATTATTTACAACCAGCCCTCCATATCCACGGGTCCTGCACCATGGATTTAATCAACCATGGATTGAAAATATTCGGAAAGCAAATTCCATAAAGTTTCAAAAAGCAAAACTTGCATTTGCCACACACCAGCAACTATCCACATAGCATTTACACTGTATTAGGTATTGTGAGTAATCTAGAGATGATTTAAAGTGTATACGAGAAGATATGTGTAGGTTATATGAAAATACTATGCCATTTTATCTAAGGGACTTGAGCATCCTTGGATTTGGTATCCGCAGGGGCCTCTGGAACTAATCCGTGCAGATGCCAAGGGATGACTTTATTAAAAATCAAATCTGTGAAATACATATTCTAATAACATGTTCATATTAAGGATTGTAAGAATTAAATTAGTCTATGAAAAGCATAATAAGTGCTACACAAAAGGTAACACTTAACAGTATTACTCATCTGAGAAGTTTTTATTCTCTTTTTCTTCCTAATTCAAAATGCTTATAATAAGAACACTTTGCTCTAGAATGAATGAGGATAGAATGAGACCATGTGTGTAGAAGCATTTTAGGAAACATAAAGCAACAACCCTATTCAGATTTTTCTTTTTCATGATTCACAGTTTCAAATTAGCTCTGTGACCAGTGAACACATACATGAAAGTGCTGCATAAATCTGACCTTAATTTAACTAATTCAATGTTTTAAAATATTTGCTATTTGAAAAGAACCTTATTAGCAAGTGGAGGATATGCTTGCTTGAATGTGTTCCCTAATTTCTCTGGTCATATTTTAAACTTTTCATAAAACTAAACTCAAAACACAACTCTTACACAGCTATGTCCCTGTGTTCTTGCTCATTTGCAGAAATAATACTAAAGGTTAAGAAGTTTAACTCTAAATAGTCTAAAAGCCTAAACTAATGATATAAAAAAACAAAATACAGTTTTTTTTGTTTTGTTTTGTTGTGGGTTTTTTTTTTGCGGTACGCGGGCCTCTCACTGATGTGGCCTCTCCCGTTGCGGAGCACAGGCTACGGACACGCAGGCTCAGCAGCCATGGCTCACGGGCCCAGCCGCTCCGCGGCATGTGGGATCCTCCTGGACTGGGACACGAACCTGTGTCCCCTGCATCGGCAGGCGGACTCCCAACCACTGCGCCATCAGGGAAGCCCCAAAAAACAGTTTTTACCTGATATTATCTTCTTTTCTTTACTACCAGAACAATTAAGAGAGCTGAGAGTAGCTTATAATCTGCAATAACCAGACAGGAAAATGTTAACTATTTTTGATGACTTTAATAATGCAGGCAGGGCTACCCTCTATGTGAGCTGATTAAATCTACTTGCTGAATCTTAAGGAATTTTCTCATAACTACAAAGCGTAACACAGTTATCTATCTCACATGTGATATTACTACTGAAATCACTGGAAGTATATTAGATCCATAAGAATGTCTATTGCCTCTTTTCCCATAGCTTTGGAGGTGCCAAAATAACTTTAAATTTCTGTGAAGAATCTTAACCTACATTGTCAGAGGATAGGCTTCTATATGAGATAATTTTCTAGCTGATTCAAGCTGAATTTTTCAGAGCTTATCTTTATTTTAAAAAACAGCATTTACAGCTGTCCCAAGAATAATATGTATCCCTTATGTACTTAAATATAGTGGATGAATAAAAGTCTTATCTTAATGAGGTAGGGTATCATTAAAAGAATCAATTATTACAGTGAATAGCAAAAGAGCAAAGGTCTCAAGGGTAAGTCACTTTGAAATATGTTGAAAATATTAATCTTTTTGCGTTTCCACTGAATGACCTTCTTCGTGTGTTTTGATTTTTATAATTACTCTTTTTCATTCACTGTTGAGCTATCCTTATCTAGGAGGTGAGCTTTTAAAGAGGAAGACTGTCTCATTAATCATTGCAGCTCTCCCCCACCCCCATTCAAGGACCTGTCTTTGATCTGTCTGCCACCAGCAGCTACTGAGTTCTTCCCAATCCATCTTTCTTATTTACTGTTTATAAGCTTCTGTGAGCTGGGAAACGGTCTTATCAAACTTGTAAGAACTTTGCTCAAAACTAGACTAAGCTTTGAGACAGTGTCTGAGATTTCCTTAGCACATTGACTTCCTGACCTCAATACTGCTTCCACATTCCTACAAGCCTTCTGGATAGTTGAGGTTGCCACATTAATGAATGCATTTGTATTCAGGCAGTTTGAGTCAACAGGTTAGTTATAAACATATCTGGCTTGCATGATAGTTTAGATGTTACAGGCACTTTGTAAATTAAACAGTGCTGTACTGGCTGCCTGAGTTTTGAAATATTATCTTTGCAAACGAGTTTAAATAAAGCAATAAATAATCCAGATAGGACTAGGAATCTATTATGGCAATAACAGCATTGCACATCTCCATTTATCTTTTTAATACGTACAACCAAAGAAGGATAGGCTCACATACATCCTTTTCATATAGTTTAACTATACCAGATAAGAGCTTATACCTTCATATTAAAGAATCCTTGGGAATCTATTGTCCCTGTTCCCTTATTAGACATAAGAGGTCATATACTACATGCAAAGCTGACAGTTGCCATCGTTTCCTCACTGTTTAGACTAAGAGTACATATAGCATTATTATTATCTGCATTTATCTATTTTTAAAATTTAAAAAAATTCTTTTTTATTATCATTATCTGCATTTAGACCAGCAATGTGACTTGGAGTTTTCAATGCTGAAACGACTAGGATATTTCCTGCTGAAACAAACTTTTAGCAAACAACAATTACATAGTATAGTAGAATATATAATATATGTATATATATATAGTAGGATATAACACACATACATATTTTATATATATTAACAAAGGATATATACAGTGTGTGTATGCATATATGTAGTGATATATATATCCTACTTTATAAGAAGCAGTCTACATGTTTTATAAGCAACATAAGTATTCAGGCAGATGCTGCCCTTGAAGATGTATTCTTAACCACCTGACTCAATTTTTCAAACTTGTTCTGTGACAATTTGTCAAGCATCCACATCTGCAGCGCTCCGTGAGGACTAAATTGGCATCCAAATATATTTAAAGTACATTAGCATTTTTTTTCATGCCTGCCGAGAGGATTAGTTCACAAATTCTAAAGGAATAAAGCAGTGAATTCTGTAGTTGTACCAGAAGCCTTTGCCACCCACTAAATAAAAGAGATCAAAGGTACCTAGGAATGTTTAGGTAATAGCAAATGTAATAGCTGCCCCTGCTTTTTCTGGAAGGACGGTTCACAGCCTTTCCAGAATTTCACTCAATTCTAGTCCATACGAACTAGAAGACCGTGTTCTGGGTTACCTCCTGAATTACACGTTGGTTCCAGCTTTACGTTTTTCTGTACAAAATCAAGGGGCTATGACCACGGTACAGTGAGTAACACGGAAAGAGAAGACTATTCAAAAAATAAACTGAGAGGGAAACAGCATTAGGAAAAGCTTGGCATGAGCACTTTATTGTAAATCTGTGTTTGTAGAGAAACTGTAGCACCACAGGACTGGTATATTAAAAGTTCCTTTAGTTCACCCTGCTCCAAGCGGCCAAAAGGCTACAGGCTTTCTCTATTTGAAAGAGGGAGATAGAGACAAATATTAATCTAAGATATGTAAATAGTTAAAAGCACACACACACACATATATATATGAAACCCTTGCACAGCTACACTAGAAAAGATATTTAAGAATTTTTGCAGTAACACTTTCATAATAACCAAAAAGCAGAAACATGCCAAATGTCTATCAAGAGCAAAGTTAATACATCTGGTATGTTTATATAATGATAATAAGAGTAAAATAGAATGAAGTGCAGCTACATACAACAACATGGATACATCGTAAAATGTTAGGGAAAAGGCATGTTAAGATGACTACATGCAGTGACATAAATATGAATATTGGATAGAAATACGTATAGTATATATATCATACATATATGGTACACAATTCTGGATAGTAATTAAGTGGCTACCTCTGCCTAGGAGGCAGGATTAAGTGACAGAAAGAATCACACGACAAGGAACATTATTGGTAATTTAAACACACACACACACACGTAAATACACACACACACACACACAAGCATTCATAGACCAATTTAAATACTGTGCTATGGACCAAAATATGATTAATCTAATTATAAACTCCTGTATAAAAAATAATTGACTAAGACCAACCAGCTCACAATTTATTTTTATCAGTTCTTCAATATTTACTAACTCCATTTCTCTTTTCCAAAATCTTTTTTTAATAGTTCATCTTTACTCACAGTTAAGTAATAGGTCACCAGAATATGTTATTTCAAACTTGAATAAAATGGATATTTCTCAAATTTTAATGAGTCAAGGAGAGGAAATATATTTAAAACAAACAAAACGGAACACCTCAGGCTATAGCAAGTGATTTGTTTGAAGTTGCTTTCTACTTTCATTTTTTTTCCTTTCGCCAATTCTCATCACCTGTACATCCCCCATTTTTACACACACGGACACACATACACCGCCCCCCCCAGTAGAATATAAAAAGTTTCCAATGAAATATATTTTAAAAAATAGGACATACATGTTGCAGATGTTTTTTCAATGTAGCCTGGTTTCTTGTCCCTGTACCTTTCATTCTTTCCGCTGGTTTCACTTAACTTTTCTGAATGGGAGGTTCAGCTATAACACAGGGAGTACACATGGAAATGCAGGTGGCAGTCCATTTACTGTGTCAAGTGGATGTGTTTGTTTCACCTACTCTCACCTTATACTCTTGCTGCTGTGATTGAGAATTTCCTATGCCATCTCTTCACACTGAGTTCATTTCTGGCTTCTGAATTCCACTCTCCTAAAGATGAGGTCACTAATACTTCCTGCTACTCCCCTCCGTTATCAGAACACCTTCAGCATATCCACATTCAATATCTCCAACCACCTATTCCAATAGACTCTTTGTACACTGGCAATTGTATCATCCTTTATTTCATAGTTTTAGAAGTATTTTTGGAGTCAAGTTTTCTCTCTTGTTTCTTTTTCCAATAACAACTTCTTTTAGGACCCTTTTGCTTGTCTTCTCTTTTGCTTCTGTGTCTGTCTACCACCATAGTATATGGATACTTATTAAAGCTTTTTCAGTGTGGTCTATTTGAAAATCACCAGGGCTGCTCTCTGATTATCTGAATGTCTGTCTGTCTACCCACCTACCTACCTATGTCTCATTGATCTATCTAGGTATAGATTAGATATATACAGCAGAGAATTTATTTTGAAGACCCATATTAAGCCAAATTTATGGCTTATTCAGGGTTCTTATTTCTAAAACATTAATTATGTTAATGAATACTAGGAACCCTCATCACATTCTGCCTACCTATCTTAAGTAATGATTCCCAAAAGTGATAATAATACTTTATTGGAAAGGAAATTAAATTCTTCATTAATATAGTTCACTAAGTCTCCAAATCTCCTTCTAAGTCAGTTATCTAAGTAAAACAAGTAGTAGAATTTGAAGTTATTTTTACCTAATATTCACCTCTAATGATAATGCTATAAAAATGAGGAAGGCATAATTTCATTTTTATATTATCCATTTATGAACTTGGAATTTGTTTATACAGTGAAATAATAAACATTTTACATACATTTAGAGATTTTTTATATTAAGTGAAATAAATACTTGGCCCCAGATTGGTGTCCAGCCATTATATATAAACCATGTGGTTGGATTCTTGGGTAAACATAAAAAAATAAAGTAATAACTGATAAAATTTGTTCTAAGTATTAGACAAACTGCAGGGCTTCCCTCGTGGCGCAGTGGTTAAGAATCCGCCTGCCAATGCAGGGGACACGGGTTCGAGCCCTGGGCCGGGAAGATCCCACATGCCGTGGAGCCACTAAGCCCGTGTGTCACAGCTACTGAGCCTGCGCTCTAGAGCCCGTGAGCCACAACTACTGAAGCCCGCGTGCCTAGAGCCTGTGCTCTGCAATGAGAGAAGCCACCGCAGTGAGAAGTCCACGCACTGCAATGAAGAGTAGCCCCCGCTCACCACAAAGAGAAAGCCCGCACGCAGCAGCAAAGACCCAATGCAGACAAAAATAAAATTAAAACAAAAAAAAGCTTAAAAAAAATTAGACAAGCTGCAATATCTCTAAAGGTTCAGTTAGCAATTATGTATGCACCTCTCATTTTAAATATTTAATACTCAAAGGATATAAAAATTTTGCTGTCTGTATTTAATCATAAATTTGACTTTTATAAGGAAAAAAAGGAGAACGTCCATTTCAAGAATCCTAATTCAACACTCAAATTAAATACCCCTAGTCATTTATTTAGATTAAGCTCTATATATTGTTAACCAATGTTAGCTATCCTCTTTATCTTCCCAAATCTAAGAGGTCTGATCATTTTTTATTTAGGGAACTTATTTAAACATTTTCAAAGACTCATGCATCTTGCCCTAAATAGCATACAGGCTATAAATAAATACATGCCCTTTTCCTTCTTTTTATGACAATGGCGTGTTCACATGGCTGAGTTTAAAATTCTTGGTCTGTTTTCTCTTACTAGTTGTTTGTACACGTTATTCCAGTGTCTTTAACTTTTGGTGTAATAGATGAAAATAAGGTCAATTTCATTCTTTTCATTTTTTAAGAAAAAATTTTTTTAATTTACAAGATATTATATTCATTCTGAAGTTTAGGAATCATTGTGCTATATACCTAGATGTGTTTCTCTCTGTTCTTTTGCCTGAAATTTGCGGACTGTTTTAATTCTGCAAATTCAATCCTTCAGTTCATAGAAATACCATTCTTAATTTGTTTAATTATTTTCCATTCCTCATTTGCTTCTTATGGAAAATGTTTTATTTATATCTTCTGCATTAGTCCCGTAGGACGCTTGCTTTTCCCTCATGAGTGAAACACTTTCAACTTTTCCTGTGTTTACAAAATGTTTCTTCCATTTGATTGTTAGCCCACAAACTCAGGTCTCAATAATGGCAATGCTATTATTCAATTCACCTACTAATTTCTTAAATGGAAGTATTTTTAAAAATAAAATAGTTTCTATTTTACAATTGAAGCCTATTTTAATATTTTATATTTCTCTCAATTTTCTTTGCCTTCCATTTTGTCTGTTCGATGGATTGCTCCTTCTTCCTTTCTACTATTGGCTCCCATAAAGTGCCCTCACTTGGCTCTGTAAATCTTTGGGGTACAAGTCCAAATTCCAGGATATTTTATTGGGAATAATCCTTTGAGGGAGGAAAGGCTAAACAATAAATTTGTCACTCATTTATCAAAACTTTGAGGAAGACTTCTGTTACCAGGCATGTACAGCTTCAAAGTGTAGCTTTCTTTGCCTTGGAGGCAGCAAAAAATTATGATAATGAGTTGACATAAAGGAGGTCTATATATATAGATAGTATGTGTGTGTCACAAAGCCTGATATCACCCCTCCAATGATCTCCATCATGGGTAACCTTTCCTCTTCTAACACTCTATATTTAGCCCCTCCTACTCAGGAGCAGTGAATAAAAGTTGTGCCTCAGCTCTTTCTACTGGGAGAACTGTCATTACAGAGTCAGCAGCTTCTGACAACGCCTCATACTTCAGCCGGCACCAGTAGCTCCATAAATTGCTCTACTAAAGACATATAGATGGAATTTGGAATAGAACTGGAGGCATCTAATAACTTTTCAGAATCCCATATCCCCCAAATTTGCCAAGGCCTTATAATTCACTAACATTCACACTCCAAAAGAAAAAGCAACATCTTTTATCTTGATTTCTCCACTAAGTTAAGATGTGTAAATTATGTAGTTGAAATTTCCACTTGAATGTCTAACAGTCATATCAAACATAAATGTCCAAAACTGGCTCTCATTTTAAATATTTACTTGTTTGCTTATTCGCTTATTGCCTCTCCCTCATCCCTTGGCATGTAAGCTCTATGAAAAGCAGAAATTTGATTTGTCTTGTTGACCCTGTATCCCCATACTTGGTAGAATGTCTGCCCATATAGTAGCTGCACAATAAATATCTGTTAAATTCAGAGATTAATACATGGTAATAGAATACAATATGAGTAAGGTATTCACAGAAGAACAAAAGCAGTAAACTTGAAAAAAAACTGGTCAGTGATAAATATTAAACAAACATAAAATAGCAGTTTTACTCTCTAATTTGAAAAGATGGAAAAGCAAGTAATTGAGTCTAGAACACACAACTTGTTCATTAAATATTTGTTGAATGAATAAATGCTGGAATCGCTCTGATAAAATCGACAGTATTTGGTAGTGAGTATACAAAATAATTTGCCATCAAGGAGCAAGAATACTGAAACATTGATACTCCTTGTATAATTATTTCAAAGCATAGTATGTCTGCTGGAATACATACTAATACACGCACAAGGAAATAATGAGGGATACACTTATACATAAGAATATAAGGAGGTAAATATCAGAATATTTGTTGCAGTATTACTTTGTATAACATAGCAATAAGTCTAAATATACTATAGGAGAATGATTAAATAAGTTGTAGTTACAAAATTTAGTCATTAAAAATGTTTTTCCAATCCCACCTGACAATTTATTTCATAGAATATCCATGGTGGGGGGGAATATAAGGACATGTATCGTGTTCGTTAAAGAAAGAGAAAGAAAGAGAGGAAGGAAGTAAGGGAGGGAGGGAGGAAGGGAGGAAAAGAAAGTTAAGAAAGAGAGAGGGAGAAAGGGGGAAGGGAAAAAAGGAGAAGGAGAGGCAGGAAAGAAGGAAGGAAGGAAGAAAGGAAGAAAGAATAAGAATAATAAAAGGACAAGAAAATAAATGAAAGGGAATAGCTATCACTAGAGGAAAAGATAAATAACATAGATTATATTCATAACGTAAAATACACTGCAGCCCTTTCAAATTAGAAATTAGAACTATCCTCCAAGTTGTGTGATAAAGGCCATATATATATATATTTATATATATATCACATGGTCCCATTGTGTAAAGCAAAACCAAACAAAAATAACCCCAAAATGATTAAAAAACCCCAAACTATGTGTGTGTTTGTGTATCAATATGTGTATATAAATTATGAAAGATACCAAAAAATGCATAAAGGTAACTGACACGTGTTACTTGGTAGGACTGAGGCAGGAGCTGCTTCTTATCAGCCAGAGGGTAAGCAGAATGACAACCAAAATGGAAAAAGAAAAAAAAAAAGACTGCTCATATAAGGAAAAAAACAAGGACAATAAACGAACATAACATTTAGTCTTTGGGAAAAATAATACTGGACGAAATAGCAATATAAAACCCTGAATATACTGAATGGCCCTGGATTTATGTAAGTATATTTAAATGAACAGTATATGTACGAAACTGCATTTCAAAAAAACATTACTTTATGTATAACATGTAGAAAGTATTGGTGAAATAAGAATGAAAGAATATCTGTAATGATGTTTAAATAGTCATATTACAGTGATATTTACTTTCTAATACACAAAATTTTGCATATTTAACTATGCATTTTTATAATGCAAATTTAAAATCCCAGCAGGTTTTAAAAATCATAGCTAGGTATGTAAACACATATGGACATGGAGATCTAGATATGCAGTTATACAGTCACTTATTCACTGGACAAATGTTTACTGAGTTTCAACCATGTTCCATGCACAAGTAGCGAACAAGCAAATGATATTCCTGCATTCATAGAACTCACATTCCCATGGCACAGATATAAAATCATGTAGTAATAAATGATATGAAAAATAAATAAAACAAAGTAAAATGATAGAGTGCGGTGGATGTTCTTTTGGATAGAGGAGACTCTGGGTCTTTGGAAGTGGCATGGAAACACAGAGCTGAATGATCTGTGAGGGAGATGTGTACATTTTTTGAGAAGCTTCACAAGAGAAAACAGCAAGCACAGTCTTCGTGCTGTCATCTAGGAACAGCAAGACTCAGTAGAGATAGATTAAGTGAGCAAGGGCAATAACGGTAGAAGATTTTGACAGGAGCAAGGACATGCTAAGCCTTGTAGAGAATCAAAAATACATTTGATCTTATTCTTAGTGCAGTGGGAAGTGATCTGGGGCTTTTGAGCAGGGGAGTTGGACATGATTTATGTTCTAAATAGATTTGTGCTTATGAAGATGTTATTGAGTGATGTCTTATAAATTAATCCACTGCTTTCTCTTTCAAAAATAACAACTCAAATCTCTCACGCATGAACCATTCCAAAATATTTTTAGACTTTTCCTTTCTTCAGGCTCTTCTTGTTCTCCTACATTTTAACAGCCAATGGGATTCCCCTCAGATGCTATTGTATCTTTAATTCCCAATGTGATAACCTTCAGGGGCTTCCCATTTCCTGCTACTTTATGTTATATTGCTCAGGTTATAACTTTAAAATTTTCTCCAAATTGATTAATGTGAATGCGCTTTGATTCTCCAATTAAAACTTTTTTTAAAATCTGAACTATTTAAACAGGAGTTAAGCTGATTATTTCTTTTTTTTTTTTCTTTTTTTTTCGGTACGCGGGCCTCTCACTGTTATGGCCTCTCCCATTGCGGAGCACAGTCTCCGGACGCGCAGGCTCAGCGGCCATGGCTCACGGGCCCAGCCGCTCCGCGGCATGTGGGATCTTCCCGGACCAGGGCACGAACCCGTGTCCCCTGCATCGGCAGGCGGACTCTCAACCACTGCACCACCAGGGAAGTCCTGATTATTTCCTCTAAGGATTTTTCAATAGTCTGCTTTTGATTAAGAAAAATATTCTGACTTTGAAAAATGGTACATCAAAATAGCTTTATGATTCAAACTAACACTCTAGTCATGCCCCTCCTTATCCTAAATGCTTCCCTGTATGTACGGCATCGTGAGGGATAAAGAAAGAAGGTGGAGTGAGAGGTACTTTCCTCGGGCTTCCCTGGTGGAGCAGTGGCTGAGAGACCGCCTGCCGATGCAGGGGACACGAGTTCGTGTCCCGGTCCAGGAAGATCCCACATGCCGCGGAGCGGCTGGGCCAGTGAGCCATGGCCGGGCCAGTGAGCCATGGCCGCTGAGCCTGCGTGTCTGGAGCCTGTGCTCCGCAACGGGAGAGGTCACAACAGTGAGAGGCCCGCGACCCGCAAAATAAATAAATAAATAAATTTATCTTATCAGTTTATAATCACTGTGACTACTACCTTCAGACCTTATTATGTACTACTTAATTAGAAGAAATCTTAAAAACACCTTTTTCTTCAGTTACATGTATCAGGTCTGCTTCAAGACCCTAAAATGTTAATTATGCAAATAAACTCAGTGCAATGCTTTATTGTATCCTGTCAAAATCTAACAATCTCCATCATACTTTAGCTTAGTATGGCTTCATGGAAACAGCTAACAACCGGTGGAAGGCAATTATAAGTAGGAAACACAAGATTTTGCTTATAAGTACAGTTTATAAAATTCTTGAAGAATAAATACTAGATTGACAAAAATCAACTAGATATAAGTTGCATAACATAGAACTCTTTGTGTCCCAACAATTTAAGAGGTAATTCCTGTCAGCAGGAGCCTCCTCTGGGACCTCCTTCCAGCCTTGTGGCTGTAGGTCCTTCTAACTGAGGAGGGACAAAGCCATACTGGTTGATATGTGTTTTATATATTATGCCTGGATGTGTACAAACTATCTGAATCAAAAGTTAGCTATAGACAAAAAGAATATGAAAAAAATTTGCTAAGAAATTAGTCACTTACTGCCTTGAAATGTCTTTTCTATTTTTCTTTTAATTTTTAATTTCTGTTTTGCCTTGAACTGTATGATTCTTGAATGTTAATTACTTGTAACACCTAGAGCAAGTGACATACTTTCATATATATTTTAAACACTGGCAATTTAAAAAAAAATTTATGATAAAAGAAAATCTCATGGTATTACCATAAGACATGAATCTCTGTAAACGCCTTATTTTAGAGATAAATGAATGCTCAGAAGTAGATATTAATCGAGATTTTGAAGACAGAATCAATGCAAAATGAATGAGTACAATGATTTTCTAAAATTTTATACTATATGACATATACATGTCTTATGCTATATATGTAGTACTGACACACTTAATAACTCAAAGAAGCACTATTCATATTATAGTTCCTATATGAACTATAATATATGTGCTGTTCCTATATGAACAGCACGTCTGGAGTCTAACGCAACAGATAGCTATGCATAATATGATATTAAAATATAGTAATATTTTTAAATTTTTCATTAGGGAGGTAATTAATGAAAAATTCAATGATCCTATGATATTTTATCTAAATATTTAATAAAACATGGAAGATATATTAAGACTAAAAATCCACATTACTTTCACTTTATTTTCTCTTCAGTAAATCACTTATGTAATATTTCTATTTACATAACTTACAAGTAATGTGCTCTAATTTTGAATTAAGACCCACTTAATGATGGAATACTGTATTAATACATTCCCATGCAGTCTTCTTTTGAATGCTAAACCAAATAAAATCTATTATAAATTCTTCCTCAAAAAAATTTTTATGTAGATTCTGCCTGTTTCATGAGTTTGGAAACCTCCCTTAGGATAGCAGAAGCCAAGAGAGCCACACGGTTACAAGGCATCCAAAACCACAGATACATGATCAGCGTTCTTTTAATAGCTCCTGCTATCCCCTATTCTGTTATCACTTTGACTGCTGTTCCTAGATGGAAATTACTAAGAAAGCTTGCATTTCCCTATTATAGTTGTGGTGACACTAAAATATTTCCTATTTACATTTGCAGATAGAAAAAATGAGACAGCCTGAATTACTCATTCTTTGGTGAAGATACATTGGGGTGGTCAGAATCAGTTATGGAATTCAGAAATTCTATTCATCTATTCCTTTTCCTAGAATGTATATTGCAACTTCTTTTCTCATTTATACAAATATTTAACACTGTACACAATAAAAAGATATTCCCTAAAGAATAACATAAATCTGAACAAACTGGTAATGATATTTTTATTACCTAACTTCACTTGTAAATTTATGAAAATAACAGTAAGCGTGACTGGTTAAGTGTATTTGTTATGTTTCTTTAAGAAGTTCTGAAGTTCTTAGTTTGGAGGGTATACACACTTTACATATTTCCTTATGTAAATATGCATATCTAGTATATCTAGTTTATACAGTTTATATACATATTGATAAATGTTAGACAGATAGGGCCAGTTATCCACATTAAGTAGTTAAGGGATAGACAAAACAAAAAGATGTAAAATATGATGTCAAAAACGGTAGACATAGAGGCGGGGGAAGTAAATATGCAAAACTGTTAAAATGTATTTGAACTTGAGAGATCAGCAACTTGACTCACAGACATAGAGAACAGACCTGTGGTTGGCAAGGGGAAGGGCAGGTGGAGGAAGGGTGGATCGGGAGTTTGAGACTAACAGACGCAAACTATTATATGTAGAGTGATAAACAACAAGGCCCTACTGTATAGCACAGGGAACTCTATTCAATATCCTGTGATAAACCATAATGGAAAGAATATGAAAAAGGATGTATATATATGCATAACTGAGTCACTTTGCTGTACACCAGAAATTAACACATTGTAAATCAACTATATTTCAATAAAATAAATAAATAAACCTCACTGCATTTTCTATGTCACTCACAAAACTGTATTGTCAGTTTTCCAATCATTAACACCTGTTCACATTAAGTATTTTAAAGGTATTTGGCTACAATTTAATTACCTGTTTTTCTGGTGGGGGGGTGGTTATAAAAGAAAGAGTAATCTCCATCAGTATAATTAATCCTATTCTTCTATAAGAAGCTATATATCTCATTATTTTGTAATAGCTCATTATGTGTTATTCTGTATCAACAGTTTTTGACACCCTCTTTTCTTAAAATTAGCAAAATTTGAAATCAGTTGGTGAAGTCTGGCAATTCTATTATTCATTTCCCATTTTTAATCTTTTATTTTGAGGCTAATATATTGATATTCTCCCTGAGGAGACTGTTGGGTGATGGGAAACACAGGAATTCATCTATAAATTTTGGTAATTTGTCTTCTGTATTTTTGAAAGAGTTTTCTAAGAAAGTATTTTATAATAAAGAAGACTTTTACAATAAAGATAAAACTAAAGGGAAAATTAATGCTTTTATTAACTGTTTCGGGTGGGAAATATTACAAATGAAACGTAAACAAAATCATTCAAAAATATTAATGTCTATAATTAAATAAGAATTTTAATCTTGTGCTATTTTCCCGTAAACATTCCAGAAGGAATAATTTCTCCCTGTATACTTCTATTTGTACGTATAGGGATACAGATTCAAAACTGTTGAAATAAATATATAAAACTTTGATAATTCTCCCAAGTTATTTCTTCAATATCTTTAATATTGGGTTGTCACCCTTCACACCATCCTTTCCCCTTCTTTTGACTTTTCCACCATCTCTAGGATATTACATTTCATTTAAAATTGCTAATGTTGAGATAGTAGGCAATGGCGAGATACAGTTACACAAAGCAACTGTTCAGCCTACTCACAGTTTTTGAAAACACTCTGAATCTCAGTAAGAGTGAAATAAATCAGAACCTCTCACCAGTCAATGAAAAATATAGCATTGCATTTTTTTTCTGTCAAAATGATCCAACAATGTAACATACAACATAATGACTATGGTTAACATTGCTGTATGGTAAAAATGAAACTTTGGAAGAGATTAGGTCCTAAGAGTTCTCATCACAAGGAAAAAAATATTTTCTTTTCCTTCTTTATTTTTCTCTCTATGCAAGACGATGGAAATTACCTAAACTTATTGTGGTAATCAATTTCATGATATATGTAAATCAAATCATGCTATACACCTTAAACTTGTACAGTGCTGTATGTCAATTATATTTCAATAAAACTGAAAAAAATTATTTAAAGTTAAAAAAAGCACACCCCCCAAAAAAAGAATTATCAAGCAAAATTTTACTTCATTTTTGATAAACACATAAAGTTTCTAGTTTTCAGAGAGAAAATTGAAGGTTTTTTCAAAGCTTTATTCAGGTTGTCTTTGGTGTTAGTAAACATAGATGCATTGTTTTTATACGCCAAAATCTTAAGCACAGAAGGAAAGGTGGTGCTTTAGCAATGATATGAGTAAATTCAAGTTTATACGGTAAATGTACTAAATATCCTTAAACATACGGTGGTTTCCTTTGTCTTGATTAGTTCAAATTCAACTTGTAACATATAATTATCATTGAGTTTAGAAAAGACTGAGTAATAAAAGACATAGACTATAATATACATACACAGACAGTATTGTAGAGATATTGTCCTTCATATCATGTAAAAAGAGGCAGATTGTCTTCCTTCTTTATGTTTGACTGTTCATTAACAATTAGTTCTGGTGTTTTATTACTGCCTATATGTCAAAAATAAGTAGTTACTACACGTGATTTATTACTCACAAGAGCGTGAGACGGAGAAAGCAAGTAAGAAAGAACACTAAAGTCTCCCCACCCGTCACACTTCTGTTTTCTCGTTCATTCTCAGCGTGCTACTATGAAACATTTAAGAGATGCTCAAAACACCTCAGGAACAAATAAGCCGCTTCGTGGCTTCTTCCTGATCACGTGTACACATTTACATTCCATTGCAACATGCCACAGTACATCCTACCTTAAACTACTATTGCCAGGCTTAAAAGGACTTTACATATGAAACAGGATACTGTGTATTTAGTTGGTGGAAAGCCAAGTGTTCAGTTAGAAACAATAAAAGGAAAGTGAATGAAACATTATTTGCCTGGAGGACAGACCTGCTTTTCTGTCTCCTGTGAATTAATCCACAGAGATAGATACCTTTGGCTTCTCGGATAGAGGGTATCGGCGTAAATATTTGTAACATCCGATCATAATTTTCAATGCTTATTTTTAAAAATGAATTAAATTGACTTAGTTTGCCCCAAAGCTATGTGATTCTTAGGTTGAAATCAATCCAGAACATTTTCTAGGTGAAAACTCTTTGCATCCATTCATTCAGCCATTATTAATATATTAATATTATTAATAAGTGCCTGACACTGTTCTATGTACTAGGAATATTACAGTGCATGAAAGTGAAAAAGTGTATATGTTCCTAACGTTTATATTCTAGACAGTGGAGACAAGGCAACAAAAATAGCAAAAGTAGCCTAAATGGTATGTTAAATGGTGATAAGCAGTGTGAAGGAAGGTAAGGCAGAGAGTAATGAACATCAGGGGTGGAATGAGGGTTTATAGATAGATTGCTGGAGAAAATCCCTGTTTAAGATGATGTTTTAAGTAGTGTCATGGAAGAAGGATGGAATCATGGGGTGCTGAGCCAACAGCGGTTCTGGTAAATGAAGCAGTAAAGACAAGGGATGGGAGCATCTGTGGTGTGTTCAAAGCAGTAAAAGGAGGCCAGCGTGTTTGGGAAGGGCTGAGAGGGGAAGAGAATTAGTAGATGATGGCTGAGAGGTAATGTGGAAGGAAGGATGTGCCGGGCTGTGTTGGCCATTGTGAAATGTTGGCCTTCCTTCTGAGCGGTGTGGGGAGTTACTGGAAGTTTTAAGAACTAAAGTATCAATAGCATGATTAAACCTATGTTTTGAAAGGATTTTTCTGGCTGCTTCACTGAGCTAAGACTATGGAGGAGGAACAAGTGAGAAATGAGTAAAACAGGGAGACCGGTTAGGAGTCTGTTGCAGGTGGTTGAGGCCAAGGTGGTAGGTGTGGCGGTGATGTGAGTCCATCAGATTTGAGTTACATTTGAAAGTTGCCCGTGAGTATGGGGTGTGACAGAAGAAAGGGGTGAAGGTTTGGGGATTATGCAAAACACGAAGGTGTCAATTTCTAGCAATTGAAATGGAAAAGACAGGAAGGGGCAGATTACAAGGGAAGAGGTTGAGTTTAGTTTTAAATGTGTGTATTCTGAGATGAGATGCCTAGTAAATTGTCAAGCAGAAATGCAGATTAGGCAGTTTGATATGTGAGTCTGGATTTCAGGAAAGAGGCCCAGAACAGAGATGTAAATTTAGGCAGAATGAGCTTCTAGACAGTATTTAAAATACTTCAACATTGTCCTCTTATGTACAAATGGATAGAAGTGGCAGATGATCGGAGATCACATTTTACAAACACAGAACGTTACAGTCAGCTCTAAGGATGTCTGTTGATCTCACTCTTTATAGGATTATGTCCACAATTGGCCATTGTTATAAAATATGATTAGCATAAAAGTGTCATTTTTCTTTTTTGGTATGACTCCTTTAGTCATGATGTCAAAATCTGAACCAGGGTTTCCCTGGTGGCGCAGTGGTTGAGAGTCCGCCTGCTGAGGCAGGGGACGTGGGTTCGTGCCCCGGTCCGCGAGGATCCAACGTGCCGCGGAGCGGCTGGGCCCATGGGCCATGGCCGCTGAGCCTGCGCGTCCGGAGCCTGTGCTCCGCAACGGGAGAGGCCGCGGCAGTGAGAGGCCCGCGTACCGCAAAAAAAAAAAAAAAAAAATCTGAACCAGGTGGGCTTATAATAATTAGAAGTAATAGAACATTTTGACAATTTTTTGTGGCTGTTAATAGGTTCTAAGTATCAAAAGGTTTCAGTAAAATAAGGACATGACCTTATCCCTTAACACAATATATACACGTTAGCAGCAATTTTTGTAAAGCTATTAACATATACCTATGAATAGCTCATTGATTGCTGTATTTTCTACTTGGTCAATATTGAATTTTTAATACTGATCATACTGTCTACAAGGTTGAATAAAAATAAAAGACCAAAATATTTTGGGATAGGCAAAAAGTTATGAGTTAGAGCACTGTGCATAGAAAATGCTGAGCAATTACTAACATTAATTGCTAATAAAATAAAATAATAATCAAATCAGGACACCATTCAGGTGTCATACTACGAAAACTTGCAGGCGAGTTGAAATGTGTTTAATAAAGATATGGAAGGCAAACTGACCAGAATTGTAACTAGATGCATTGACTACACTGGCTGAATAATATACAGAAACATGTGCAAGCTAATATGGGAGATTTCTAACACATTAGGCAGAATTTTGAATGTCTTAAGTTCTGAATTCATCAACAAGGGTTCTAATATACACATAATGTAGAAGTGAACAGTGAAGAGAGGAGTTTTAGTATAGGCAATTGTTCATTCAGGTGTGATACTTAATATGCCATATATTCAGTGCATTTAAAACGTATATTATCAATTATTTGCTTCTTTTGTAGCTTAGAAATGTTTCTTAATAAGTATTCCAATTGATTATTAAATATAATGCCCTATTTCCAGTAACATTAGACACCATTTTGTATAATTTATCTGTTGACAAAGCCATATTGCCTGTTTTAAGGGGTTGACATGAAGTGCTCATACTGTCAAAATCGTGCAAATTTCAAATAATATTTAATCAGTTGAAAGATCTGTAAACTGAAATGGTGAATTTCTGCTTGTTGACACTAGATGGTGGTAGAACACTTTATAAAGGGTTGAGCACAGCCTAAATCAAGGATCTCCAGGATCAATAAAAATGAAATGGAAACAAAATGCCAAGCGAGCAAATGTCTATTAATTTTGAATTCAGTATTAGATTTTTGGAGGCAATTCTTGCTCCACTGGTTATCAGCATCTGGCAAGAATAACTTCTTGAGTTTTAAAAGATTCCAACACTGATCACAGTTCACGAACCTTAAACCCATTTTTTCTCTTCCTACCAGAGTCGTTTACCAGAACCTTTTATCAAAGTTTCATTATAAACACAAGATGAAGAAACCTCTGATAATGATAAATTTACAATGTTTTTGTGATATTATATTTACAAAAGAAACATTAATTAGGGTAAACTATATGCTCACAACATAAAAAATGTAGAAAAATCTTTATGTTGTGATAGGAGCATATTTTTTTTGACACGGTGCATCATAAAATAAAAATTATCACCGACTTAGTCTTAAGTATCTGGCCACACACAAATATATCTGGGATATAATAACCATCTAATTTTTTTAAAGTGAGTCAACCAAAGATTTCAATAAACTTTTTGAACTGTAGGTATCTTGTGAACATCTCTTACAACTTCCTTATTATGCAAATCCATAGAGATTAAATGACTCATCCAATATTGCTGGAATTAGACACCTGGTCAAGTGTTCTCTCAGATACACCATTTCTGACACATTTCCAATTCACTTATCCTCATGTCATGAGTTATCGTTTGATAGCCAGCCATTTTATTTGTCCAGGGAAATAAACACCATGGCCAACATCTAGATATGTGTATTGCAATTCATACTAGAAAACTATAAGTATGCATCCAACACAAATGTTGTAACTGTCTCCAAGATACTGCCATTGTCCTCTGCTCCACATCTGTGTAAGTCTGAGACATACCACTCACGTTTTTAAAACTGCATGGCAGTATAGGCTACTTGACCTATCTGCTCACAGGTGCCTCTTTAAGTACAAGCATATGTATGTAAAATGAGTGGGGACAATATTGTTGTCAAAAAAAGAAATCTAAGGTTGAAGAAATAAATGAATATTTCCAAAGCATAATTAGGAATGTTTACTTGGTGCATCAGACACATTCACTATAAAGTCAGGAGGAAATTATTTTTTCTGGCCACGCTGAGCGGCTTGTGGGATTTTAGTTCGCCAACTAGGGATTGAATCCGGGCCCCGGCAGTGAAAGCACGGAGTACTAACCACTGGATCACCAGGGAATTCCCCAGGATGAAATTTTTCAAATAGGGCATGTTATAGTTGATTGTCACTGTACTACTTTACATTGATAGCGTTGCATAGACTTTCCTGTAATTGTTGTTTCTATTTTTAGAATAAGTCATTTTCCAAAGCACAATACCTGAAACACTGGAGATGAAAAGTCTCCCATAATAAGAGCTTTGATGCCAAAGGTAAGAAAATTCTGCATAAATACCCCAACACGTCCTTAACACATAATTTTTTGACTCACAATATATATTAGCACATTAAAGGATATCTTTAAGAAGCTTGTTGAAGTTTTTCAACCCAGTATACAATTTATTTTAACCCTCAGACTCGTTTTCATAAAACACATTTCTGGAAACAGTGCTCTCATTTCTTGTCTCAACACTCAGTCTATTATGTTCTTCTCAATCTAAATCACAGCATCTCCACATCCTCAACAATAACTGATGAATATTTAGCTCCTTAAATATTTAACTTCTGAATATGTCAGAATTTTATTTTAGTCTCTATCAATGTGTTCTTGGTGTCCCATTTTCTTCTCATTTCTTCACGATCTCGACACAAATTTCAAATGCATGTAGTGAAAACAAAATCTGAGTCATGACTACAATCCACATCTAATATGATTTTGATGTTGTGTAATTAAACACAGCAAAGAAAGCCTAACACAAGCATATAAATAGGTGGAATTGCTTAAAGTCAGGAAATATCCAGCCCTCAAAAATTCAGCCGTCAAACAAGTGCAGCATACAACAACCTCTTCTTTAGCAGTAAATTTTTCGTTACATTAACCTTGGTTCTGCCGATAAATTTCCATCAACACATAAAAATAAAATACCCATGCACTCACTTCGTATGCTTTAAACAACTAATCAGGAGGGTTAGGAGAAATTATAATCTGAAATCAATTCTCACGGCAAATTTACTATGGAGATATTATTTATATCATATTTACTTTCAGAAACTAGTGTATGCAAACTGCAATAAAATTCACACATTCAAGGCAACTATTAAAGTACAAAGAACCATGAAGATAAAGAAAAGAAGCCCGATTACCTAAACATAGCAGAGGTAAGTAGTTTCTAATTTGATTAAGCACTTTGTTTGGGGAATAAAAAATTTTTTCCGAGAAAAAAAGAAATGTCTTATTTATTTATTTTTTATTTATTTAGTGGAGTGGCAGTTTAAAAGGTATTTATAACTCAGCCTTCATTTGCTAGGTCTAGACACCTTATGGGCAATACATTCAATAATGTTCTTCCAGTAAGTAGAAACATGCTCCTTAGCCTATACAAACTTTCATTCTAAGTATTTTCAAAACATTTCCAAAAGTTTTTCAAATCACTAAGGATCAAATTCCTTCACCATCTCTACAGGGTTTAAAGTGAGTGCTATTTTAAGACTTCCAACGTTCACGGGGAATTTTTTTATTACAAACTCGATGTTTCTTTGGCACTTTAATTCTCTTAAAAACCTTTAATGCATCTCATCTCTTTGTTCTCAGTTAGCTTTAAGTCCCAGTAGCCACACCCAAAGATCTTTTTAGACAGAGATTTCAAGTCTAATTTATTGCGTTGCCCTTTTTTGTCCCATGATTTTCCTTCTGCTTAATCTGGGCCCCTAGGGACCACCTGGAGCAAATGCATTGCGTGGGTGGGTAACATCCTTATCTGATGTTTACTTCAAGACCAACTCAAGCACTTCAACTGAAGAATCTCACTGGATCTTTCTTGTTTTTATGTCCATTTATTATTTTTGGGTGGAGAAAAGCAATTGGCTTTTGAAACTCTGAGAAGTTTAAAATTTATAGATTTATCTCTTTTTATTTCTGCTCACAAACTGGCCAACTATTTCCTGATATCATCTTTCTTATAATATATTGTCAAAAGAGCCTCCAGGAGCCAATGAGTAGAGACACAGGCTAAATAAGTTATGCCTATGTTACGCCTTCCAAATTGCTGTAGGTGACAACTTTACTCAGGGTTTTGTGGCTGCATAACTTGGATCACCACATTCTCGGCCGCGGATATGTTTCTTCATCACAGACCACCCACTATGCAACTGTAGCACCTACTTAAAGTTTCCTTTTTCTAATTGTTCAATAATCTTCAACTCTTATAGGTATAACATAATAAAAGTTTTTCTTACTCAGATAATATTCTAATACCAATAGGGATAGAAGAAGCTGTTTTCCATGGAGTTATTCATAAACTTGGGTTCTATCTCTGTAATATCTCTCCCAGTAAATTTCTTCACTGCATTCTTATTGTCTGGACAGCAGAGTAGGTAAGAGAGAGGGGGAGAGAGAGAGAGAGAGAAAGAAAGAGAATGGAGAAGGCCTTTGGGCTCTTAACTGCTCAACCTACATGTATCACATATCACTTTCATCATTTCCATCCATATTCCATTGGTGAGAACTAATCACAGGTCCCTACTCAGATGCAAAATTCCTATAAAATATTATCTAACCAAGTGTTGTGGAAAAGAAAATCAAATATTGTGAATACCAGCAGTCTTTGTCTCACATTACCAACATATCGCGGTAACGCCCATGTGTTATAGGTTGAATTGTGTCCTCCCCAAAACACATGTTGAAGTCTTAACCCCTAGTACCACAGAATGTGACCTTGTTTGGAAATAGGGTTGTTTGTAGAGGTAGTTGGCTAAGGTATGTTGAGGTCATTCAGGACAAAGATGGACCCTTACTCCAGTGATCGGTGTCCTTATAACAAGAGGGCAATTTGGATACAGACAGACGTAGAGAAGACAATGCCATGGGAAGACAGACAAACAGGAATACCACCATGTGGAAAGAGAGGCAGAGATTGGAGTGATGAATCTTCAAGCCAAGGAACAAGGACTGTTGGCTGTCATGAGAAACTAGCAGAGAGGTATGGTACAGATTCTCCCTTCAGAGCACTGACAATGAATGAACCCTGCTAACACCTTGATTTCAAATTTCTAACCTCTAGAACTCTAAGGCAAGAATTTCTGTGTTTAAACCATCCCAGATGGTAGAACTCTGTTACAGCAGTCCTAGGAAACTAATACACCACAGACTTTTAACTTTTTAGTAAGATCATTTATGGTTGACCTAGATTCATTTCACATGAAGAGACCTCTAAACTCACACATAAAAAAGATGCAAATTTAAAATATTGTGATATGATTTGTCACTGATAGCACTGGCAAAAACTGCAAAGTTTGTCAGTACACTCTTATGAAGTTGGAGAAGATGAAAAATGACACAAACACTCTGGAAAGTAACAGTAATATCTGTAAAATAATACACAAATTTACTCTTTGACCAGAAAAATCACTCTTAGGAATCTGTCCTCAAAAATAAACTGGTACAAGTATGAAAATACATAGCATCAGATTTTGCATTACTGCAATATTTTAAATAGCAAAAGAATAAAACAACAATAAAAAATAAATAAAATTCAAATGAGTTTTAATCAATGATGCTATCTGAATAAAGAGCCACACAAGAGAAAACCACACAGAATAATAAATATCCCTCTATACACTTATGTAAGGATAATCAGAATGTGCGGCAAGTGTGAAATGCAAAACACTACAAATGGTATTCAATCCTTATTTAAGAATGGACATAGATTTGGGAACACAAATATTCACATATGTGAATATGCTTAAAATATGTTTTCCAGCAGGAAGGATACAAAAAAAAATAATAAAAACTGTGTTCTAAGAGTAGAGTGGAACTAGATGCAAGAGATATGGATAGAATATGGAATTCTATGTAAAAACCTTGTTTTGTAGGTTTGATTTTGAAGTTATGTAAGCATTTTTATAGTGAAAAAATTAAATAAAAAAGAAAAAGGTAAAGAAAAAAATTAAACAAAGAATCTGTTATCAGATTTTTGCTTACTTAAACAAAGAAAATTTTTTTAAAGTAAATTTAAAGAGAGTTTTTTATCTCCTTAGTAATATTTTATATATATATAGATTCATATATATATAGATAGGTTCATATATATATAGATAGGTTTATATATATATAATGTATAGATAGATAGAGACAGAGAGACAGAGACAAAGAAGCTTGTCTTGGCCTAAGCTAGGTAAACATTCTGGCCATGTCCACTCCATGCCACATCCTAGCCACATATCTGCATTGATCATAATGGGGAAAGGAAGTGACCATGGGCTGTGTCTGAGAGGAGCCACAGATGCCGAAACAGGCAGAGCATTAGACCTCTGTAAGCACATAAGTTTCACTTGCTTCAGCAAAGACCCCAGTTTGGGGAGAAAGGAAAACACACTTAGAAGGAACACAGCCAGCTCAAGTCCGATCCTTAGGGTTTCCACTCCAGCAACTTGGGAGGAGACCCCACCCCTGACAGGAAAATGACAGCCACTGAGCAGAAGAAGTCCTGACTCATACTCTATGCAGGCTCTAGCTCCTCCATCACCAGCCACATCCCCTACCAAGGTGACAGTAGCCAGCCTATCTTGAGGAAAGACATGGCTGGCATCCACATCAAATCAAGTCCTCCCACCAAAGGCATTGGGCACACACAGTCTACATAGGGATGCTCCCACATAAGAACTCTCTTTCAAGACCACAATACACAGCTGTTTCACCTAAATTCACAGAGACAGAGAAAGTTAAATAAAATGAAAAGGCAGAGGAGTTACTCTTAACTGAAAGAGAAAGAGTAAACCTCTGAAAAAATAAATAATGAAACATAAATAATTTACCAAAGAATTCAAAACAATGGTAATAAAGCTGTTAACTGAATTAGGAAAGAGAGTTGATCTAAATACACATCATTTTAATAAGGAACTAGAAAATATAAAGAAGACTCAAAAAAACATAGATAATAAAATATATGAGATAAAAAGCACTCTAAAAGCAGTGAATATCAGACTAAATGACACAGCACAAAGCATGAGTGATCTAGAAGATAGAATAATGGAAATCAACCAATCAGAACAGCAGACAGAAAGAGGAAAAACCAAAAACAAACACCCACGACCCCCCGCCCCCATGAGTGCAATACATGAGATGTCTGGGATAACACCAAACATGCCAACATTTGCATTATAGAGGTTCCAGAGGCAAAGAGAGAGACAAGGGTATTGAAAATGTATTTGAAGAAATTATGGCTAAAGAAAAAAACAGATATCCAGTTATAGGAAACACACAGGGTCCCAAACAAGTGAACCTAAACAGACCCACATCAAGACATATCATAATGAAAATGACAAAAATTAAAGATAAAGAGAGAATTATAAAGGTAGCAAGAGAAAAACAGAGTTACATACAATGGAATCTCCATAAGGCTATTGGTTGATTTATCCACAAAAAATTTGCAGGCCAGAAGGGTGTGGCATGATATATTCAAAGTGCTGAAAGGAAAAAACCTTCACCTTAGATACTCTACCTAGCAAGATTATCATTTAGAATAGACAGAGAGATAAAGAACTTCTCAGACAAGCAAAAACTGAAAGAATTCAGCAATACTAAAGCTATCCTAAAAGAAATGTTGAAGAGTTTTCTTTAAATGGGAAAGAATTAACAATCCATAGCAAAGGGAAAATACCAATAGGAGAGGCAAATATATAATAAGGATTGAAGATTACTTAAATAAGTCAGTATAGAGATTAAAAGACAAAAATTGTAAAATCAAATGCAAGTACAATAAACAGTAAAAGGAAAAGCATAAGGATGTAAAACATGATCAAAAACACAAAATGTGGGAAAAAATAGATATTTTAGAATGTGTTTTAAATGACTATCTGTTTAAATCAAGTAGATATAATTATGGGTCAACATATATGAACCTAATGATAACCACAAATCAAAAAATCAAAAATAAATGAACCCTACCAAAATAAAATGATTATTATCAAACCAAAATGTGAGAAACAAAAAAGATGAAGAAATGAATGAGAAGGACTACAAAAACAACTGGAAAACAAGGAATAAATGAAAATAAGTACATACCTATCAAAAATTACTTTAAATATCAATGGACTAAATGCTCGGATCAAAAGATTTAGTGTGGCTGATTGGATTAAAAAAAAAACCCCAAGACCCTTCAATATGCCGCCTACAAGTAACTCATTTCAGGCTAAAAACACACAGAGATTGAAAGTGTTGGGATGGAAAAAGATATTTCATCCAAATGGAAATGACAAGAAAGGGTGGGGGTTGAAATACTCATAGCAGACAAAAAAAGACTTTAAAACAAAGGCTATAACAAAAGGCAAAGAAGGGCATTATATAATGATAAAGGGATCAATTCAAGAAGAGGATATTACACTCGCTAGCATATTCACATCCAATGCAGGAATGCCTAAATATAAAATACAAATGCTAACAGACATAGAGGGAGAAATTGACAATAATACAATAATATTAGGGGACTTTAATAGCACACTAAATCAATAGACAGATCATTCAGACAGAAAAATCAATGAGGCTGCAGTGGGCTAAAATGACACAATAGAGCAGCAGGACTTAACTGATATCTATAGGATATTATTCCATCACTAGAAGCAGCATACACATTCTTTTCAAGTGCACATGGAACATTCTCCAGGATAAATCACATACTAAGTCACAAACTAGCCTCATCAAAGTTAAGAAGATAGATATTATATCAAGCATTTTTTCTGACCATAGCTGTATGAAATTAGAAATAAAGTACAGAAGGAAAATTGGGAAAAGAACAAATACATGGAGACTAAACAACATGCTACCAAAACTCAAATGGATCAGTGACAAAAATCAAACAGGAAATCAGAAAATACCTCAAGACAAATAAAATTGGAAACAAAATTTTCCAAAATCTATGGGATATAGCAAAAGCAGTTACAGGAGGAAAGTTCATAGTGATACAGGCCTTCCTCAAGAAATAAGAGAAATCTCAAACAAACTAACCTACCACCTAAAAGAATTAGATAAAGAACAAACAAACCCCAGAGTCAGCAGAGGAAGGAAAAAATGAAGATCAGAGAGGAAATAAATAAAATAGAGCAAAAAAAATAGAAAAGTTCAATAAAAGAGCTTGTTTTTTTGAGAAGATAAACAAAAATGATAAACCTTTAGCCAGGCTCACCAAGAAGAAAAGAGAGAGGACCCAACATAACAAAATAAGAAATGAAAGAGGAGAAATAACAACCAATATCACAGAGACACAAAAAATCATAAGGGAATACTATGAACAGTTATATTCCAAAATACTGGACAACCTAGAAGAAATGCACATATTTCTAGAAATATACAGCTTGAGAAGACTGAGTCAAGAAGAAACAGACCATTTGAACAGACAGAGCACTAGACATGAAATTGAATTTGCAATTAAAATATTCCCAGCAAACAAAAGTACAGGACTGGATGGCTTCACCTGTGAATTCTACAAAGCATAAAAAATAAAAATAATACCTATACTTCTCAAACTACTCCAAAAAATTGAAGAGAATACTCCCAAATTCATTTTACAAAAAGCGTCTATTACCCTGATACCAAAACTAGACAAATATGACACACAAAAAATGAGAAAATTACAGGCCAATATCTCTAATGAATATAGATGCAAAAATCCTCAACGAAATATTAGCAAATCAAATCCAACAATATATAAAAAGGACCATACACATTAAGTTGGATTTATTCCAGGGTCACAAGGATAGTTCGACATTCACAAATTAATCGATGCGACACACCATGTTAACAAAAGGAAGGATAAAAACCACATAATAATCTCAATAGACGCAGAAAAAGCATTTGACAAAATTCAAAATCCATTCATGATAAAAACTCTCACCAAAGTGGATATAGGGGAATATATCTCAATATAATAAAGGCCATTTATGACAAACATACAGCCAACCTAATACTCAATGGTGAAAAGATGAAAGCATTTCTGCTAAGATCAGGGAACAGAACAAGGATGCCTGCTCTCACCAATGCTATTTAACACGTATTGGAAGCCCTATAGCTGCAGCAACCAGACAAAAAGAAAGACAGGAAGAGAGAGAGAGAGAAGAAGAGAAGAGAGAGAAGAGAAGAAGAGAAGAGAAGAAGAAGAAGGAAGGAAGAGGAGGAGGGGAAAGGGTAGCAGGAGGGGGGTGGTGAGAAGGGAAGGAAGAAGGAAAGAAAAAGCATCAAAATTAGAAGGGGAGGGGCTTCCCTGGTGGCACAGTGGTTGAGAGTCCGCCTGCCGATACAGGGGACGCGGGTTCGTGCCCCGGTCCAGGAGGATCCCACATGCTGCGGAGCGGCTGGGCCCGTGAGCCATGGCCGCTGAGCCTGCGCGTCCGGAGCCTGTGCTCTGCAACGGGAGAGGCCACAGCCGTGAGAGGCCCGCGTACCCCAAAAAAAAAAAAAAAAAAATTAGAAGGGGAGAGGTAAAACTGTCACTATTTACAGGTGACATGATACTTTATACAGAGAACCCTGAAGTCTCCACCCCAAAACTATTAGAACCAATCAGTAAATTCAGCAAGGTTGCAGGATACAATATTAATATACAGAAATCTATTTTGTTTCTATACACTAATAATGAAACATAAGAAAGAAAAAGTAAAAAAAAAATCCCATTCAAAATCACATCAAAAATAATAAAATACCTAGGAATAAACTTAACCAAGGAGGTGAAACACCCATATTCTGAAAACTCTAAAACATTGATGAAGGAAACTGAAGATGATACAAAGAAATGGAAAGATATCCTATGCTCTTGCATTGGAATTAATATTGTTAAAATGCCCATACTACCCAAGCAATCTACAGATTTAACGCCATCCCTTTCAAAATACCCATGACATTTTTCACAGAACTAGGATAAATAATTCTAAAATTCATACGGAACTGCAAAAAAGATCCCAAATTGCCAAAGCAATCTTGAGAAAAAAGAACAAGCTGGAGATATAACCCTCCCAGACTTCAGACTATACTAAAAATCTACAGTAATCAAAACAGAATTGTACTGGCACTAAACAGACACGCAGATCAATGAAATACAATGCTGAACCCAGAAATAAGCCCATGCACATATGGTCAATTAATCTAAGGAGGTAAGAATATACAATGAATGGAGAAATAGTTTCTTCAACAAGTGGTGCTGGGAAAACTGGACAGCACATGGAAAACAATGAGATTAGAACATACCCTCACATATACAAAAATAAATTCAAAATGGCTTAAAGACCTAAATGGAAGAATGGAAACCATAAAATTCCTAGAAGAGAACATAGGCAGAAAACTCTTTGACAAAAATCACTGCAATTTTTTCTTGGATCAGTCTCCTAAGGCAAAATAAATGAAAGCAAAAATAAACAATTGGGACCTAATTAAACTTAAAAGCTTTTGCACAGGAAAGGAAACCATTGACAAAATGGAAACACAGCCTAAGGAATGGGAGAAAATATCGGCAAATGATTCAACTGACAGGGGTTAATAACCAAAATACATGGACAATTCATACAACTCAATATCAAAAAAGAAACAACCCAATCAAAAAATGGGCAGAAGACCTGAATAGACATTCTTCCAAAGAAGAGATGCAGATGGCCAACAGGCACATGAAAAATGCTCAGCATCACCAGTTATTAGAGAAATGCAAATCAAAACCACAATGAGGCATCACTTCACACCTGAGAGAATAACTACCATCAAAAAGTTTACAAATAGGGGCTTCCCTGGTGGCGCAGTGGTTGGGAGTTCGCCTGCTGATGCAGGGGACACGGGTTCGTGCCCCGGTCCAGGAAGATCCCACATGCCGTGGAGCGGCTGGGCCCGTGAGCCATGGCCGCTGAGCCTGTGCGTCCGGAGCCTGTGCTCTGCAACGGGAGAGGCCACAACACTGAGAGGCCCGCATACCGCAAAAAACAAAAAAAAGTTTACAAATAATGAATGCTGGAGAGGATGTGGAGAAAAGGGAACCCTCCTACACTGTTGGTGGAAATATAAATTATGCAGCCACTATGAAAAACAGTATGGAGGTGCCTCAATAAACTAAAAATAGAACTACCATATGATCCAGCAATTCCACTCCTAGGTAAATATCCAGAAAAAATGAAAACACTAATTTGAAAAGAAGCATGCACCCAATGTTCATAGGAGCACTGTTTATAATAGCCATGACATATGACATGGAAGCAACCTAAGTACTCATCAACAAATGAGTGGTTAAGAAGATGTTTTATATACATATATATATATATATATATATATATATGAATGAAATACTGTCATTTGCAGCAACTAGGATGGACCTAGAGGATATTATGCTTAACCAAGTCAGTTAGAAAGAGAAAGCCAAATATTATATCAGTTATCAATTAATGTGGAATCTAAAAAATGGTACAAATGAATGTATTTATAAACAGACTCATAGAAACAAACTTGTGTTTACCAAAGTGGAGAGAGAGGTGTTAGGGACAAATTAGGGGTATGGGATTAACAGATACAAACAACTATGTACGAAATAAATAAGCAACAAGGATATACTGTATAACACAAGGAAAGAGCTACTATCTTGTAATAATCTATAGTAGAGTATAAAATGGAAACAAATACTGAATCACTACACTAACATAATATTGTAAATCAACTATACTTCAATAAATAGTAGGTTCAGTTATGCAAGATGTATGTGTTCTAGAGATCTGTTGTACGACATAGTTCCCATAGTTAACAATACTGCATTGTGCACTGAAAATTTTGTTACGAGGGTACATCTCATGTTATGTGTTCTTAGAAAAACAACAAAAGGGCACACAGAAAATTAGAGGTGATAGGTCTATTACCTTGATTGTGATTATGGTTTCCAAAGTGTTTGCATATATCTAAACTAAACAAATTGTACACATTAAATATATTCAGTTTTTAATATATCAGTTATATCTCAAGAAAGCTGTTCTAAAAAGTAAAAAAAACAAAAATGATGAGCAAAAATTTTTAAAAAGCACTAGAGAAAATTAATGATATCAAATTGGCTTCTTTGAGATCAATAAAACTGCTAAACTCTGACCATACTGATGATGCCAAAAAGAGAGAAGACACAAATTCCCTACATCAGAAGTGAGAGCTGACATCACTACTGTTTCTTACACATATTGATGGTATTAAAGTAGTGTCTGCAAGGTTTCCCCTATTTAAACTTACTATTTTCCTTATCCATATTGTATTTGTTTGAAGAAAGTCAGTAAGTTGTGGTAACTTTATAAAATTGAACCATTAATTGCATATATTGTCATTCATCATCAAATGTGTGACCTTTGTGTACCAGAGCTTCAAGCATAAATTGCTTACTGCTACTCATGCAGTGACATGTTTTCAGGTGGCTGGCGATTATAAAAAGATTTTTTTTAATGTTGGAAAATATACTCCAGTGTATTTACACTCTCTCCCTTTAGCATTACTAATGCATCTTGATATTACAAGTAGCTTCTTATAAGTTCAATGAACATGTCTCAAGAGAATGTGGAGCTTATCATACTTAATACATCATTTAGCCTGCCCTAAATATGATATCTTGAACTTAAAGCTTTTATGTCTGAATGGGTCTGATGAATTGAAATCTCCCAATTTAAAGATTTCAAAAGGCTTATTGGATAAGGACACCTTTGTTATTAAATACGTTTGTAGAAACTCACTCTTTTGATGGCTTAATTATAAATGGATTTAATTTCATGGGTTAGATGCCAAACTCAGAAATTGATGGGGGAAATGACTGACAAAACGTGCTTTAGCTTTTGTAAAACACAAACATTTAATCACACAGTTTGTGATAGCCAGCTAAAACATATTTTATTTTTCATTCTTATTTATCCTGCTTTGAGGATTATCTTTCACCTTTATAACAGAATTGAATTTCCGTGTTTGATGTGGGGATCCCAAACAAGCAAAACTTTTGGGGGGAGAATTTTGTGGATTTAAGTTCTTTCCTGATTCTGCCCCTCATTAGTTCTCCCTATTAGAGACCAACAAAAATGACATCTTCCCACAAAATATCAGAATAAGATGTGAGGGTCTATCCTTTATAACAATATTAGAGGACATTTCAGGCAGCTTTAGAATTAAAATTGAACAACTGCCATATATAAGTTGTTTGTCCCAGCTTTCTATCTCTGGGATAATTTCTATACGTTTTGTAGACATGAAGTTTCATCCCAATAAAGAATTATTTCATCCCAATAAAGAATATTTCATCCCAATAAAGAACAGCATCTTGCATTAATAGCTGATGTGATTAAGAATTTCAAAGTTAAAATAACTTGTTGCTGGACTATAAGTCAAAATATAGTACAGCAGACATGTTCTCTTAATAAGTAAGTTAAAGTCAACCACCTGTATTCCTTGTCCCCATATGCTTCCCAGTAGTACAGGGATAAGTGAGAAAAATGAGGTCAGTTACAGAAAATATGGAAACCACATGTTTCCTGTGCATGGAAGGTAAAGTTAGTTTGTTAAATTCAACCCTTCTATAACCCTTTATAAAGGTTATTTTTGGAATATAGGAAAGCCATGTTGTTATGTATATTTGTCCCATCTCTAGGCACTTTTTAATTTTCTTTTGTACTATTGGAATTTTGACTTCATCGTAGTTTTTTTTTTTAAATCTTTATTGAAGTATAATTGCTTTACAATGTTGTGGTTGTTTTATTTCTAGATTCCATATATATGTGTTAGCATACGGTATTTGTCTTTCTCTTTCTGACTTCACTCTGTATGACAGACTCTAGGTCCATCCACCTCACTATAAATAATTCAACTTCATTTCTTTTTATGGCTGAGTAATATTCCATTGTATATATGTACCACATCTTTATCCATTCATCTGTTGATAGACACTTAGGTTGCTTCCATGTCCTGGCTATTGTAAATAGAGCTGCAATAAACATTGTGGTACATGACTCTTTTTGAATTATGGTTTTCTCAGGGTATATGCCCAGTAGTGGGATTGTTGGGTCATATGGTAGTTTAATTTTTTAAGGAACTTCCATACTATTCTCCATAGTGGCTGTATCAATTTACATTCCGACCAACAGTGCAAGAGGGTTCGCTTTTCTCCACACCCTCTCCAGCATTTGCTGTTTGTAGAATTTTTGTTCATCTTAGTTTTTACATTTATATAATCATGTTTCTGCAAATAAGCTTATTTTTTCCAAAAAGTATACCTAACTGCACCATGTTTTTTGTATTTTCCAGAATGTCTAAAACAGTGTTGAATACTAATGTTTCTTTTGTCATTTTGATTTGCAATGAGATGATTTCAATCTTTCACTTTACAGTACGATCTTGTTTGCTATTCAGTGACTGGTGTCTTTTACCAAGTTTAGTGTTTGTAGAATGTTTTAAAGCTTGCTAAAATTTTTCTTTGTTGGTTGGTTGTTTGATTTTAGAAATGAGTGTGCGACTTCCCTGGTGACGCAGTGATTAAGAATCTGCCTGACAATGCAGGGGACACGGGTTCGATCCCTTGTCCGGGAAGATCCCACATGCTGTGGAGCAAAACTAAACCCGTGAGCCACAACTACTGAGCCCACGTGCCACAACTACTGAAGCCCATGCACCTAGAGCCCGTGCTCTGCAACAAGCAAAGCCACTGCAATGAGAAGCCTGCGCACCGCAACGAAGAGTAGCCCTCGCTTGTGGCAACTAGAGAAAGCCCATGTGCAGCAACAAAGACCCAATGCAGCCAAAAAAAATTTTTTTAAAAGAAATGAATGTGCAATTATTATTCTTTTCAGAAACATTTATATATATTTTTAAAATACTGAGGTTAAAAAAAGGATATATTTTAATAAGTTATTTAATAATAACTGGATTTTTAGGATAAAACCTATTTGTTGATAAAGAATTCTTTTAATGCATTATTTACTTTTTAAAATAATATATTTAGAAATTTGCATCTATGTTTTATTTTAAACTGAGCTATAGTTTTCTTTTCCATGCTGTGCAGTTTGAATATTGGTACCAGGATTATCGTATTTTTACAACATTTACTGGGAATTATTCCATCACTTTCAATGACCTAGAAGAGCTTAAATAATAAAGTTATCTTTTATTGAAACCTGGAAAGAAACCATGGTTGATTTTTTTTTCTTTTTTTTTCTTTTTTTTGTGGTACGCGGACCTCTCACTGCTGTGGCATCTCCCGTTGCGGAGCACAGGCTCCGGACGTGCAGGCTCAGCGGCCATGGCTCACAGGCCCAGGCGCTCCGCGGCATGTGGGATCCTCCCGGACCGGGGCACGAACCTACATCCCCTGCATCAGCAGGCGGACTCTCAACCACTGCGCCACCAGGGAAGCCCCACTAGGAACATTTTTGTTATTTAGCACAGGGTCATTTGCAAGTCCTAACTTCTCCCACTTCATAATTCCACATATGTCTGGTTTTACTGAAGGTAACTGAATGTTCTCCAGAATTGTTGTGTCCTCTCTTTGTTTTAGTTCCCTTTATCCTCACCATCAATGTCCACACTTCCTCTCTCCCACAATCTCTTCTCTTCCTCCTGTTCGTCCTCCTCAGTCTCCTTCTTCTGTGTTTGCTTATTTTGTGTCTTTTGCTCTGTTTATTTTTGTTTCTTGCCATTCCAAAGAAAAGCCTGACAACAAGAAGTAAGCTTTTTCTCTTTGATCAGTTGGCAAATAGAGCACCGGATTAACTGAGCCTTCTATTCTTCTCTGTTTGCTTCTTATGCTTGAAAGGCTGACTCTTTGTGATATTTCTCCTCCTACCCTTTCCTCTTCTTCCATTTATACTTTTGGAGACTTTCAGCTACCTGAGGCTTTTGGAAGACTAGACTCCAGGTTTCTGAATTAGCCACGTTTTATTGTAACATCATCCACGAAGGTGATATGTAGAAAAATACAAAATGACACTCTTACGTTTTAAAGTGATATTAATATGTCCCATGGTTAAATATACTTGTTATTTTACTCTCAATATTTCAGAATTGACCTATGACTGCTTCTTATTTTACATACATTTTGGATTGCCAAATCTCTGTTTTTTGACTTGCTTTACTTTTGTGTATGGCTTTATAAGCAAGCACAATTATTGATACAATGTTAAATTTATGTATATATGAACTATATCATCAGGAAATGGCTTCGCCAAGTGATTTTTATGATACTGCTTTTTCTCATCAGCAATATTAACAGACAAACCTAATTTGTAGAAGTCGACTGGTTTATTTTGACATTTTGATGGAATAACTTCAACTATTTTTGAGCCAAAAAAAGTCCATGTTTAATAAATGGGCTCAGTGAGATGTTTTCCTGGGGTGGTTTCTCACTTCTAATTATTTATTGCCAACAATTTAAAATACCTAAATCCAGAATGATTCAGGACTTTACATCCTAGCTAAGATTACAAAAGATAAAAGTTCTAATGTCCATTTAGGCATGTCATAGCGCTTAAAATGATTATATATTCGAAAAGCCATTTGGATCTCATTAAAAATGAAATGGAAGCTATGAAAACTGAAAAAAACAAATCCATCGGGTAAGTGTTCTCCTAGGTGCCTTCTAACTAAACCCAGTTTAGACAAACTGTATGTACAAGGTTCCACCTAAAATATTTTAAGCATAAAAGAGAGAATTTAATCATAAAATAAATACAAGTTCAACCTGTCTTTCATGATTCTATTCCTTCCTATCCCATGTCTTTGGTTATATTTAACATTTACTATTAAAAATGTAGAATTATTTAAAAAAAAAAGAAATCAATAACCATGTGGCAGAACTAAAGAATGTTCACCTGTTTTCTCTAGTCTTTGAATATAAATGGATTTTCCAAATCACCCACAGTACCTCATTAGTCACGAAATTATACCATCTCATTTACCAGGGGTATCATGGGTAAACTCAACATCCTATCCCTCACGGAACACGAAACAAAAAGTGTGATTTTAATGTGGCATTACAAGAAACAGAAAATACATCTTCTCAATTCCAGTGACATGTAATTTATTACTGATCTAGTTATTAATGTTTTAAAGTTCATAATGAACTGCAAAAGAGTATATATCACATTTTTTTTTATTAGAGTAACTAATATGGTTGCAGAGAAGTATTTTTTCCATTCTTTGTCTCTCTCGCTCTCTCCCCGCCCCACCCAGAATAGTACAATCCAAGAGTTGGAGGGAGTCTTAGAAGTCATCTAACTCAACCTGCTGCCACATTTATAGCAACTCTAGCAGTCATAGCGTGAACTGTTCCTATGAAACGAAGCATACTATTTTCCAGGGTAACTCATAAATTAAATTCTGCTATTTTCATAAAAGTATCTCTGTATTGAGCTTAAATATGTTTAAAATGTTAGATTACTTTTCCCTAGATTTTTTATTTGAAGTAGAGTAAGTCAAATTCCTCATTTTATTCATTGAAAATAAATATTTATACTAATTAAATTGCCTAAATATTTACATATAAAATTGACATCTCCTCCAAAAGTTCTTCAGATGACATAATGAACAGAACTTTCATCATGTGGACTCCTCAAATGAATATAATATTGCATTTAAATATCCATTTAAATGCAATATAAAATGTGCTGTTGTTTACATAATGTTGTACACAATAAAATTTAAAATTGCATTTCTTATGACTGCATATCATTACCATAATTTATCTGTGTTAAAATGAATTTTATCATGTGTATATTATGTATCAATAAAGTTTAAAAATATACATATAAGTATGTACACGAATCTCTAGCTCTGTGGTTATAACCCCTCTCCCATTCATACTTTTCATTATCATACTTGTTTTTTTTTCCCTTTGTTTTCATAAGCTAGCTACAGGACAGTCTAAAACAAAACTGAATTTCTCATCAACTTCATTAATGTACAGGACGCACAGGGCAGGAGAAAAGAAAGATCAGAATGATAAAACAGTTAAGGTTGAAATACATAAATGTCCTAGAATGTAGGAACAATATTTATTTTCAAGTGTCTATGGAATAGTTACAAATATTAAACATGAAGTAGCAGACAAGGATAGTGTCAATAAACCTTAAAGGAAACACAGACCAATAACAATACAAAGTAAATAATTTTTTAGTTAAGAAAAGCCTAACCAAAAAAAAAAAAAAAGAAAAGAAAAGCCTAACCGATTTCAGATAAATATGGATATTTTAAAACTCCCCTGTCAGGTAAAACAAGAATAAAAACTAGAATTTCTGAATATTTTTTTAGAATTCTACATATCAAAACATAGGAGATGCAGGTAAAGCTTTAATTGGAAGGAACTTTAAATGATTTAACATTTAGACTTAAATAATTCATCATTAACCAAAAATGCTCACTTCTGAAAGTAAAGCCCTCTTAAGATAAATGTGAACTTTCTGTCTCTCCTCTCAATCTCCCATCACTCTCCTCCCCCACCACCTGTCCTCTCTAATGCTGGTTAGATCTTTTCAAAATATTCTGAGTATATTTTAAAAAGGAGATCATTTGACAAACTTTTTGGCTATTGCCACTGAGCCATTATTTTCAATGATTTCTATAACTCGAGTTAGAAAACAACTGCTAAAACCAATATAAATTTCTGTAATGAAGAAGAAATTAATTTATAGAAATGATAACTTTTTTGTGCCTTTTCCATACTTATGGAGGAAAAAGGTGTTTATAGTTTTGACTCTTTACCAGAATTCTACATAGACAGGGATAACTAATGAAAGAATCATTAGTGGAGGGTATTTAGGCTAGTAGTTCTCAAACTTTAGTGTACATCAGAATCACCCAAAGGACTTGATAAAACACACATTGCTGAGTCCTGCCTCAGAGTTTCTCATTCAGTAGATCTAGGATGAGGCTCAACAATTTACATTTTAAAAATGCTTTCAGTTGATGCTAATGCTTTTATCCCAGGTACCGGGTTCTGAGAACCACTGATTTAGGCTCCAGTCAAAGAAATCTATTATGTAGTTCCTAGTGTTTTATGTACATCTTTTGTAAATATTATTTAAGGAGATACTGATTTATATAACAGGGATTTGATGACTTACTCCACATGCAAGGATACGTTTTGATCTTTCAGGGATTGCATTGTTTGTGAATTATCCAGGCTTATTACTTTTTATCTTTTACTTTATTGTCATTTTATAATTCTTAACTTTTGTCTTATCTGCTTCCAATGGAGTAGAGAATTTACACAGATCCTTGTGTAAGATTAAGTACTAGACAATCTGGGAGTAAGTTTGGCTGCACTAATTTATTGCAAAATATGTGTCCTCATAATAGTGACCTTTAATCAGTGAACACCAAAAATTGTGTATATTCCTGAGACATTTTAAAGTTACATTCTAAAGGAAGGAAGGAAGGAAAGAAAGAAAGAAAGGGAGAGAGAGAGAGAAAGAAAGGGAGAGAGAGAGAAAGAAAGAAAGAGGAAGTGAAGGAAGGAGGGAAGGGAGGGAGAAAATATTTCCCAAATTAGTTGCCTGGAATAGCCAACTCAAATTAATTGAGTTAATAATATTTTAACAGAGTGTATGTACTCAATATCTTGTAATAACCCATGATGGAATAAAACCTGCAAAAAAGAACAGAATCACTATGCTGTACACCTGAAACTAACACAATATTGTAAATCAACAATACTTCAATAAAAAAATAAATAAAAATAGAGTGTAAATTTTTTTAATACTCTCATTTTATATCATCAGTGACAGTACAAATTTCCAATTAAAGATACTTTTTACTCAAGAAAAAAATATTTTAAATGTTTAGTTGCACACTAAACAATTTGACATTTTTGTTTTCAGTTCTTCTTGGCATGGTATTTCTATGTTGATTTGGTCCATTACAGTTTTGTGGGCTCATGAATACTGTGTAATTCTGTGTGGATTCCTCCAGTACACAGGCATTTTGCACTGGAAGCACAACAGATCCAAGTTTGTGATTTTTGGCTTTTATGACCTGTGAGTAATATACAGCTCAACTGAATTCCAGTACACAAACATGAAAAACAAACAATGGAAAACACTAGTATCATTTTTGAGTGATGAAGCATCTGGACACATGTGAGCTCTTAACTTATTTCTAGCCACTGGCAGGACACATTATTTAGTCCATTTGTGAAAAACAGTACATCAGAAGGACTTTGTTTATTTTACTTAAATGGTTTAATTTTTTGACAGTCAGTATGTGCTGAATGTTACCTGAACTTTAGTAGCTGGGTTTTCTGGCAAGTTAACAAATAGCTATAGAAACTAGCAATTCAGTGATCAAACAGTAGAAATCTTCAAATGATCCCACTCTTTTCTGTGGTAAGAAAATGCCAGTGAAATTAGAATTAAATTATGTGGAAATGTAGTTTTAAGGTAGCATATTTATGTAGAACTCTAACCATTTACTAACCTACATTATCTGTTTTTTTTTATTTACGGAATACTTTATTAGTTTCTGTAATCAAAGCCATGTAGATAAGAGCTTACATATTTAATACAGTGCGTTACCCCTGTACAAATGGAAAAAATTATGTTTAACATTTCTAGACCAATATGGCTGTTGATTTCTGTACAATGCCAACCCAACATGTTACAACTGGGATACGTCTCCAAAGTTGACAGCACAGCTAAAGTTTCCAAAAATTCAAATTATATATGTATGTGTGTGTATATATATATATATATATTTATTTATTTATATAAAAAGACCAATAGCACTATGTTATGTATCAATAGCAGCAACAGCGTTTCCAGGTTCTGCATCATAGTGTTGATACATAACACTATGTTATGTATCAATAGCAGCAACAGCGTTTCCAGGTTCATCTGAACAAAATTAGAGAGACATCCAGCACACTCCATTAAAAAAAAAAAAAGGTAAAATACAAAACCTCAGAAAACAGCAAAGTTCTCTCACTGTTGTGGTACCTGACACCATTTTTTTTTTTTTGTATTAGCTTCTCAATTATCATCTGGAAAGAAAACATTCTAGAATAACGTCATTGAAAACAGATCTGATAAAGCACGGTCACTACTACGTATCATAAAGCAGGTACAAGACATTTTACATCATACATTATCTCTGGATAAAATTTTCTCTTTGAAGTTGGAGGGGCATGAGGCACCGAATACTATAACTTTTTCTAGAAGGGTTTCGTGAATAATAGTAATGAGCATTTATAAATCATTGATTTGTTTCATTTATTTCTATGTTTGCAGAAAATACAAGAGCAATGTTTGTCAACTTTTTCCATCCTCTCCATGAAGAAGCAAGCAAAGTTTATTTGTTGCTTTTGTTGGTCTAACTATAAAGTAATCATTTTAAAAGAATTTTCAAATGCTTTCAGTTACTGAAATTGTATTCAGTAAAGCAAACTGGCCATTACTTCCCTATCTGGCCTCCGAAACTGGCCATTACTCCCCTATCACTTGGTGAATTGGACCATTATGAGGTCCCAGCCAGTCAACGGGAAAGATGCTAAGAATGAAGTAGAGACACTAAAGTCAAAGGTAGAAGGGAGAAAAAAAAAAGTATGGCCACAAAGGAGTTCCTGTCAAGGAGAAAGTGTTCAGATGTACACCTATTAAAAACCATGGCTTGACTGATTCCATCTTTTGCTAGGGAATGGCATGAAGGAAATCTTACTAATCTCAAGAAATACCCAACTGTAGGTCCACAATTTACGACATCCTGGCATCAGTCAGTGTAGATTGGATATCCTAGTAATGGGTTCCAGTTATTTACTCTCTTTAGACCAAATGTAGAAACTGCCCTTTGTTTCCACACAATCATTCCACTGTTTGGAACTTCTGGTAGCACTAAAGTTCACTCCCTTCTGGAAATTGATACGTGGGTCACAGGAGCTTTTTCTACCCTCTATACCTCAAATATCACCGTAGATCAAAACATACAGTAGGGAAAAGGATAAACGCGACTGGTGTTTGAAAATGCCAAATTTACGCTCCTGTAACCACCCGCTTTCCAATTTCCTCTCCAGGCAGACTTGGAAGGGTCATTTTGAGACCACTCTGCTCTTTTTAGGTCCTCTAAGAAGAACTTGTTTTTCTTGTTGAAAGGGAAGAACGACTTTTGCAGATTTTTCTTATAGGATAAGAAAATATAAGATAAAATAGAATAGAAAAGAAGCACTTCTCAAAGGCGGCAACGACAACACAAAGGTGGAAAGTAACTGTTTAGTGACGTATTACTAACAAAATAGACAGTGAGAGAAAAGTATTTCTTTTTCAGTAGAAGTAATGATAAGTGTGAAAGTGTTTCTATGCACTACACTGGTGAGGTTATACTCAAAGAGCTCGGCTCTTCTCAGATTAACCCCACCCTGGCCAAAGCAAACAGTCTTCACTCTCCTTCCTGAGCTAAGATACACAGATATTAATAATTGCACTGCTTGCCATTCAAGACCACTGTGACAAGGAGATGAGTAGATGACACTTATGCTTTTAGAAACTTCATGTGTTGTTTTTCATATTGTGATTTTCCTAACCTTATCATCTCAAGTCGATATATTAATATAGCATTCGTTCATTTATCAATTATTCAGTAAACATTACTTGAATGCCCCATGTGAAAAGTCTGAACAAATGTTTCCACCAATAAAGTATTTCCAACAGAGATGTGAAAAAAAAAAACCAAACTATTGTTTTATGTTCTCTTTTCTAAGGTTCAGAGAGGAGAAGAAAAAGGAAACAGACACACAGTACACTATCAAATTGCTCAAATGGGAAATTCAAGTAGGAAGAAACTTCCAATAAATTCGTTTTGAAAACGGACTGTAATAACACAACCAAGGAAAGAAAAAAGAACAAACGGAGTAGAGGCCACATGTAGAACTGGAACAGATAAGAGTTAAAAGACCTAGTACTGGGCTTCCCTGGTGGCGCAGTGGTTGGGAGTCCGCCTGCCGATGCGGAGGACAGGGGGTTCGCTCCCCGGTCCGGGAAGATCCCACATGCCGCAGAGCGGCTGGGCCCGTGAGCCATGGCCGCTGAGCCTGCGCGTCCGGAGCCTGTGCTCCGCAACGGGAGAGGCCACAGCAGTGAGAGGCCCGCGTACCGCAAACAACAAAAAACCAAAACAAAACAAATACCTGGTACTTCTAGTGGAATTTACTAACTTTCAAGAAGATGTGTATGATACTGTCCTACTATCTCTTTTTGTAGCTAAAGTAGGTATCTAATATTTACTAGTTTTCCCAAATGTAAGTTATACCAAGAGGAAATATGTGCAGTGTTTAAGACCACAACTGACAGTGCAAGATTATCAATGCTTAAATCTTGGCTCTGTTACTTACAGCTCTGTGGCCTTAAAAAAAAGTTACTTAAATTCTCTGTGCTTTCATTTCTTTATCTGTGAAATTGGGGCAATAACTATACCTATCTTGCTATAAGGATGAAGTAAATTTGTACGTGGTAAGTACTTAGAGGAGTGCCTGTTACATCATCAGTACCACATAGCAGTTAAATATGATTATTTTCTCCACATTTTTTTCATTCCACTCTCCAAATGAGGAAAACCACATATTAACAATAAGATAGACTGTTTATAATCAGGACCATACCAGAAAATTTAAGGCACCAATCATAATAATAACAATAATAACTACTATATACAGAGAGAGATTAGTTTTGCTGGGCACTGTCCTAAATTTGTTACATGCTACATATAATGATCATCTCACCCTTAGGTAGTAACTATAATTATCCCTATTTTGCATATTAAAAAACTGAGGCTAATTTACCCAAGGCTAGAGAGCTAGAAAACGGTTGAACTGTGATTTGAATCCAGACACTCTGTCTCCAGAGCTTGCACTGTTAACTTGTAGTATCGCTAAAAGTACCATAGAGATATAAATATTTATATCTGTGGTAATTCAAAGCTGCTTAAAATGTTAACAAGAGCATCCAGTTTTTCCAATACTCTGGATAAACAGAATTGTATTACACATACTTTTATTGCACCATTAAATTTTCTAATAAACTTTAAATCTCGGGCTTCCTTACTAATCCTGCACAGTAAATTATATTAACATATTTGCCACAAGATGGCAAACTTCACCAAGAAGTGCTCATCCTTGTCAGGTGCAAAGACCTATCATTAGGTACCTTACAATAGAGCCAGGAGAAAAAAAAAAAAAAGATGAGTACCCTTCTGTGAGTGTTTTCTGTAAACAAAGATATTTAACCTTCATTTAACCATGATCATTCTTGGCAGAAAACATGCAATAATATTATTCAACTCATGTTCAAAGCTACGCCTTTTGTTTTTCTTTATTAAAAGCATTGTATTCTGCTTTACAGATTCAATATTCTGCTCTCAAGATCAAAGCTCTGAGTCTGGCATTGTGATGCTTTCACATGAAATATTTTGATTACATAGAGATTACATAACCCCTGGGAAAAGCATTCTTTCAACGTACCTATCCAAATGGGTGCTTTGGGTGGAAATAAACATTTGCATTTAAACTGTTCTGTGGCCTGTCAACATCACTATGGCCCATCAACACTCTCAGGGCATTAGCAGGAGACTAAACACTAGGACAAAGCCTTGATAAGTGCGATGGACTAACTGGACCTATGAAATTGGTCCTTTATGGGCAGATTCCAAGTGCTAATCCCATGCAGAAAATAACTAAAAGTTTGACCTGTTTTACATTCATAAGTACAATGATATTAAAATGTGGAACGTCAACACTATGAAAGACATTATGAAATATACCTTCATCTTATCAAAATATAGCCTATTTTTCAAATTACATTTCTAGTAGGATCCCAAGGCATTGCTTGCATTTTAAAAAGTTGGGTATGGATAAGAAAGATTTTCATGTTTAAGTAACAATGTCCTGTGAGTGATAGGGTCTGCTCAGCGAGCTGTCAGTTCTCTTTAAACCGTACAGAACAACTCCCAGATAGCTATAGGTTGGTCCCTCTGAGTGGTGGGGTCAATGAAAAGTCATGTGTGGCTCAAACTTTCTCACCCCAGAATCTGAGAGGCTGAATCTATAGAACTCACGGCTCTGGCCAGCTCTGGAGTGGAAAGTGGATTTGAGAGATTAAACCTAAATCTCTTGTGGATGAAGACAAGGAACGAAGCTCAGGACTACTGTGCTGGCTGAGTAAGGATACAAAGCTCGTATCAAACGCTGCAGGCCATTATCACTGGGTTGAGGTCTCAACCTCGAGACCCTTCTTTGTTTTCACTCCTTAAGAAGGAAAGGGAAGTTTTAAGATGCAAATCTTTTTAATATAAACTTTTTTAAAAAAACTTTTCATCTGTTTACTTATATATACAGGAGGATCGAGTTGGGATTTTTTTCATTAAGTCCTGTTTTTCTGTGCTCCAAGAGAGCCTCACTTCTGTTAAAGATTCTGTTAAAAATTAAAGCATCCAAAGGTCTGCCGGAATTCACAGACTGGAACCAGGGTTCTATCTCTGGTGTATCTACAGTCAAATGATTGCCTTAGGCCATGCAGTGGCTACAGAGTGTGGGTCTTTGGAGGTCAACCGCTGTGATAATTGTTAAAATAGGAAGAAGTCAATATTTCACAGATTCACAGCTCCTATGTAATTTGTGAAGTAGTAAGTTCAGTGGAGCTTTTGGAAATTTTCAATAATACTATTAAGAGTGTGCCTGGATGAAGATTCAGGTCAACCCTGCTCAGTGGCTCCTCTCATGATCTCTGTGGTAGAGACTTCCCTAATAGTCAAAGACACGTATCTGCTTCTTGTCACTTTAAGATAGGCTATGATTAATGGGGAAAAGCAGAAGAAAGAGAATCTAGGGCACTTCCACCGATAGTGAATTGTGAGACATATTCATCGAATAAAACAAAAATCTGAATAAACGGCATTTGTTTCAGAATTTATATCCAGTATTCATTGCTTCTTTAACAGTTATTTATATTTGGATTGCTTTTATGAAATACTAATATAAAGGTGTAGTGATTGAGGTTTATATTCAAAAATTAAAAGGTGCAGGTTTAAGAATGGCAGGGTCAGTAAAAATCCCTCTCTCTGTGAGTCAAGATGGGATTTTTTTTTAGTCCACAATCTGCTTTCTGTACCCCTGTTGAGCACTGCTACGCCCAAGGCTGCAGAACTAGTTACTAAGCATATTCAATTTCTCTTTCTGCTGTAACTAATTACCATGAACTTGGCAATTTGAGATAACACAAATTTCTTATCTCACAGTTCTATTGGTCAGAAGTCCCATGGGACTGGCTGATTTGTCTGCTCTGAGTATCACAAGGCTAAACTCAAAATGTGCTCAGGCAGAGTCGCATTCCTTTCTGGAAGCTCAAGGGGAGAATCCATTTCCAGGGACATGCAGGTTTTTGGCAGGTTCAGTTCCCTGTGGTTGTAGGACTGAGATCCCTACACCCTTGCTGGCTGACAGCTGAGGATTGCCCTTAGGCCCTAGAAGGCTTTCTCCAGTCTCCCACGTAGCCCCTACAACTCACAGCCAGCAGGGATAAGTCAAATCCTTCTTAAGCCTCATGTCTCTTGACCCCTACTGTGCTGCATCTCTCACAGACTCTTCTGCCTTTCTCTATCACTTTTCCACCTGATAATCTCCTTATTTAAGGTCAGTTGATTAGCAAGCAACCTTTCATCCATCAGCAAAGTCCCTTTTGCCATGTAACAAATCTGGAGGCTTCAGGGATTCGGGTGGACATCTTTGCGCATGGATGGCGGCGGTGGGGGGCGGTAACGGGGTGGGGAGGTGGAAGAGGTACATTATTCTGCCTAATACACTAAGTGTGATGGTCCATATCTTGTAAGAGAAGTATTCCATCAAAACCCATGTTTTCATTATTACTAGGTCCTTGTTTTATTTTATTTTAATGCATGTCTCTATTGTTCTCAGGTGTACTTGTTTAGAAACCCTAATTTAGAAAAACCGTTTTGGAGTTACTTGCATTGATCTAAGACTTTTCTAAACATATTTCCTCCAATCATCTTCTTTTCAGGAAATCCAGTGAAACATTAAGTGACTTTCCCAAGATCACCAGCAAAGGAATGACACATTAGTTCCTAAAGAAAATGAAGCTTTGATGCAGTGACAGTGTAACCAGAACACAGTTAGATGTCTCCTGGGCAACTGCCCTTCCCATCACCCCTGTCCAACCGACACCTTCATATCTATAACAGGGAGTACCAGCAGAACTTGTGTGAAACGGATGGCCTCACATTCCTCTAGAGGAGGAAGTGAATTTATAACAAAATTGAATTTAGCATTTGGTAAAAGTATAATTCAGAAGGCTGAGGTGAAATGTTCAAAATGAAGAAGAAGAAGGTTTTATGGGGGAAGTAGGGAGTTCAGATTAAGCCCAAACAAGCGGAACAGCCAATAATGATAGTGATGATGATGATGATGATGATAATAGTAATAATAATAGTAGCATGTTATTGCTAAAGAGTGTAAACTCATTTGACATGTTAGGCAAAGTGTTTAGGAAAAAAGACACCTGAGCAGGTGGAACACCAGGTTGGAGACAGGAGAAGGGCAGGCTGAGGTGGGGGTGAGGTAAGCTTCTTAACCAATGGTCGACTGGTCACATAGCTGCATGTTTTAGCATCATGGGAGAAGCCTACAGTCCCTGAAAATACTAAAGTGTAAGTTTTTTTGAAAATAATAGCATTTTTTCTCTCAAGATATTAGATGTTGGAATTGCAGTACGAGAGGCCTAGGTGGCTTATTCTGAGGATTCTAAGAAACAAAACAGTATATACCGATTGGATAGATCTTTTCAAAACACTCAGAAGAGCTGCTACTTTTTGAGCAGTTTTGAGGGAGACAACACTGCGTGCAATCACACTTTTCCTGTTGGTGGTGACACTTTTCAATTTGGAAATCTGAAACAGTTACACTTCCCAACAGATAAAGGCGACAAAGTAATTTCATGATTACAAAAACTATGGAGACACAAAAATCTACACGGACTTAGGTTTTCATTTTAATCTTCCCAAACTAAAGTTATCTGCGTCTCGTCTTGGGTTCCCCATTCATCAGGGTTGATCCTTAATTTGCATACGGTAACATTCACTCTGTGGTGTACAGTTCTATGGGTTTTAACAAATGCATATAATCATATATCCACTGGCACATTATCATATAGAACAGTTCCATCACCCCCCACTGTTTCCTTGGGATACCCTTGGGCTCATCCTACCCTCAGTGCTTGGCACACTATGATCTCTTTTTTATTTTTAGATTTTTGTTTTTCTAAACTGTCACATGAATAGTATTATATAATATGCAGTCTTTTGGATCAACTTACTTGATTTAAATGCCTAGGAGGATGAGTGTTATATCATAGTTTCATTTTATAAACAAATCGTCCAACTGTTTTCACAATACTGCGTTTCTACCAACAATGTATGCATCTTCCAGGAGTTCCATATCCTCAGCAGCCCTTGGTACTGCCAGTTTTTTGTTTTTTGAATTTTAGGCATCCTGACAGGTTTGCAGTGGTGTCTCATTGTGATCTGAATTTGCAGTTTGTTAACTATTTATATTCATTATTTCATACGCTTAATAGCCAACTGTATATCTGTGGTGAAGTATCTACTTAGATATCTTGCCCATTTTTTATTGCATTGTTTTCTCATGGTTGAATGTTAAAAGACTTTTTAATGTATTTTGGATAAATGTCATTATCAGATATGCTATTTGCAAGTATTTTCTTTCATTCTGTTGCTTGTCTTTTCAGTCACTTAAGAGGACATTCCAAAAAGCGATTAAAAAAATTATAAAGTCAAATTTGTCAATTCTTTAAATTGACGTTTTTAGAAGAGTTGAAGGTTCACAGCAAAACTGAGGGGAAGTTACAGAGGTTTCCCAGGTACACCCTGTTCCCACGCATGCACAGCTTCCCCCATTATCACCATCCCCAACCAGAGTGGTACATTTGTTGCAATTGATGAACCTACACTGACACATCATAATCACCCAGAGTGTATAGTTTGCCTTACAGTTCACACTTGGTGTTGTATATTATATGGGTTTGGACACATGTATAATAAGATGTATCCATCATTATGGTATCATAGAGTATTTCCAGTGCCCTGAAAATTCTCCACGCTCCACCTATTGACCCCTCCTCACCTCCCCAAAGTCTAGCACATGCTGATCATTTTACTGTCTCCATAGTTTGGCTTTTTCCAGAATGTCATACAGTTGGAATCATATACTATACAGTCTTTTCCAGATGGGCTTCTTTCACTTAGTAACATGCCCTTAAGTTTCTTCCATGTCTTATCCTGGCTTGATAGCTCATTTCTTTTTAGTACTGAATAATATTCCATTGTCTGGATGTAGTGGCACAGTTTATTATCCATTCACCTACCGAAACATACACTGATTGCTTCCAAGTCATGGCAATTCTGAATAAAGCTGCTTATAAACATCTGTGTTCAGGTTTTGTGTGGACATGAGTTTTCAACTCCTTTGGGTAAATGTCACGGAGAAATCTGTCAACTTTCTAAAACTTTACTGCTTTGCTTATGTCTTTGGTGTCTTTGTCAAACTTAAAGTCATGCAAATTTTCTCCTGTATTTTACTCTAGAAATTATATAGTTTTATATCATACATTTAGGTCTGTCATATATTCTGAGCTAATGTTTATATAAAGTGTGAGATTTAAGTCACCTTTTTTTTTGTTTTTAGACAACAAATGCCCAACTATTCCAGCACCATCTGATGAATACAGTATACTTTCTCCACTGAATTGTCTTTGCACTACTATTGACGATCAGTTGGCTATACTTACACAGGTATCTTTGGGCTCTCTTTGGTGTCCCATAATCTATGTGTCTATCACCTTCCAGTACTACACTGTACTGATTTTTGTAGCTTTATAATAAATCTTCAACTCGGGCAGGGTGATTCTTCCAATTTAGTTTTTCTTTTTCAAAATTATTTGCCTATTCTGGATACTTTGCCTTTCCACACATATTTTGAATACTGTTGTCAATATTGATAAAAAAACTTTCAAAGAGTTTGATTGGGCTTGCACTGAATCGATAGAGCAAATGACATACAACTGACAGCTTAATAATATTGAAGCTTGAAATCCATGTCCAGGCTATAGCTCTTCATTTGTAGAGTTTTTCTTTTGTTACTTCATTACTGTTTCCTAGGTTCTAGCATGGAGTTCCAGCATTTCTTTTAATATTTATATCTAACTATATCTTTTGTTTATGCTATTATATTTAGAGTTATTTTTGTTTCATTTCAGACTCCAGTTGCTTTTTGATGGTATATGGAGATGTGATTGATTTTTCTGGTTTATTGACCTTTTATCATACGACATTGGATACACACTTAGTTCTGGCAGCTTTTAGTTAAATTTGGGGGGATTTTTACATAGACAACCATGCTGAAAATAGAAAAAAATTTTTTTTTTTTTCTCTATTCAGTAGGCCTTTTATTTTTGTATTTTGCCGTGTTTGCACTGGCTAAGACTTCCAAAACAGTGTTGACTAAGAGTGGCAAGAGTGGCCATTTTTGCCTTTTTACTAACCTTAGTAGTAAACAATTGGGTTTTTCAGAATCAAGCATGCAGTGAGATGAAGAATTTTGTTGTTGCTACGGCTTTGTAGATATCCTGTCTTAGGTTAACAAAGTTTTATTCTACTCCTAGTTTGCTGAGAGTATTTATCATGAATTGGTATTTCATTTTATCAAAAAATTCTTTTCTGCGTATATGAGATATTTATATTTTTTCTACTTTACTCTGTTAATATGGTGAATTATAATGTTTACTTTTCAAATATTGAATCAACCTTGCATTCTTGGAAGGAAACCTGGTTTTTCATGATGTTTAATTATTTTTATATATTTCTGAATTCAATTTATTCAAGATTTTAGTGTATATGTTCACGATGCTGGGTTTGTAGCTTTCTTAGAACATCGTTATCTGATTTTGGCATTAGAGCACTGCTGGCCTCAGAAAGTAAGTTTGGAAGTGTTCCCTCTTCTATTTTCTGGAAGGAATTGTGTAAAATCAGTATTATTTCTTCCCTAAATATTTGTTGGTGTTCATCAGTGAAATCACCCAAGCCTGGAAATTTCTCTTCTTGTAAGATTTTTAACAATAAATTCAACTTCTTAATAGATACAGGACTACCAAGGTTATATATTTATTTTTGCATGTTTTATTAGTCTGTGTTTTTCAAGGAAAGAATTATTTCATCTAATTTGCTAAATTTATAAGCACAGAATTGTAGGATTCTCTTATTTTCCTTAAAATGTCTGTGGGATCCCTCATGATATCCCCTATTTCATTGCTAATATTAGTAAATTCTGTTTCCTCTCTTTTTCTTTGCCAGTCTGAGTAGGGCTTAATCAGTTATATTCATCTTTTCCAACAATCACCCTTTGGATTCATTGACTTTCTCTACTGTTTTTCCATTTTCAACCACATTGCTTTTTGCATTGATCTTTATCATTTCCTTCCTTCTGCCTACTTTGAGTCATATTTGCTTGTTCTTTTTCTACTTGTTGGAAAATTAGATCACTGATATGAGATCATTCTTCTTTTCTAACATAAGCATTTTATAAATTTTCTCCTAAGCGATACTTTAGCTCTGTCTCACACATTTTGATCTGCTGTATTTTTGTTTTAATTTAGTTCAAAATACTTTAAAATTCCCTTCAAAACTTCTACTTTGATCCAAGATTTATTGAGAAATATGCTGCCTAATTTCCAAATACTTGAGAAATTTTCTAGATATCTCTGTGTTATGATTTCTAGTTAAATTCATTATGTACCAAGAACATATGGTTTCTTTTCTTTAAATTTATTAAGGCTTATATAAAGAATCTGTATCCTGAGAGCATTCAGTTTTTCAGATGTGTTCTATAAATGTTAACTAGGTCAATTTGGTTGATAGTGTTATTTAGGATATGTTTATCCTTACTGATTTTCTTCTTCTTTGTTCTACCAATTATGAAACAGTAATATTGATGAATCCACATATAATTGTGGACTTGTCTCTGTTTCTTTTAGGTTCTGTCCTTTTTTTTTTTTTTGCCCTATGTAGGTGCATAAACATTAAAAATTATATATTCTTGGAGCACTAACCCTTTTATCATTGTGAGAATTGTCTTTATGATTGATAATATTCCTTCTGATATTTACATCTTCTGATATTAATATATGTATTCCTGCTATCTTTTGATAAATGTTTGCATGACACATCTTTATTCATCCTTTTATTATTCTCTTTTGCTGTTTTTTTAAGCTATCGTGTTTACTATAGTACAATGTTTATATTTAAAGTGAGTTTCTGGGGGGGTGGAGTCAAGATGGCAGGGTGGGAAGACACGGAATTCACATCTCCCCACAACTAAGGCACCTGCTGGATGGTGGTGGGGGACCTCAACCCCCAAGGAGAGAGAAGGAACCCCCAAGAAAGCTGCCGGGGGTTGGGCCAAAGCTCCTGCAGTGGGAGCTCCGAGTCTGAACCACTAGACTAACAGAGAACCTCAGACACGAGGGAATATTCATCAGAGTGAGGTCTCCCAGAGGTCCTCCTCTCAGCACCAAAACACAGCTCTACCTAACAGCCTACAAACTCCAGTGCTGGAAGCCTCAGGCCAAACAACCAGTAAGACAGGAACACAATCTCACCCATTAAAAAAAAAATGAGATGGCAAAAAAATATATCACAGATGAAGGAGCAAGGTAAAAACATACAAGACCAAATAAATGAAGAGGAAATAGGCAATCTATCTGAAAAAGAATTCAGAGTAATGATAGTAAAGAAGATCCAGAATCTTGGAAACAGAATGGAGGCATGGATTGAGAAAATACAAGAAATGTTTAACAAAGATCTAGAACAACTAAGGAACAAACAAACAGACATGAACAACACAATAACTAAAATGAAAAATACACTAGAAGGAATCAATGACAGAATAACTGAGGCAGAAGAATGAATGAGTGAGCTGGAAGACAGAATGGTGGAAATAACTATTGAGGAACACAATAAAGAAAAAAGAATGAAAAGAATTGAAGACAATCTCAGAGACCTGTGGGACAACACTAAATGCACCAACATTCAAATTATAGGGGTCCCAGGAGAAGAAGGGAAAAAGAAAGGGTCTGACAAAATATTTGAAGAGATTATAGTGGAAAAGTCCCCTAATATGGGAAGGGAAATAGTCACCCAAGTGCAGGAAGCACAGAGAGTCCCATACCAGATAAACCCTAGGAGAAACACACCAGACACATATTATCAAACTAACAAAAATTAAATTCAAAGAAAAAATATTAAAAGCAGCAAGGGAAAAGAGAAAAATAACATACAAAGGGATCCCCATAAGGTTATCAGCTGATTTTTCAGTAGAAACTCTGCAGGCCAGAAGGGAGTGGCAGAATATACTTAAAGTGATGAAAGGGAAAAACCTACAACCAAGATTACTCTACCCAGCAAGGATCTCATTCAGATTTGACAGAGAAATCAAAAGCTTTTCAGATAACCAAAAGCTAAGAGAATTCAGCACCACCGAACCAGCTTTACAACAAATGCTAAAGGAACTTCTCTAGGCAGGACACACAAGAGAAGAAAAAGACCCACAAAAACAAACCCAAAACAAAATAAAAAATGGTAACAGGAACATACATATCAGTAATAACCTTGAATGTAAATGGATTAAATACCCCAACCAAAAGATTGGCTGAATGGAGGCAAAACAAGACCCATATATATGCTGTCTACAAGAGACCCACTTCAAACTTACGGACACATACAGACTGAAAGTGAAGGGATGGAAAAAGATATTCCATGCAAATGGAAATCAAAAGAAAGCTGGAGTAGCAATACTCGTATCAGATAAAATAGTCTTTAAAATAAAGACTGTTACAAGAGATAAGGAAGGACACTACAGAATGATCAAGGGATCAATCCAAGAAGAAGATATAACAATTATAAATGTTTATGCACCCAACATAGGAGCACCTCAACACAGAAGGCAAATGCTAACAACCTTGAAAGGGGAAATCGACAGTAACAGAATAATAGTAGGGGCCTTTAACACCCCACTTACACCAAAAGACAGATCATCCAAACAGAAAATAAATAAGGAAACACAAGCTTTAAGTGACACAAGAGCAAATAGATTTAATTTATATTTATAGAACATTCCACTTGAAACTGGCAGAATACACTTTCTTCTCAAGTGCACATGGAATATTCGCCAGGATAGATCACATTTTGGGTCACAAATCAAGCTTCAGAAAATTAAAAAAAATTGAAATCATATCAAGCATCTTTTCTGACCACAACGCTATCAGACTGGAAATCAATTACAGAAAAAAACTGTGAAAAACATAAATACATGGAGGCTAAACAAACTTTACAATTTGTATGCAGACACAACAGACCCTGAATAGCCAAAGCAGTCTTGAGTGCACTACTACTAAATAACCAACAGAGCACTGAAGAAATCAAAGAAGAAATTAAAAAAATACGTAGAAACAAACGACAATGAAAACATGATGACCCAAAACCTATGGGACACAGCAAAGGAAGTTCTAAAAGGGAAATTTATAGCAATTCAATCTCACCTCAAGAAACAAAAATCTCAAACGATCTAACCCTACACCTAAAGCAACTAAAGAAAGAAGAACAAAGTCAGTAGAAGGAAAGAAATCATAAAGGTCAGAGCAGAAATAAATGAAATAGAAACAAAGAAAAAAATAGCAAAGATTAATAAAATTAAAAGCTGGTTTTTTTTAGAAGATAAACAAAATTGAGAAACCCTTAGCCAAACTCATCAAGAAAAAAAGGGAGAGGATGGAAATCAATAAAATTAGAAATGAAAAAGGAGAGATGACAACTGACACAGCAGAAATACAGAGGATTATAAGAGACTACTACAAACAATTATATGCCAATAAAATGGACAACCTGGAAGAAATGGACAAATTCTTGGAAAGGTACAATTTTCCAACACTGAACCAGGAAGAATTAGAAAATATAAACAGACTTCTCACAAGTAATGAAATTGAAACTGTAATTAAAAATCTTCCAACAAACAAAAGTCCAGGACCAGATGGCTTCACAGGTGAATTCTATCAAACATTTAGAGAAGAGCTAACACCTATCCTTCTCAAACTCTTCCAAAAAATTGCATAGGGAGGAACACTCCCAAATTCGGTCTATGAAGCCACCATCACCCTGATTCCAAAACAAGAAAAAGACATCACATAAAAGAAAATTATAGACCAATATCACTGACGAACATAGAGGGGAAAATCCTGAACAAAATACTAGCAAACAGAATCCAACAGCATATTTAAAGGATCATACACTATGATCAAGTAGGATTTATCCCACGAATGCAAGGATTCTTCAATATATGCAAATCAATCAATGTGATACACCATATTAACAAATTAAGGAATAAAAACCATATGATCTTCTCAATAGATGCAGAAAAAGCTTTTGACAAAATTCAACACCCATTCACAAAACAAACTCTCCAGAAGATGGGAATAGAGGGAATATACCTCAACATAATAAAGGCCATATATGACAAACCCACAGCAAACATCATACTCAATGGTAAAAAACTGAAAGCATTTCCACTAAGATCAGGAAAAAGACAAGGATGTCCACGCTTGCCACCCTTATTAAACATAGTTTTGGAAGTCCTAGCCATTGCAATCAGAGAAGAAAAAGAAATAAAAGGAATCCAAATTGGAAAAGAAGTAAAACCTGTCACTGTTTGCAGATGACATGATACTATACATAAAAAATCCTAAAGGTGCCACCAGAAAACTACTAGAACTAATCAATGAATTTGGTAAGGTTGCAGGATACAAAATTAATGCATTCCTATATACTAACAAGAAAAAATCAGAAAGAGAATTTAAGGAAACAATCCCATTTACCATCACAACAAAAAGAATACAAAACCTAGGAATAAACCTATCTAAAGATGCGAAAGGCTTGTACTCAAAAAACTATAAAACACTGATGAAAGAAATAAACACATGGAGAAATATACCATGTTCTTGGATTGGAAGAAGCAATATTGTGAAAATGACTATACTACCCAAAGCAATCTACAGATTCAATGCAATCCCTATCAAACTACCAATGGCATTCTTCACAGAATTAGAACAAAAAACTTTACAATTTGTATGCAGACACAATAGACCCTGAATAGCCAAAGCAGTCTTGAGAAAGAAAAATGGAGCTGGAGGAATCAGGTTCCCTGACTTTATACAAAGCTACAGTAATCAAGACAATATGGTACTCGCACAAAAACAGAAATATAGATCAATGGTACAGGATAGAAAGCCCAGAGATAAACCCATGCACATATGACCACCTAATTTATGACAAAGGAGGCAAGAACATACAATGGAGAAAAGACAGCCTCTTCAGTAATTGGTGCTTTGAAAACTGGACAGCTACATGTAAAAGAATGAAATTAGAAAACTACATAACACCATACACAAAAGTAAACTCAGACTGGATTAAAGACCTAAATGTAAGACCAGACACTATAAAACTCTTAGAGGAAAACATAGGAAGAACACTCTTTGACATAAACCACAGCAAGATCTTTTTTGACCCACCTCCTAGAGTAATGAAAATAAAAACAAAAATAAACAAATGGGACCTAATGAAACTTAAAAGCTTTTGCACAGCAAAGGAAACCATAAACAAGATGAAAAGACAACCCTCAGAATGGGAGAAAGTATTTGCAAATGAAACAACGGACAAAGGATTAATCTCCAAGATATACAAACAGTTGATGGAGCTCAATATCAAGAAAACAAACAAGCCAATTAAAAAATGGGTGGAAGATCTAAATAGACATTTCACCAAAGAAGACATACAGATGGTCAAGAGGCACAGGAAAAGATGCTCAACGTCACTAATTATTAGAGAAATACATATCAAAACTACAATAAGATACTACCTCACACCTGTCAGAATGGCCATCATTAAAAGTCTACAAACAATAAATGCTGGAGAGGGTGTGGAGAAGAGGGAACCCTCATACACTGTGGTGGAATGCAAATTGGTACAGCCACTATGGAGAACAGTATGGAGGTTCCTTAAAAAACTAAAAATAGAGCCACCATATGATCCACCAATCCCACTCCTGGGCATATATCTGGAGAGAACCATGGTTCGAAAGGATACATGCATCCCAATGTTCATTGCAACGCCATTTACAATAGTCAAGATGTGGAAGCAACCTAAATGTCCATCAACAGATGAATGGATAAAGAAGATGTGGCACATACATACAACGGAATATTACTCAGCCATAAAAAGAAATGAAACTGAGTTATTTGTAGTGAGGTGGATGGACCTAGAGTCTGTCCTACAGAGTGAAGTAAGTCAGAAAGAGAAAAACAAATACCGTATGCTAATGCATATATATGGAATCTAAAAAAAAATGCATATATATGGAATCTAAAGAAAATGGTACTAGTGGCAGGGCAGGAATAAAGATGCAGACATAGAGAATGGACTTGAGGACAGGGGGAGGGAGAAGGGGAAGCTGGGGCAAAGTGAGAGTAGCATTGACTTATATACACTACCAAATGTAAAATAGATAGCTAGTGGGAAGCAGCAGCATAGCATAGGGAGATCAGCTTGGTGCTTTGTGACGACCTAGCAGGTGGGATAGGGAGGTTGGGAGGGAGGCTCAAGAGGGAGGGGATATGGGGACATGTGTATGCATATGGCTGATTCGCTTTGTTGTACAACAGAAACTAACACAGCATTGTGAAGCAATTATACTCCAATAAAGATACATTAACAAAATAAAATAAAATAAAAGGGCTAACTGGAAAAAAAAATAAAGTGAGTGTCTTGTAGACAACCTATGTATTTGGGTTTGCATTCTTTTTACATATCTCATTTGGCAATCTCTGTCCTTCAACTTGTATGTTATATATAACATTACTATCTAAGACAATCATTTCTATTTTAAATCTGTGCTTTGTTTCTCTTTTTCTTTTTTCCTGCATTCTTCTGTATTGGTATTTTTATGATTGTAGTTTATCTCATTGATTGATTTATTTATACTATTACAAAAACAATGGTAGTTTCCCTTAGTTTTACAATATATAGTTTTTAATTGCTCAGATTCAACTTCCAAATAATATTACACAACTCCATGTATAATTTAAATGATTGGCAACTCTATATCTCTCCCATCCTACATAACATTGTCATGTGAATGCATTTTATGTATACTACTAACACACAATACATTATTCCCATATTTGCTTTACATGATTATCTTTTAGAACATTTAAAAAAAAGAAATAAAATAAATTTCATTTATCTTCATTTATTCCATTTTCAATTCTCTCCATTTTGGGGGTAGATACAATTTTCTTATGTTCTCTCTGCCTGAAAAACTTCATTTAAAATAGATTTTTAGATGAGTTCTGCTGACAGTGAAGGTCTTCAGGTGTTTTGATTGTTTTAGAAAATCTTTATCTTTATTTGAAGGATATTTTCACTGGGTATAGAATTCTGGGTTGATTTTTTTCCCCTTTCTTTTTCAGCACTTAAAAATGTTACTTCATTATGTTCTTCCTTGCCTGGGTTTTTATGGAAGTCTGTTGTAATTCTCATCCTCATTCCTATATAAGTAATATGTCTTTTTTTCTTTGGCTTCTTTCAAGATTTTTTAATTTGACTTTATTTTCAGCAGTTTGTCTGAATATAATTAGATATACGTGTGTGTATATGTTTTAATTTATTCTACTCAGTGGTCCCTGTGATTCTTGGGTCTGTGGTTTGGTGTCTGTCAATAATTTTGGAAACTTCTTGGGTATTATTTCTTTTTTGAGGGAGGGTATTATTTCTTAAAAAGTTTTATCCACCTCATTTTCTCTTCATCTTTTTGAATTGCAATTATGCATAAGCAAAACTTATTTTTTCACCATTTTTAGGCACTCTGTTCTGTTTCTTTTGCTATTTTGTTTTCCTTTTTGCTTTGTTCTTTGATTTTTGTTTCATTTTGGATGATTTTAGTGACTTTTTTTGCTGTGTCAAGTCTACCAATGAAGCTGTTGAAGGTCTTACATTACTCTTCTCCATTATTGTTTTTTATGTTACTATGTTTTTAATTTTTAGTATTTCCACTTGAATTTTCTCTTATATTGTCCATCACTCTGATGCAATTATCTGTCTGAACTTACATGTCTATCTTTTCTATTAGACTCTTTAACATAACAGGTTTTTAGAAAATTTCCTATCATAATTATATTTTTACAACTGGTCTGATGATGATTTTATCTCCTTTTGTTGTGTTTTTACTTGCCTTTTTATTTGCCTCATTTGTTGAAAACTGACACCTTCTTAAGGAGTGTAGTCACTGAGGTAAATATGTTCTGTTCTTAAAAAAACTTCTACTTGGCCTTCAGTGTATGGCTTTATGTGATTCTAATAGAGAACTGGCTGGTGTGAGGTGTGTTGGTATAGTCACACTCAGTCATACACACACAGGAGTGACACACAGGTTTAAAGCCCTCTAGTGATAGCTGGTTTTTATCAAGTAGACTGTCAGAGCATTTTTGTCAATGACTGTTTTCCTCCATTGGCTTTGTGTCTTTCCTTTGCACTGTTCCTGAGAAATAATATCTCATGCAGACTTCTCAACTGTATTCCACTGTTACTTATGCAATACTTTTCATGTTGTGGGTGAGATGGAAGGATCTTCCCTCATGTTCTGATTAACCCACAGTCTCAGCACGGTGCTGTGTTCCTCGGTCTCAGAAGAATGGCCTTTAGAACCCTTGCTTTTCTCCAACTCTAGAGTTTGTTAATAGCATGTGTCCCTGGTCATCCTCAGAGGTAAAGATTTTCTTCCCTGTCACCCCTCCCCACCCCAAGCTGGAATGGTTTTCTACCAGTGCTCTTAGATGACACTTCTTATTGCTTTTCCCTTACAAATGAAAGCTTTTATTCTGGAGGGGAGATGGGACAGTAACTGGGTGGAGTTTTGGCAGCGATGTCTGTAAACCACTCCTGGACCCTCCATGGCTGAGCCAGCACTCAATAAATGCTTTCTCAGGATGCTCCCTGATGTTGCCTATGAGTGTGTTGTGGCATTTGTAGAGGCAAAGCCTGAGTTTGTGAACCCCTCTGTACCTGCCCCCAGAGGCTTCACATTCTCATTAGCCTGCATTCAATATTTAGTAACTAACTGAGAAGTTGTAGCTGTAGCTTTTTATAGGCTTACATAGAATCTGGTGGTGTTTGGTTCAGGTAAGCAAATGTTCAGGTCCAATTTCTCCCTGCCAGTGCCTGGCTCTTCCCAGATTTTTGGTTATTGGGTTGCTCTGTGACTTCAGTTCTCTGGTGACTTAAAAAAAAAAGTAATTAACTTTCAGATTTTCTAGCTTTGTCATTCTTATAAAGATTGGAGTAATGCTATTTTCCACCTCAAACAGAGGTTCTCTGCCTCTATTTTCATGATGTTGTTCATTGACTTAAACCCTCCAGGCTATAACTTCAAGCCCCTTCCTTAAAATAAGGGACACTAGATGACCTCTAAGGGACCATCCAACATTAAATTTTTGGAATACAGTATATTCCCAACCATCTACTTCAGGCTGTCTGAGAAGCCCTTCAATCCTCTGTTTTATAGAAATAAAACAGTCAGAGTTCGGACCTTGTAGGTTGTTTGTTGTTAATAATCAGGAACTTTTTTCCCTTCAGCATGAGACGAGAACGTGTGGTGTGGATGTTCATATTTCTATGTGATGCACATACACATCTGCACACAAATCCACACATGCATGGTCATTGGAATCAGGAATTTAGATTGCATGCCAAGATAGAATACATGCTAGGGCCATCTGTCACCTGTAAAATGTAATATCGGAAAATGCATGAAGGCATATTTACTGAATAAAAAGTGTTCTGGCAGCTAATCAGATGCATAATGTAAACAGCACAGTTTTGGAAGATTAAATTAAGTTGCTTTTAATTAACTTATCTGGGATTTCCAAAAGGAATTATACTTGGACTGTTAATATTTTAGTTACTTCTATCGGCTACAGAAAGGCCCAAATAGACTACATTAGTCTTGCAAGAATATTAAGGCTTTATGTTGCTATTAAATCTTTTAAGAAACAGGAAATATATCTAGCAGGAAAATATTTAAACATATCAGTCACTTAAGTCAGCCTGCAAATATATACATTTTATTGAATAGCCTGATTTATCCCCCATATCCCTACACTGTTACTCCATTTACAGTCCAAATGATAAAGCCACATCTAAAGGAAGGTGAGAAATACATTATAAAGCTTCTTAACTTAAAGCATTCATATATTTCTCACTAATTTTCATTACTATAACTTGGGTATTTTACTTTTGAAAATATTATGATGAAACAAATTGAAGACGGTTTTGAAATTAGAACATATGAGTGCCATGCAAATTTGATTGTTCTCTTTCTCATTTGAAGTCTTAATTTCTTTTCTGGAAGCATTTTTTTGTATCTTGATTAGTGTTTCTTTAAAAGCTAATTAATAACATTAAAGTAAGTATAAGGAACATCAAAATTCTTTGATGAAAATTTGAAACTGATGCTTGTAGCTATTTGGTTGAACTAAGTGAATTCCCTTTTTATGCTTCATGATGTGTCTTAACGGACTGATGGAAAATACCAACTCTTATATCTCACAGCCACCATCTAATAATTGAACTCATGCTATTACTCGTTACTGGTCCACAATTTAATAAGTACAACTTATTAATTATATAATCTTTCTCCTCATATCAGTTGTAAAGCAGTTTCACTAGGGTGTAGTGACAGAAATAACTGCTTGTTTCTCCCACATATATTTTCATCTTTGTCATTGGTAATAGGATCCTTATTTCTGGGTTAGTGGCAAATCTCACATCATAAAGCACCATGGTCCAGACTCCTTTACAATGAGGGTGCCAAGGAAATGGAAGCAGGAGCCCTTGGATGAGGTTTTAGGGAAAGCACTTTAAAGACATGTGACTCAGTTGGTAAGCATCCTTTATTGCACTTGTTCCATCATAATTCCTGGTACCTAAGACAGGGATAGATGGAGCTGTAGTGGCCGTCTTAGAACCGTGATGAAAAGGCTAAGAGAAACACAGAGACTTGGCCCTGATATCTGAACTATAGAAACAACGATAGCAACTGCCTACTTCTGGATTTCTTGTTATAAGAGAAAAACTAACCCTTTTACGTGTAGACCACTGTAATCAGTTCTCTGATAATAGCTGTCAGATGCAATTTGTACTGAAATGTGTGATGTCCGGGTATGAATGAAAAAATACACTTCCTCTATTCAGTATCTGACATAACATTGTGAGTAATTCCTGTCACCCAAGTCAACTCTTAAAATATTTGTTTATATATTTTTTTAGTTTGGTTTTAATTGCCTGCCTGTCATGTGCAAAGCCCTCATGCCTTTAGTTGCTTACATTTTCTCTTCCTGAATTTAGTCACGATCGCCTGTGCTTCATATCTCAGACCAAATAAAAGTCTTCTTTAATAGACCCATTTCCCATTATTGGCTTTTTTATATCACACAGTGATTTGCTAGTGGGAAGGGGGTAGTAGTATTCAGCATGTATCAAATTGTAGTTAGGGTCTGAATATCTCAATCAAAAGCTGATGATGCTAATTTAGACAAGGAGTTGAAGGAAGAGCTTATTTACTTTATCAAACAAGCCTGACTTTAATGACAATTTCAGGTGCAAAAATTATTTGTAAAACCAGAGAAAATTGTTGATAATGATATTTCCTTGATGAATAGGAAAATATGTATGGCTTTTAAAAAAATTTTTTATTGTTATTTTATATTTGAGTATACTTGATTAACAATGCTGTATTAGTTTCAGGTGTACAGAAAAGTGATTCAGATATATATATGTATCTATGATTTTTCATATTCTTTTCCCATTTAGGTTGCCACAGAATATTGAGCAGAATTCCCTGTGCTATACAGTAGGTCCTTGTTGGTTATCAATTATAAATATGGTAGTGTGTATATATGAATCCAAACTCCCAATGTAACCCTCCCCTCCATCCTTCACCCCTAGTAATCATAAGTGTGTTTTCTAAGACTGTGAGTCTCTCTGTTTTGTAAAGAAGTTCATTTGTATCATTTTTTTAAGATTCTGCATATAAGGGATATCATACAATATTTCTCTTTTTCTTTCCAACTTCCTTCACTTAGTATGATAATCTCCAGGTCCAACCATGCTGCTGCCAATGGCATTATTTCATTCTTTTTAATGGCTGAGTAATATTCCATTGTATATATGTACCTCATCTTCTTTATCCATTCATCTGTTGATGGACATTTAGGTTGCTTCCACATCTTGACTATTGTAAATGGCGTTGCAATGAACATTGGGATGCATGTATCCTTTCGAACCATGGTTCTCTCCAGATATATGCCCAGGAGTGGGATTGGTGGATCATATGGTGGCTCTATTTTTAGTTTTTTAAGGAACCTCCATACTGTTCTCCATAGTGGCTGTACCAATTTGCATTCCACCACAGTGTATGAGGGTTCCCTCTTCTCCACACCCTCTCCAGCATTTATTGTTTGTAGACTTTTAATGATGGCCATTCTGACAGGTGTGAGGTGGTATCTTATTGTAGTTTTGATTTGCATTTCTCTAATAATTAGTGATGTTGAGCATCTTTTCCTGTGCCTCTTGGCCATCCGTATGTCTTCTTTGGAGCAATGTCTATTTAGGTTTTCTGCCCACTTTTTGATTGGGTTGTTTGTTTTTCTGATATTGAGGTGCATGAGCTGTTTGTTTACCATTGCATCAAAAAGAATAAAATACCTATGAATAGACCTACCTAAAGAGAAAAATACCTCTACTCTGAAAATAAGATGCTGATGAAAGAAATCGAAGATGACACAAGCAGATGGAAAGATATACCATGTTCTTGGATTGGAAGAATCAATACTGTCAAAATGACTATACAATCCAAGGCAATCTACAGATTCAGTGCAATCCCTATCCAATTACCAATGGCATTTTTCACAGAACTTGGACAAAAAAATTTTTTAATTTTTATGGAAAAACAAAAGACTCTGAATAGCCAAAGCAATCTTGAGAAAGAAAAATGGAGCTAGAGGCATCAGGTTCCGTGACTTCAGACTATACTACAAAGCTACAGTCATCCAAACAGTGTGTTCCTGGCACAAAAGTAGAAACATAGATCAATGGAAAAGGATAGCAAGTCCAGAAATAAACCCACACGCTTATGGTCAGTTAATCTATGACAAAGGAGGCAAGAGTATACAATGGAAAAAAGACAGCCCCTTCAATAAATGGGGCTGGGAAAACTGGACAGCTCCACGTAAATAAATGAAATTAGAACATTCTTTAACACTGTACACAAAAATAAACTCAAAATGGTTTAAAGACCTAAATGTAAGACCAGATACTTTAAAACTCAGAGGAAAATATAGGCAGAACACTCTTTGACATAAATCACAGAAATATCTTTTTCAATCCACCTCTTAGAATACTGGAAATAAAAACAAAAATTAAAAAATGGGACCGAATTAAACTCAAATGCTTTGCATAGCAAAGGAAACCATAAACAAAATGAAAAGACAACCCACAGAATGGGAGAAAATATTTGCAAATGATACGACTGCCAAAGGATTAATATATGCTTTTTTTTAACATCTTTATTGGAGTATAATTGCTTTACAATGCTGTGTTAGTTTCTGCTGTATAACAAAGTGACTCAGCTATATGTATACATATATCCCCATATCTCCTCCCTCTTGAGCCTTCCTCCCACACTCCCTATCCCATCCCTCTAGCTGGTCACAAAGCACTAAGCTGATCTCCCTGTACTATGCAGCTGCTTCCCAGTAGCTATCTATTTTACATTTGGTAGTGTATATATGTCAATGCTACTCTCTCACTTCGTCCCAGCTTACCCTTCCCCCTCCCCGTGTCCTCAAGTCCATTCTCTACATCTGCGTCTATATTCCTGGGCATATGTCTTTTTCATAGATACGGTAGGTTGCTTTCTATTCAAAAATAGAAATGCTTAACATTAAATCTCAAAATGTTTTTTGAGAATCTACACTTGTTTGCAATGCACTATTTTCGGTGTAAAATTAAAATTACGTATGACAAATATTCAGTTCTTGAAGAGCTGCTCAATTATGGAAGAAATATTGTAATGGTGGTTTTTGACAACTTGAAACAGAAACATAGAAACCCACAGACTTCGTGTGAATTCTAATTCTACCCCTTAACAGATCTTGAGCACAATACTTAAATATTTATGAAATACAAAAATACGTAACTTAATGTGGTGCCTAGAACTTACTAGATGGTTTTGGGTATCATCCGTCCTAGGTATGAATTCTAGCTCTCCTTGAAGATCTCTAGGAACATGGACAAGCCTGTTTTCTCGCTGGTAAAATGAAGCTAAAAAGAGGACCCACCAGTATTTTATAGAGTTATTGTTAGTTTTAGGTTAAGTAATATATTTAAGGAATTCGTATTCTGGGTAGCACTTGTTAAATTTCTAGTATACTTTAGTTGTCTCTATTTAATGATCAACAATGTTACAGAACTGTAAACTACTTGGTACTTTTGGAAAGCACTTTCAACTACACTACCTATTTTAACCATATGTTTCGATGAGATAGAAAAAACTTTTCTCATCGACATATTTATGGAGAAGAAAAGCAGGGAAAAGATTAACTCCATTATCAGGTTAATTTCACAAGTGGCGGATGATGTAATTCTGTATAAGCCTACTTGATTCTCTCAACATTACCTGTACTACATGGCTATAACGTTCTGCCACACTTGTATCTCTTCGCATCCACCTTCTGAATCTCATGAAATCCAAGGAGCCAAAATGCCATGCAGTGTTGTTTGAGGGGTTTTACGTGGCAAACGTACCCCAAAGTCCACCACTTATTATGGTTCCTTGTTCCCCCACTCTCAACATAGCTTCCACGTGGGTGCTATGATTTCTGGTACTCACTGTGAAATTCTAGCTCATTCATTTCGGGGAAACATTTAAAAAACAACGACTTTTCTGCTTACAATTATATACTGGCCTCAGATATGCATTCAATTCTACTTTACTTTCCTCATCTGTGAAAGTTGGATAACTGAAATAGGTACTTACAAATCAGCTATTTACATATTTTATTTACAAAGAAAAGAGCTCTTAGTTGCACATATATGAATATATACAATGGATTCACATTAGACAGGGCAGATATCACTTCAAATGTGTACACAGTCATCTACTGTTTATGCTATGCATCAGTGTATCTCCTGATCACATTATGTAGAAAGCTACAAGGAAAGAGAATGGTTTAACATTTGTGCTCAAAAATTAAAGATGAATCTGAGAAAGTAGACAAATCTACTGAAAAATGATTAACATGGCTTTCACATATTTGCATTTTCTTCTGAGTTTTTTGAATTATATTTTGTGAACATTTATGTGGAATCTTTGAAACTTTTTTTTTAAATATAGAGATGTTTATTGCCCTGTTAAGGAAACAGCATGCCAAAAGTATAAGGCAATGATCTTGTTGATAGATCTTTGAGATCAGCATTAATGTTCTAACTGAATGCAACACAAATTTTAAAGTAGAATTGGTACTCAAAAATGCTACTTGAAAGGCTGTCCAGATATAGCTTCTCAATACTAATTGAGCTTCTATATGTCAGGTAAAGAATAAATACATCATGGAGCCATCCTCCATTGTAAAAAAGACATTAACTTCTTGACCACTTACCAAATCAGAATACTATAGGCTGGAAGAATCTTCAAAGATAATTTACTCCATACTACAATTCAGGATACTGAATCCCAGAAAAATAAGTGATTTATACAAAGTCATAAAATTGAATCAGCTTTTTTAAAACCTGTTTTGCATATAATTATGATTTGCAAGTATCTAGATTCACAGGACATCAAAAAAACTCTGCTTTCTTAAGTCAATTATTTTTCCTTAGAGTTACACAAAAGAAATAATGTGGACAAATAATATATTCATTTTCATCTTTCACTATAATAGGTTCATTCATCTGTTTACAAAAAGTTAATCAGAAAGTTAATCTAATCCAATGGCCACCATCACCACTGCCAATAACTTTTACCAAAACTTGATGCAAACCTTGATGCAGGCTTTTATAAAACTACATAGTCTGTTTTCTTTGGAAAGAGTTTTCTTCATTTTCTACTTTCTAACTAACTTTTAATTAACTGTGAATCTTATATTACTTGACAATATCCTTAAAACAAAATAAAATCATTGCAAAAGTAAAAGGCTTTCAAATGAAAGGAAAACATCTGTAACATAGCAAGGTAGTCTTAAACTTAACTAATTATGGGCTTAATCAGGCAAGTTCTTAAAATCCCTTTAAACAACACTGACCATAACCACACTTATGGGCTCAGTTTTGAAAAGGAAAATATCACACTGAGCACTTCTGAAAGAAACTTTATAGTAGGTTCATCTACCTAACCTAAGAAACAGATCTGGGGAACCAAAAGGAGAGGGTGTGAAAAACATTTTTAAACTTTATTCCTCACACCAAAGTGCGAAATTGTGGCACCAAGATTGGAAAAAGCACACCAGCTTTTTAATACCCTTCATATTAAAAGAAAAAAAAAAGTTTGGCGTTGAAATAAAGTAAATACAGATACTTGTAACTTTCCCAACTCTACAATTTGACGTAAATTTTCCTCTCCCTATTATAGAATTTCTTTCAAAAATTTACCTAGAGGTGGACGGATATTATTCAACCAATCCTCAGAGAGCAGCAAGAAGCATCATTACTCACTATTTTTTCCTGAATAGAGGCAAAACCTACTCTAGCATTTTTCAGATTCATCATTTTATTTTTTCCCCTGCTTCTTTCACAGCTAGGGAGACCAAGATGAAGAGCACTGATTTCCCTGAGCCATCATCTTTTTTATTTCTCTGTATGAATTGTCCCATATAACGACCCTTTACATCTATGAGTGATATTCTATCTAGAAATTTTAACTTGAGTTATCACTTCCTGTTTGCAAATCATTAGGATTTATTTTAGTACGCCTATAAATGCTAGGTTACAAACTTTAGACTTTATTTTGCAAAGAAAGGGAGCACTTAGAGGGATGTGAGGAGGGCAAACTCTTCCAATTTTTAGTGTACAAATCATTGTGGTAGTAATGTAGAGGATGGCTTATAACAAAATGAGATTTGAGGGAGACCAGCTAGAGGGCCCTTTGGCTAGTCTAAGAGAGATTTGATGTGCACTTGAGCTAAGACAAGTGGCAAGGGAAATGGAGTGATAGAAAGTTGTCGAAAGCTGTGATTCCTCCAACTCTAGTTGGCATCAGATTCAGAGATTGCGGTGTTAGGATAGGGCCTGAGGATATGAATTTCTAATAAGTTCCGAGGTGGTATTAACGCTGCTGGCCTAGGACCACATTTTAAAAACAACAGGGCTAAAGCCTTTCTACTCAAAGTGGCCTTTGGATCAGCAGCCTTGGCACCACCTCCATTATTAGAAACTGAGATTATTAATAACTAGGTTATTAGACATCTAGTCCTATCACATCCAAATCTGCCCTTAACAAGATCCTCAGGTGGTTTCTATGAAGATTGAGGCTTGAGATGTGATACACTAGCCTAAAATAAAGAACAAGTGAGATCAATAGACTTTGGAAAAAGTGAAAGAGAGTGTCTAACATGACTGATGCTGCTGCCTGGAGCATTAGGTAGATAGTGGTGATGGTGCTTATTCAGCTCCTCCAACTGATGGGTGGACAGGTAATCTCCTAGTAATTGACAAAATTTTCACAAACCCCGCAGTCAATTCTAATATATACATATGGACAGGTAATCTCCTAGTAATTGACAAAATTTTCACAAACCCCGAAGTCAATTCTAATATATACATATATATATATATATATATATATATATATATAACTCTAAGCTTGTATAATACAAGCCAACATATAAGGGTAGCCCAAGAAATAGGTATCAATACAAGTCATGAGGAACTTCTGAAAGTTGAGAGTGAGAACTGAGTTTTCTCTACAAAGAAAGAAGTCTCTGATCTACAAATTGGAAAACTTTTCAATTCCTGGCTCTAACTCTGGATTTATCTCCAAATACACTGTTTCCATCAATTTTGGTAGAGGATCAAGTTCCAGGCCAGATGGCTAAATGATTGCCTTCCTTCCTACAGGTAAGCCAATTTTTTGTTGTTTGTGTTAACAAAAATGGAAAGTAACTGCACTCATGTTTTTAATGAGAAAATGGTCTCTTAAATGGAAAGATCAAACATAATATAAAAGCAAGGCTGCTCTTCTGGTCCATAAATGTGTTGCTCTTTAGGACTTTCTCTTAGGCAAGATGAAATTTCTGCCAACTTAGCTGTCTCTGAGAACAAGGCTCAGTAAATGATGTTAGGAACCAAGAACTACAGTTAGAAAAGTTTTAAAGAGGGGCTTCCCTGGTGGCGCAGTGGTTGAGAGTCCGCCTGCCGATGCAAGGGACACGGGTTCGTGCCCCGGTCCGGGAAGATCCCACATGCAGCAGAGCGGCTGGGCCCGTGAGCCATGGCCGCTGAGCCTGGGCGTCCGGAGCCTGTGCTCTGCAACGGGAGAGGCCACAACAGTGAGAGGCCCATGTACCGCAAAAATAAAAAAAAAGAAAAAAAAAGAAAAGTTTTAAAGAGATGAGTGGCCGAACATATATTCCACTCACGGGGTAGTACGGCAGACACTGAGCAAACACCCCCCATCCAAATCCAGGTCACATGCTAAATGGCTGTGAGACCTTGGAAACTTCCTTTATATCTCTAAGTCTCTTCAAAATAATCTTAACACATGGTTTATGTGAGAATTAAATGAACTAATATATAAGATGCCTTAAGCACAGTACCTTAAAGTTAATAATTTCCCAGTAATTTTAGGTAACTCCTGTCTTACCCATTGGCCACATCAATGGATAAATATGCCATAATTTCTTGGCTACTGCAGAAAATCTAGACTGGATCAGAAGCAACAGGTCAAAATTATAAGCATTAAGTAGTTTTCAATTACTGGGCTGCGTACTGATATGCCAGGAGCTCTTTTATCATAAATGTGCTACTCCATTGCGCTCAAAAACTGTAAATAAACACTGGTTTGTTGCAAGTGAATGTACATGCCTTTACAGTGGTGATTATGTGATAAGCTGAAATGAACAAGGCCATGCAATGAGCGCTATTTGTAAATAAGAGACAAACAATTTTGCAGGACATCAAACCACCACAAAAGTTATGTCACATGTTTTTTTTTCCCCCAATATATCAAAACTTTGTTCTATCAATATTTAAGAAAGTACTACTAGGAAAAAAAAGAAAGCTCTCCTCAAACCAAGACATAGCACAGAGTTGACCTAGCAACTATTTTGATGTGCAGTGTATTAACTATCAAGCAGTTATAATGTAATTACATGCAAATTTTTGTAGATCGTTTAGCTGTGTTCTGAATCTTTTAATATTTTTAAGCGAAAAATCAAGTGTTTGAAAATTTTTAAAGAGAAAAGGAGAGAAAGAGAGAGAGATTGAGAACTTTGTAGAAGTGTCTCATTGTTGAAGAAGGATCAACAGAAGGAAGAGGAGCTGATAGCAGAATTAAAGAGGCCAGTTACAGACTGACTGACTTGCGATACAGAGATAGATCTCAGCTTTCCCTGTCCACAACCAGAATGCTGCCTTCCCCTTGACTAACTTTAATACAAAGTTTAATTTTGGTCTGGTTCCCTGAATATTAAGGGGCCTCCAGCCACAGTAAGGTGAGAGAGGATGAAGAAAATCAGAGAGGCAACAATTATGCCAAGGCGAATATCCACACAGAGGCCACACTCTCTTTGACCCACACAGGAAGTTAGGTGAAGTAGTCGGGAAATGTACCATTAAATGATATAGTGGCAAAGAAATAGTGTTTTTCCTTGTGCTGTCACATTTCTGGCGATAACTTGCCTTGAAAAAGTCCCTCAAGTATGATTCTCTTACTGTGTCAGAGGAAAATATAGGTATAGAGGGTATATATCAGGATATAAATGCCTATTAGAGCCGAGAGATACATTACCTTATCATTCTTGCCTATAAGGTACTTATACTTCCTCTCTTCCAATGAAAACAAATGACCCTTCTAGACTGTTGAGCCAGACTCTGCAATTCTCTCTCTTGACCCATCTCTCTCTTGACCCATTAAAACTACTAGGAAAAAAAAAAAAAAGCAGAGAAGTGTATGGACTGAAGATGTGAAGAATTCTCTTGTGTGTCTGGGTCTCCTCGGATCCCATTCATGTGTACATGAACTTTCTATCTGCCCCCATGACTAAGATGAGAAAGTCACCTGCACTTGTCACAGGCTTGGGTATTAGTAACTCAACCAGAGTACCTGGAATTCAATAAATTTCAGCATATGAAAAATACAATATGGATTTAACAAAGTCTTAAATGTAAAGTCAACTGTGAGAATAAGAAAGACTGTAGACTCTGTTTTCTCTTTTGGTGAAATAAAGTACTCTAGAAAGTTAATAATAAAAGCAAAAAGCTTTAGGAGCTTGTTCTCACAATCCCTAAGTAGAAAAAAATCAAAACATTTCAAACCATTTAAGTTGTAAGAGTTTTTGTTTTTTTTTAATTCTAGTTTTTGGGCATCACTGATTTTTTTCCACACTATAATTAGAAAGGGGTGGGGGGGATGGATAATTATAGATAAAACATCTGTGAAGTCCACTTTGGAATCACAAAATATACATATATTTAAGATGAGTCTTTAATTTTTCAAAATCGTTCATTTTCCGGTCCCCCTTTGGTAAGGGAAAAGCCAAGTCAAATCTCTTTCTGCTCTTCTGCAGTGAATTTCCACCAGCCAGCCACAAGTGGGAAAGGATTTCATATATTTGTAGCACTTTACAACCAGTTTTTTGCCCCTCAAAGCGTAAGAGCAGACTGTCCATTTATTGGCTTGTGATGATGATTCCTGGGCAATCAGTGCATACCACAAACCAGAATGCACTCTATCCCTGTATAGACTGTGAAGATTTCACATTGCTTGGGTACATTTTATTTCATTGCTTAGGCAAATAATTCCACTCCGATTTTTAAATATCCTTTAAACACCTTTCTGCAAATATTTGCTTTCTATGGATGTTCACCATCAGTGTTTGCAAGAAGTTTTGTTGCCAGAGATGAATGAATCAGAAATTCTCTGAGTATACTGGCCAATTAGAATGGTGCATTTTGTCCTAATCGTTGTCAGTGCCAGGACACATTTATCTGCACAACAACAAAACATGGCACCATGCCTCACAACAAATATGTCTACAGCAAATTCAATACTCTCTGGTAATATGGAAAAAATACTTCAATAACAGATTTTCTTTTAAATATATCTGTGTGGAAAATAGGTTCATAAAACCATCACAGGATATGAAGGAATCTGTTGAAGTGATTAGAAAACGAAGATGGATCCTTGGCAACCAGGAAACTGTAAAGTGTTTCTGCTTGGGTGGAACAGAATATAAAAATTGAGGAACAGGAAAAATAAAAAATAAAAAAACTATAGAGTAGACTTTCAAGAAAAAGTCACATGTTTTACATTAAGCACCTCTACTGTCAGCTACAGAATCTGCTTAATATTTAATTAAAGACTTAAAAGGAATATGTAAACTAGTACAGGAAGTTTAAAGAATAACTAAAATGATTTAACAAATTATGGATTGTAGATATATGACAAGGAATTAAGAAAACTGAGGATGAATTTTTTGGCTTGGTAAGTGAATTGGGGTGGCCAACAAGGAAAGACAGAAAGTAGATATAATGACTCTCTACTGAGTTTCATGGTCCCAAGAAAGAAAAATATAATTAGAGCAGAGAAGAAGGAAATATAAGTTAGACGATAAAAGTAAAGGAGGTTTTCCAACAAAACTATGGTTACGGGGGGGAAGCGAGGAGGGATAAGTTGGGAGATTGGAGATTAACATTTACACACTACTATATATAAAATAGGTAACTAATAAGGACCTACTGTATAGCACGGGGACGTCTACTCAATACTCTGTAATGGCCTATATGGGAAAGGAATCTAAAAAAGAGTGGATATATGTTTATGTATAACTGATTCACTTTGCTGTACAGCAGAAACTAACACAATATTTTAAATCGACTATACTCCAGTAAAAAAAAAAAAAAACTAAAGGAAGTTTTCTACATAAAATATTGGTAATCCTGTCTTCTAAGATGAGAACAATTTTATTTGAGATCCTTAGTACCAATTGGTATATAAAATACAAACCATTAACCATATTCACCACACGACTTGTTTTTATAAATGTACAGGATTTCATGTTAGAAGAATGTTACAAAAAAGAAAACCCTGATTCAAAGTAAATTATTTAATTATTATAAAAAGTATATCAGTTAGTAAAAAATGATAAATACCTATTCAGCAATTATTATGTGCTAGACATCTATTTAAGCTTCAAAGAAATTACATATGGCAGGCACAATTATAGCCACAGTTTAAAAGAAGATCTGAGACCAGAACTGGTTAGTCATGTCAGAATTGATCACCTAATCTTGTAACCACTAGGTAATACCCTTCCTGCCCTAACTATTTGATATACAGTGTAGGATAGTCACAATTTTCTTAAGAAAACCTTACCTTCTTTCCATAGGCCTTAAAAAATTTAAATATGAGTGGTATGAAACTAGATCAAAATAAAAATCAATCAAAGTATTTCACTTAAAGCAACTTAAAAGAATTGTTTTCTTTTTCTTGGCATTATTAATGCAGTGAAAAGAATTTAATCATTGATTTTTATACTACTTTCATAATATATGTTTATTCTGGTCTTTTAATGTCAGATCTATTTTTCCTAGAACTGCCTCTGTGTAAGGCTGTTCTTTCTCAACTTGATGTAAAATGACAATAGAACTTTATACACTTTTCATTAATTACTTCTAACCAGGTGAAATGATTATTTTTATTTTTTATTGAAGTATAGCTGATGTAAAATACTATATAAGTTATAGGTGTACAACACAGTGATTCACAATTTTTAAAGGTTATGCTTCATTTATAGTTATTATAAAATATTGGCTATATTTTCTCCATGTTGTACAATATATCCTTGTAGCTTATTCTATACCTAATAATTTGTACCTCTTAATTCCCTGCCCCAATATTGCCCTTGCCCCCTTCCTTGTCCCCAGTGGTAACCACTAGTTCTCTATATCTGTGTCTGCTTTTTTGTTATGTTTACTAGTTTGTTGCATTTTTAGACTCCACATTTAAGTGATATTATACTACAGTGATTGTTTAAGTGAGGGATAATAATCTGATTTATAAAGAAAGGAAGTGAAGGAAGAAAAAAATGAATAATTTCAGAGATAGTTGGAAAGAAAAGTCAGTAGTCCCCAGGATCAATTGTTTATAGAAATATGAACAGTGAGAAGCTGATGAGGACCTTGACTCTTCTTGCTTAGATGTCAAGTGTAAGAAAAGACGGCATTAGTTGACAAAGGAGCACATGAGTCATCCATAATTTTGATTTTCACTCCTAAATAGCCTAATTCATAATTTCAGGTCCATTTACCTTATGCGACTTCTCTACGGTACATGATGCTGTGGAATATTTCACCTTTCAAAGCTTTTTCCCCTCAGCTTGCATGGTATCATTCCCTCCTGATCTTTCTCCTCCCTGATTCTTCTTCTCAGTGTCCTGTTTCTCTTCCTCTGCATGCTCCATAAACATTTTCCCCAGAATTCCAGCCGTATATACAATGAGAGCATAGATCAATATGCTATTACATTTCAGCTCCTCTGCTCACTACCTTTGCAAACATATGCAATCTCTTTAGAGCCTTCTGGTCCTCTTTAGACTGGCCTACAAAGCCCTCCAGTTGTCTGGGTCTTGCTTATTGATCCATCCTCATCCATTAAAACTTCTCTGTTCTTGGACCCTCCTACACAGTTGGTAGGAATGTAAATTGATACTGCCACTGTGGAGAACACTATGGAGGTTCCTCAAAAAACTAAAAATAGAGTTGCCATATGATACAGCAATCCCACTCCTGGGGATATATCTGGACAAAACTATAATTCAAAAAGATACATACACCCCTATGTTCACAGGTGCACTATTTACAATAGCCAAGACATAAGAACAACTTAATTGTCCATTGACCGATGAATGGATAAAGAAGATGTGGTACATATATACAATGGAATACTACTCAGCCATAAAAAAGAATGAAATAATGCCATTTGCAGTTACCTGGATAGACCCAGAGATTATCATATGAAGCGAAATACGTCAGAATGAGAAAGACAAATATCCTATGATATAACTTATATGTGGAATACAAAATAGAACACAAATGAATTTATCCATGAAACAGAAACAGATTCAGAATAGATTTGTGGTTGCCAAGGGAGGTGGAGTGGGGTGGGATGAACTGGGAGTTTGGGTTTAGCAGTTGCTAACTATTATATAGAAAATGGATAAAAAACAAGGTCCTACTGTACAGCACAGGGAACTATATTCAATATCCTGTAATAAACCATGGGAAAGAATATGAATAGATGTATATGTATAACTGAATCACTTTGCTGTACACCAGAAACTAACAAAAACAAAAGAATGCAAAAAAAAAAAAAAACCCCAAAATAACTTCCCTCTTCTCTTGCACAATTCCTACACTCTGGGCTTCGGTCATTTTCATTTGTTCAATTATCCAACGTAGTGGTCTCCCTTTTTTGTGAGTATTGATGTGTTATTGCTTCTGTGTGTCACGAACCCCTATTATCTTTTCTCTTGGATCAATCTGAATCATAACTTAGGTCCAACCAGGCACTGACACCGCTTCCTCAGTGATATAGTTCCTGAAACTTCCAAATTAGGGTTAGTGCCACACCCATAACCCAAATTAAGGTTATGTCCTAGTGGTCCGCTAGTTTTGATGACTATATCATTTATCTTCCAAACTTGGACATAATTGAGGGTAAAAGGAGGTGCTATTATGATTACATCAGCAAAACAGATGTAAGCTGGGACTACTCTACCTCTAGAAAGCTCCTTTCTCAACCATAACATCAGAATTATAACATCACAATAACCTCAGAATTATCCACTTCTTTGAGTGTTTTTAAATCTCTCTCCCTGCTATATCTATTACTTTTGTGAGAATTATATTTCTGTGTAAGTTTATAGTCTTACTACCTAGGTACACCTGAACAAGATATGTGTGTCTTCCAAAAGTATAGTTTTATTTTCCATGTTTTTGAACCACATGAGTATGAAATAAAGCTTTATGCATTCTTTTATTTTACTTCTGTCAACAGTGTGCTCTTGAGTTCAGCTGAAATTTGTTTATATTGATGTGTACTAAATAATTTGGATGTTTTCAGTGAACTACTGACAGACATCACTTCTCCAATACTTATTCAGATATACTGTTGCAAATGGGCAAGATATTTTCTAATTTATAGCCTATGACTGGCACTGATGGGTCATAGGGTATTGATATTCTCAACTTCAATAAATTATGCCAAAGTTTTTCACCAACATGGTTATTTTGATTTACATTCCCATCAGCATTGCATGTTAGTTTTTGTTCCTCCACATTATTATTTTTTAATTTAACAGCTTTATTCACGTTTAATTTACATACCATAGAATTCACTTGTTCCCAGTATTTAAAAAATCAATGATTTTTGTAAATTCATAAACTTATAGAGTTGTGCAACCATCATCACAATACAATTTTAGAACTTTCCCATCACCCTAAGTATATTTCTCATAGCCATCAGTCCTCATTCTCACTTCCATCCTCAGGCAACCACTAGTCTGCTTTCTATCTCTACAGATTTACATTCTCTGGACCTTTCATAAAAACGGGATCATACAAGTTGTTGCTTACCATTATTAACAGTATTGTCAGACATTACAATTTTGACAACCTGATGGATGTGTAATTTATTCTACAGCTTTTATTTTCATTTCTCTGATTATTTATGTGGCTAAATACCTTTTCTTATATTACCCACTTGGTGTTCATCTTCCATGAATTGCTTGTTCAAGATTTTTTTTTTCCTTTTTCCTATTAGATTATCTATGTGTGTGTGTGCGCATGTGAAGGCGGTGGTGGTGGGGGGTGTGCAGTGAGAGAGAGATTTGCAGAAATTCAAAAATTTCCTCCTGTCAGTTACACGTGCCACACATGTCCTACCTCATTTCCATAACTCCTCTGTTTACTCATGTATTCTTCACTGTGGATGAACACATGTTTAATTTAATGTAAGCAAAATTATCTTCTCCTTTATGGTGTCTAAGATTATCTGGCTTTTCCTTTATTTTTGCCCAAGAAAAAAACTCTTATAGTGAAGTTGTGAAGATATTCTCTATAATATTTTGTTAAAGCTTTATAGTTTTGCTTTCCATATTTTGTTCTGGAATCCATCTATAACTGATTTTTTTCTCTGTTTTTAGGAAAGGTTTTTCCATAAGTATATCCAGTTTTCTCAGCGTATTTGTTTGAAAAGATCTTTTTGCTGATCTGCCATATTATCTCTGTCATATAGCAATTACCCATGCAGCATTGAAAGCTATTTTGACTGTAAATACTGTTATAATTGTTTCACTATGTTGCACCTATGAATAATGTAAGATTCAGTTATTTTAGATCTGCTTTGTCATTTTATAGTTTCTGGCTTCCTGTAGAGATTTCCTTGTTTTTAAAATTTAAGAAACTGATTTTTTTACATTAACTCCTTATCTTTTATGTCACTGGTTGGGTTCAGTCATGGTGACTTTTTGCTGTGTGCTTGGTTTTCTTTGCCGGGTGCTCCTTGGTGACATTTTACAATAGCTTCTAGGGAACTACTCAGGCTTAAAATGAAGGTATGTCTTCCAGGATGTATTTGCCTTTTCATTTGCTTCTGCCAAGTGCTTGAGGTTCTACAAAATGAAACCATGCTTGAATGGCCACTCATAATCAAACAAATTCGAACTGAAATTCATATGACATCTGGCCAAGGGTTCAGTTTCCTGGGAAAAAGATTTAGCTCTTTATTTTTTTCCCATGCTCAAACCAGGACTATGACTTTCCCTGAAAGGATAACTCTAATCATCACTGTTCTGAAAAGTATAACCCAAATGTTCCCTGCTTAGGTTACATATGGGTATCTAGCAGCTTCCTCACTTTGGGAGGCAGTGCTTATTAGAATGGATGTAGGTTCCCTTGGCCCTTTGAGCCTTCACAGTTATAGCTCAGATACTCAGCTGTATTTCATCATGATTGGCGGATGTGTTCCAACCAAAAGCAACCTCCTCTGATTGCTTCCTTGGTCTTTAAATTCTTACTATCTTGATATTCCTAGCTTTTAAGAAAATGTTCTGTTTTGCTTTGTTTTGCATATGTTTATCAAACATTTTAAGTTATTTTTGGTGTTAGTATGGAAATGTAATCTGCTATCTGTGGGATTGCTGTTGGGTTTGAGGAAATTGGGAAAGTGAACCTGCAATTTTAGAGAAAGTAATATTTATTGGTAATGCCAAAGTCTAAGATTTGAACTCGGCAGTGGGTGACTGAATTACAGTGGAGAATAAGATTACTGGAGAATTGGGAGCAAAAGGACAAAAGAAATAAACATGGAGACCACAGACTAGTTTTCTGACACATATGGCTGAGAAATAATGGATCTGCCCTCTATGAAGGCTACTTACATTGTGCATTCTATTTTCATTTTCTCTTGAGATAGTTGTTCTTGTTTTCATGTAGAAACCCTAATAATTAAGGCCCTCTTATTTAGTTACAACGAAGAACCTCTATTTCTCAAATACACGACATTATTCATTGCAAATAGGATTTGACTGAATGCCCCAAGTTTAATTTGGCACATTGAAAATAGAATTAGTAACAGGATATAAATGTCCACTGAATAAAATAAATTCACATTATTAGTATGGCCCTATGTGTAATATAACTAATTTATTATTATTAATGTAAATATTTTAAAAACCTTTAACTTTTTTCTCAAATTTCATAGTCTTTGGTTTTATTGTTTTCTTTCCCTTTATTATTTGCTTCATTTTTTTTTTTTTTTTTTGGTATGAGGGCCTCTCAGTGTTGTGGCCTCTCCCGTTGCGGAGCACAGGCTGCGGACGCGCAGGCCCAGTGGCCATGGCTCACGGGCCCAGCCGCTCTGCGGCATGTGGGATCTTCCCGGACCGGGGCACGAACCCGTGTCCCCTGCATCGGCAGGTGGACTCTCAACCACTGCGCCACCAGGGAAGCCCCTGCTTCATATTTTTTAAAGTTAAGTTTATTTAAAAATTTTTCATTTACTAAACTATTTATTAAACTACAGCTTCTACCATAAGCATCACTTTTCTTTTTGTAATAAACAATTGCTCTTTTCCAGGAGCATAAAATACAGATTTTTTTTTACTAAGCTTTCTTTTAAATAACTACCTTGAATTAGTACATGTAGACATTTAACAATTGACTTATATTATAAATTAGGATTCCTCCCCACTTCTTATTTTAGTAAGTTTCTTTAGTCTCATTCTTATTTCAATGGATTCTTCATTTAAACATTACGAATAGATGTATCTGAAATAGATATATTAAGGTAAGTATAATATTTAAGTAACAGTTATTGCTTCTTTGTGAAAGAACCATATCTATTCTATTTCAGAACGGTTCGATGGTCTAGAAAATTATCTCCTTCTTAGAATTATGGGGTGTTGAGAGCTCTTCTTGAACTATACACAAGTAGTGCACAAAGGCAACAAGATTTAACTTGTATAGGATTAAGAATTCTAAGATTTGATATCAAGCTCATCTCTGCAGAAACCAGACACCTGTATTGGGTTGGCCAAAAAGTTTGTTTGGTTTTTTCCATCTTACAGAAAAACCCAAACGAACTTTGCGGCCAACCCAATACTATGACAAATCTCTTAAGCTTTCTAAATATCCCTTTTTGCATTTATAAAATGGAGAGCATATTTCTTCTAATGCTTTTCACAAAGGGTAATGTACTAAAGAAGACCAGTGTATGTGTCAGAATTGTGTAAAATAAAAACTATTATGGACATGAATAGTATATAATATATACTATATATAGTATATATTATATACTATATATAGTATATAATATACTCAATATATGTCAGCCATTCACAATTAGCCCATTTAAAAAGGAAATTTTGTTTGTGTACAATGTGAGAAGTTACCCTGCTTTCCCCCAAAATACTGCTGTCCAATTTTCACAGTGACATGTAATAATTAATCCATAATCCACTTGTAATTTTTCCATTATTACATAATTGTTTCATTTATAATGGAGACTCTGTGATATCTACATTTTCCCTTTGTCTACTTTTATGCAAGCACCACACTATTCTAATTTTTATTATATTATAATGTTTGGTAGCAAGAGCCACATCATTCTTTTAAAAATTGTAGCTATTCTTTCACATAAATATACATATACCTCTTTGTTTCCAAAATATACATATACCTCTTTGTTTTTCAAATAATTCCTTATCTATTGGTCAAGTTTTGTAATTTTATTCTTTGTAAAGTAATACACACATGGTTGGGACTGTTAATTTATTTTCTCACCTATATGAAATTACTTGTTTTATTATTATGGGTATTCATTGTTTTATTTATTTTATTAAAAACTAGTCATTATTATTGTGGGCATAAATCAATCAGCCATTGATTTATCTACATTTCAATTGTATCTAGCTATTTTCATACCATTACATTAAAAGAATTCGCAAGTTGTTTACCTTGTTATCTTTTTTTTTATGCTACACACACTGGACCAGAAGCAGTGATGATATTATCTCCCGACTTTTCTGGTAGGTCATTTATGCCTGCATTACCTCTTAGTAGGCTGGTAAAAATATTTCATAACTATAATAAATAAAGGGTAAATAAAATGTTTCTAGCTACTCCCGATTTTCGTGAGAATGTTTATTAATTCACTTTTTATATTTAAAGAAATAAAAATATGTAAGCTCTTGGGGGAGAAGAAAACACTATTTCACAATAATGATAGTAATAATTGATTCAGACATGAATCATCAGTAGATGATAAAACAAATGGATTCATGTTCAATGAAAAAATATGACACAGCATCCAAGCAGCTCACCACAAACATTAATTGCAAAAAGAAAAACAGTAACCTTATTGTGTAATAACATGGTGGATTCCATTTTAATGACGTAATGAAAATTCGTATTACCATTAATGGTGCAAATTGATATTTTGTGCTTACTGCTGCAATGCACTGAGAAGGGCACAAAATCACTATTACTGTAGTGCTAGAAATATACAAAATGAACCTGATCGTGAAGAAGTAGCCAATCTAAACTGAGGGATATTTTACAAATGTAATGCCCTGTGCTCTTTCAGAATCATGAGAGACAAAGAAAAACTGAGGAATAAAGGAAAATAAAGAGACATTTCTGCTAAATACAATGCGTGATCACTTATTCAATTTTTACTGAGGGAAAAAAGGCATATAGACATTAGACAATGAATGAAATTTAGATATGGACTATTAATCAGCTAAGAGTACCAATATTAATTTATGTAATTTTGGCAACTTCACTCTGTTTATAAAAGATTACATCTTTGTTCCTTGGAAATAGGTACTAAAGCATTTAAGGGTACAAAATATGATTTCTATTGCTTTCAAATGGTTAAGAAAAATATCATAGATAGCAAGAGAGAAAGCAATTACTACAAAATGATAAAAAGTAAAGAATATAGTAATTAGATAGTAGAGTCTTTGCAATATGCTTGAAACCATCCTACAACTTTGGAATTATATAAATTAAAAAAAAATTAAACACATCCTCTTTTCTTTATAGGATATCTTAGACCATAGGATACAGTTTCCTTTTTAATTACAATTGTTGTGACATCTTGTATCAGCTCTATCAGCCTAACACTGTCACTAAACTACCCTTTAATTTTTGTTAAGTCTAATGCTTCCTGTATTCACCCTACAAATGCATACAGCCTGGAAGAGCAATAAAGCAATAGAGTGGTCCCAGGATCCTTGGTTCTTAAAAACCTCAATTTAATGACACTCACTGAGCTCTGCTACTCTGAGAATCTGTTTAACTAATACCTTTCTTGGTCTGAATGTGCCTCTAAGTACGTGCAGGCCAGGCAAGAAGCCTCTGGTTAGGGTTGTCATGATATCTGTCTTTTTCTTCTCTCTGTCTCTATGTGATCAATTGGATCGTGATAGGCAGTCAATCCATGAAGATCGTCATGATGTATACTTGTCTTTCCACCCTTGTATTATCCATAGAGGAATGGTAGCAGGGCATGGTGTGGGAACATAGGCATTCGAGGTTTAGATTTAAATATGTAACAAAGATCCGTGTTAGTCTTCATAGCAGCACAGGTTTTGATACACTTGTATCTTTTCATTAATATCACCTTTTGATAAAATAATTATTTGCACTCGTCTAGAAAATAACCTTAGAAAGGCTGGTTAATTCCATTGTTCATTGAAGTTATAGGCAGAATGTTTCAGGTAGATTCATGGCTCAACAATGATAATTAAATAGTCCAGACCCTGGCAGAAAATGTAGTTTTAAGTATAGAAAAACACTGGGAGCTTACTGGTTTCATCCCATTTTTAATCCCCCAGGGGGTTCCTAAGAGTTGAAGGCTTTGGCAAGACTTGCACGCTTTAATGAAATGTGAATAATCCAGAACACACAAGCATTTGAAGAGCGTATTGCATTTAAAGAATGATGACTGAAATTACATATGTATATAATTACTTCATTTAGGGTTGTAGGTGGTAGTAATAAACCTTTGGCACAATAAGAATGATGTTATAATTAATTACTACTTTTCTTAGGTTGTTAGTGGAACAGACCTGCTCTGTATATACAGTTTGGAGGCGAGCAGAATAGTTATTTGGCATATGATATTCATAAGGAACAGGAAATGGTACATGTCTTTGAGTGAACTCATATGTGTCAGCACATTTTATTATGTAGTCTCATCTAACATAGCTTGAGGGAAGGAGATTATAGTTCAGTGACTCAGAGAAAAAAATACCCTTAAGAAAATTTAAAGAAACTCCCAGTGAATGTTTTTAAACACATGAAGCCACAGAAACCAAGCACTTTATTAAAAAATCAGATTGTATGCAAGTGTGACTTTTCCATTAATGGCCATTCATCTTATTAAAAATTAAAATTTTTAATTAAATTAAAAATTAAAATTAAAAATTAAATTTTTATTAAAAATTTAATTAAAAATTAAAATTTTTAATTAAAAATTAAAATTTTCTTTTAAAAAAATCTTTTTTTAAAGAAAGTAGCAAGATGTCAGTTATTAAGATAATTAATTTATATATTAACAGACCTCTAATTATCATACTCTGAGTCAGTAACTTAATAATCTCAAAACCAAGATTTCTCCATACTGTCTTCGGGGTAATTGTTCACATTTTAAAACAAATACAAAAATCACACTTGAAAAAATGAAATTTCTATTTCTTACTGAAAGTTTTTCTCTCCCTCTCTCCCCTCTTTCTCTTGAAAACAAACCCCAAAATGCCTCCTTTGTCCTCACATTCTTCTCCAGCAAGTGCTAGAGGTACATGCCTTCAATTTTTTTCCTCTCATTTGCTTCTGAACTATATCCAATTTGGCCTCTGCCCTATAGTTTCACCCAAATTCATTACCTACAAGATCACCAACACACTCTTCCTTACTAAAACTGACGGTTAGTTACTAGTCCTAGATGCCCTTGACCCATCTGGAACCTTTGAAAATCTTTGCATCTTCTCACGTTTGAAGCAGCCCTCTGCTTCCAGGGCACGACCTCTCCTGGATCTCCCCACACTCCTCCTGTCACTCCATCTCAGTTTCTGGTGGCTTCCTCTGTTTCTCTCTAACTCTGACTATTAAAGTAACCTGAGGTCAGCCCTCCAATCCCTGCTTTTTTCTACCTACCCTCTCTCCTTTTGCTATGGCTTAGTTATCATGCAAGAGATCCAGCGAGAAAGAAAAGCTTTTCTTCCCGTAGAGCACAAGGCAAAACAGAAGTTCCAAGCCTCTTCCTGGTGCCAAAAAACTCTTTAGTTTATCCCTTCATTTAAACAAGGTGTCTTTAAACATTTAAAACTCCTTGCTTAGCAATGACCTGTACGTTTTGTGCCCCTTCCTTTTGTGTGCCATAACTGACTCATAAACCCTTTCATGTTTAGTAAATTATTCAGGGTTAATTTCTTGAAGTCACTTTGTTTTTGTCACTTTATTCTTCTGATGTTGTTTTACTTAATTTGTACAATGATGTAAATCATTTCTAGTCTTTAGTTCAGAACAATTGGCATATTACAACTGGTTACATCAGGCTATCCACATGTATTCCCTAGGCACACAGGAAATTAAACTGATCAAATTTCAAAGTATTTAAATTATTATTGATAGGACTGATACGTAGATTTCTTAAAAAGACAAATATTGATTTTTTTCTTCTTTGTTATTTACAGGACCCTGGACAAAGGATATGAAGATAAAGGAGACATGAATCTGTTTCTCAAATAAATTATTTCTTACGGATATATAGAAAATATGTCTATAAATAACTATAATATGAAATCATCATGAGAAATATAGGTAGTGTTACAAGATTAGAGGAGGAAAGATCAAACTCTTACTGCAGAGTATCAGGGACATCTCCACAAAGATGACATTTAAAAGGAACCTCATGAACCACCCCAAATGTCATCATTTGGAGGAGTCTGGCAGCAAGTGTGGAGTAATCCTAGTATCTCTTCCTGTAAGATTTCTCAATTTTATTCCCAAGCTTAAAAAAATACAAAATGTATCTTTCTTTCAATATTAAACATTGCAACAGTTAAGATCCAAATTCCATGATATCATTTTTCTAGAATAAAAAAAATTAAAGAATATTTGAATAATTGAATTTACCTAAGAAGAACCTCAATATATATCTATCTCAACATGTATGACTAGTTACCATCAGTTGTAATTATCATTTTCAAAGCTCAAATTGTCCCATCTTTGGCAAGAGCATTCTTTTTAAATTAGCTCCTGATCCTTTTGATGTGACCTTTTGATGTGTCTTTGATATCTTTGTCACTATCCTATGTGACACCGTGTTCCAAGCTTTCCTTGGACATTTTCTGCTCCAGAATTGGAACTGGTCACTTGTCTAAAAGGCACTCTTTTTATTTAATAGAAAAAGTAATTAAGACCCCTATCTGTGTAGTAAGGACTCTCACTGGTACTAGGTTGGCCATTCTTTTCAGGCCTCCTCAGTGGACTGAACTAAGAATATATGTTGACGATAGATGATAAATAGATAGAGATAGACAGGCACTTTTAAGAGACATTATGCTTCGTGAGGTCTTACTGATACTTCCGTTCAAATTTAGGACCACCAGACTTTTTCTATATCATGTTCTATATTACATTCATAACTGCTTTCTTTTACACTGAGAATTCAAATTCTCTAGGGAACATGACATAGTAAAATGTATATAGTCCATAGCATTACTTAAATTTTTCCCACTTTATACACATATTATCAGAAGAATGATAATAACACTTTTAGTATATACACAATTACTGAGAACAGTTTAACATTTTACATATGCTTTCCCAACTTCCCCCAGTTTTTTGCTTGTTTGTTTTTTGCGGTACGCGGGCCTCTCACTGCTGTGGCCTCTCCCGTTGCGGAGCACAGGCTCCGGACGCGCAGGCTCAGCGGCCATGGCTCACGGGCCCAGCCGCTCCGCGGCATGTGGGATCTTCCCGGACCGGAGCACGAACCCCGCGTCCCCTGCATCGGCAGGCGGACTCTCAACCACTGCACCACCAGGGACGCCCTCCTCCAGTTTTAATAATTGCTTTATACCTATAATACCTGAGCATATGGTCATTACATACTGTTCTATTTCATGTTTAACCCTTCTTCAATTTTAAGTCTATAAGTAATTCTGTTTAATGTTCTCCATCCTCCTCATGTCGATGCCTTTATAGCCATTTTGGTTGTCTGAAGATCATTCTCCAGTAGATTTCTCTAGAAGGATCAAGGGAACAAAATTTCCTGAGTTCTTCCGTGTTGAGAAAACTTTATGTCTTCATACTGGAAGTCAGTTCTGCTGGATTTTACACTGACTCACATTTAAAAAATTTTCTTGAGTATATTGAATATGTTACTCTATTTTTCTTACAAAAAGCACTGCTGTTGAAAGTCTAATGATAATCTAATTTTCTAGTTCATGTACCTTTTTTGTCTTGATACCCAAATGAGTTTTTGTTTATAATAATTTTATTAAGTCCAAAAATTTTAATAGAATATTTCCTGGGTTTGATCATTCTGGATCAAAATTCATAGGTACCCAGCAGGCATCAGTACAAATTTCCATTTTTTTAATGACAGGAAATATTTCTTAAGCTATCATTTTTTCTTTTCTATTTGTTCTTTTTCCATGCTTTGGATTTGTTCAGAAAGTTCTATTGTGTCTCTTTTTTTATCTTCCTTGCCTATCTTCAATAACCAACACTTTTTATTGAATCCTTTTATTGTTCTTTTTGGTTTTTATAATTGTCCTCTTAATGTAAATTTCACAAGTCATTTTCTATTTATTTACTTGTGTTTCTTCTAATTAAGATGCCATTTATTAAGTAATTTTTCTTTTCTTTTAGTTATTTCTTGAGTTGTATCACCATATTTCTGCTTTACTCTAATTCTCATTTATGTTGCTCTTTCATTTCCAAATGATATAAGGTGGTTTAAAACTCATCTTAAACTTTTCATTTTCTGTGGGGATGTTATTCTTCACCTTATTACCTTTTTGTCTTATAATAAATGTATGGAATTTGACCTTGACAATGATCTGTTACTTATTTTTATGGAAAATAGTTTTTCTGATGTTTTAAGAGGAGGCATGGTTCAGAGACTTTTCTAACTTAAAGGTGCTCTTATTTTCTAAGAGTGTTAAAAAAAATACTGTCATGCTTTCTGAAATTTTATGGGTGTCTTAACTCAACGCCACTTTATCTGGTCATTTTCTTTTTTTCTGTCGCTGTCCATACCTTGCTTAATTTTGATTGCACTCAGCAGTTTCTCCTCTGTGTGTAGCTTTGGCCTGGCAGGGAGCCCTGGCTAGTCAGTCCGGGGAGTTTTTAATGGCTAGAAACACCTAGCTTTTTAGTGGTTACTGTGCAGTCATTGTGCTCACCAACAAAGCAAATCTCCTCCTCATTTCAGCTGTTGTTTTCAAGTTGGCCCAGGGTGACATCTATCACTTTCAGGCATGGCAGGTACCTTGTAGCTTCTTTGTTTTCTGCCTCACAGATATGAGTGCCATGCAGGCTTTTGGTCTTCCTAAAAATTAAATCTACTTGTATTTGGGGATCCATAGGAATAACTTGCTGCCTAGTTTTATTGTAAATATTGTCCATGAGTTTTGTTTTTGCTAAATAATTTTAGTTTTGATGTGAAAATTTAAAAAGATTAAGCCATTTGTCAAGAATTCTCCACAGTTAGTATCTCCTTAAATACTTTATTGGGAAAGTTTTTTCTGGATATACAGTGTTCCAAATTGCTAGATACAGAAGTCTTTTTTAGACATTTAAATTTCTTGCAATGAGTGAAATATTAGAATTTATTCTTTGATTTTTTCTGGTTGTTTTATACTTATTTTGTCATTTATTTGAATTTTATTTTTTTATGCTTATCTGCTAATTTGAAATTATGTTTCTCATTTTCTTTTTTAGAAGTAAACAGAAGGATCCATGGATCTTTCCCCACCCCCAAAATTTCTCTTTAATTGCATCTCTGGGCTGGTGGGAAAATGAGGAAAATCTCAGAAGTTCAGAATGGTAAGAAACTACAAACTCATTTCCCCAATATTGCCATACAAAAATACATATAAAATTATATAATTTTTTTGTTTATTTTTTTGCTTTTAAAATTGTAACTCATTGACTAGGCATTCATATAAGGTAAGGAAATTGTTAAATAAACAATGCCCAAAGTTATAATCCTAAAACATTACATGCATGGAAATTCAAAATGGATATTGCAGACTCCTACTGCATCCTCAAAAGGTTTCCACAATTGCCCTGGTCATTATGTTCAAACAGGAAGATGGCAGAAGAAAGCCTAGAGAAAATCTAACTTCTTTTCTATCACCTTGGGTCACATTTTATTTGTGAGAACCAGTACGATGGCCTGAGGCAGACATAAGGGAAATATGGTCCTTGTCCACTCAGCTACTTTCTAGTTAATTACACTATAGAATTAACTAGTCTTAGTTAATTCTATAGTGTATAGTCTTAAATCTCTAGCAGGTGTTTTCAGTGACTATCAAAAACTCAAAACACTTATGGACATTTTAATAAGTGTAATTAAAGTGATCATTACTAGGGATAAAAAACACATTAAACCAATATACTGCTCATTTATTTTTCACTTTAATTGATAGCTCAAGATTGCTGAATTGTTTTGTTTTGTTTTTCCTTTGGTTGCACCGGGTCTTACTTGCAACAGGCAGGCTCCCTAGTTGCAGCTCATGGGCTCCTTAGTTGTGGCATGTGAACTCTTAGTTGCGGCAGGCATGTGGGATCTAGTTCCCTGACCAGGGATAGAACCCGGGGCCCCTGCATTGGGAGCACGGAGTCTTAACCACTGCGCCACCAGGGGAGTCCCTGTCTTTCTTTTTTAATCTTAGACTTATTCGAATTAACATGTTTGTCGAAAGAGCTAAAGGACATTAGCCTAGTTGAACTGTCATTGATGTGACATTAGCAGAATGCCTGGCCCCGCCATTTCCTAAATTTGTTTCCTTGGACAAGTTATTTAATCTCTTTGCTTCTTTTTATTTAGGTATAAAATAGAGATATAAATTATACCTGACAGAGTAATAGAGAGGATTAAATAAATTATGATTTATAATACACACAAAATAGAGCGGCACATAGAAAGTCCACCTGTTGTTGTTTTATTATTTTTATTATTATATATTCTCTAATTATCTATAAAATTGAATGTTAGCAATTACTTGAGATAGCATTTACAAAATATTTTGAAAATAACATATTCCCATGCAGATGCAAAATATTATCCCCCAAAATGCTATTTAGCTTTGGCAAACACCCCGAATTTCCCATTTAATCACACTTTCTGCCCGGATTCTTTTATTTGGTAACTAGTGGATGTTCCTGTCCTAATAAATATATTTTAAACTAGGTTCTATCCCCTATAGGCATGAAATAGTGTGAGCCTGTTTCTTCTTACAGATCTCACTAAACACATGGATCTGGTTAAGTCCCAGGGTGAAAGAAGGGCGGAAAGCACTATTATACAACCTGCATATTTCCCCTGTGGACAATCTATGGAGAGAATGATATAAGCCATCCTTTGAAATAGTCCATGTGGTACATAATAACCCTGTGGTATCTCAAAACAGGATTTCTTTAGTCATTTACATGATAGTTTTGAGAGACATACATCTTGTGAAGCTAAAGCCCAACTGTATTAAGTCATCAAAGATAACCACTACTGAGGGGAGGCACAGCTGATTGGTTAAATTCTACATGAGGACACAACCTGAAGGAACAGATCCATATAACATTTGTCATAATTTATACCCAATCCTGACAAACTGCTTTAAAAGAAAATCAAAATAGGTATAATAAGATAGCTGCCAAATTGAGGAGTCCACGTGCATCGCCCTAGTGGGGTGCTAAGTGGCTTACAGATTGAGTATCTATGGAAAACAAAGAATCTTTTTTATAATCCTCCAGGAAGTTTAGGCCATCAAATATTGTATTATTGTCTCCAATTATATATGAAGAAAAGTCAGGAATTGCAGATGTGTGGGATGCATGAATTTCCACATTTAATAAGAAATCATGTAAATGTCTAAAATATCGTTCTCAGTAAAAGCTATTATCTTTGGAATGCCATTCATATCACATGCTTCTTTTTAGTGCCTTCTAAATATGTGTTCCCTCTAGAGTTGGCTTGGTTTGAGTGTATGTTCTCCCAGTTGCCTATTTCTTATCAAAGAATTTAGAACTTAATAGATAGCACACTTCTGGACCAGACCAGTTCCCTTTCTCTCACTATATGGAGGAAGAATCTGCAGTTCAGAGAGGTTAATTAGCAAGTGTTTAAAAATAATGCCTTAACATATTGTGCTCAAAAGCTATCTTGTTGAATGCATGAATGAATTAATGTCACCCAATCAGTGGAAACACTGGCACGACACAGATTTTTGTTCTTGACCCTTTTTCTCTTGGTTAAAGACTTAATGCTCAGGCTCCAGCCTTTTGTGGTGATGTAATATGTGCTAAATAAATAGAGGTGTAAAGTCATTGTAAGTGAACAATGATTTGCATAACTTGGTTCATGCTGTCAGCATGAATTGTAGAGACATAATTTTACTGCTGAGTTTTCTGTATTTTATATTCCCCCTCCATGGTAAGCAATGAGGTTTATGGTTGTTATTTCATTTGAACTTTGAAAGAACTTTGCAAGAGATAGAACAGCTTTTATTATGAGAAAACTGATAGTCTGGTGTTACAAAACCTGGTAGGAATTTGTGGATGCATTCACATATAGCCCTAAATAATTTCTTTTTCTCTTCTATTCTTTAGAAAGTCAGAACAATGTTTTATGTACAAATATATTACACTTGTATGTGTGTACTTAAGATGGGGACAGTGAGAATGTGCGACTCTCCCTCTTTTATCGTAAGCTATTTTGCCACTAAGATTCCATATGTCTAGATATGTTTATAGGCGTCTTCCAGGAGCTTATTTATGAGCACTCTACAAAGCTCACCAGGACATATGATAATTCATGGGAAGACAGAAACACTATTGATAATGAAAGCTTTAAAAAGATAGTTCCCTTTGCTAAAAGCATAACGGCAATATATTTGTTCAGCTGATCTCCAGTGACTTGTGTCTCAGTGCTTTGGAGAAAATTTACTGGAGGAAAAAGAAACAACAAAACAAAAACCAAAATTTAAAATAACAATTTTTCCTCCCAACAAACAATAGTCCAGGAACAAATGACTTCACTGGTCAATTCTACCAAAACTTTAAAAGAGAATTAATACCAACCCTTCTCAAACTCTTCCAAAAAATAGAAGACAAGGAAAAACTTCCAAACTCATTTTACAAGGCCAGCATAACCCTGATACAAAAACAAGACAAGGATACTATAAGAAAAGAAAATTACAGGCCAATATCTTTTTTTTTTAGGCCAATATCTTTGTTACTGTTACTTTTTTATATCATGATACTATGTACAGAAAACCCTGAAGACTCCACCAAAAAATTGTTACAACTAATAAACGAATTCAGTAAAGTCACAGGATACAAAGTCAATATACAGAAATCTATGGCATTTCTATACATTAATGTTGAACTATCAGAAAGAATAATTGAGAAGACAATCCCATATACAAATACATCATAAAGAATAAAATAACTTAGCAAAATTTAACCAAAGAGGTGAAAGACCTGGACACTGAAACCGTAAAACACTATGAAAGAAATTGAAGATGACACAAATAAATGGAAAGAAATTTCATGCTCATGGGATGGAAAGATTAATACTGTTAAAACGTTCATACTACCCAAGGCCATCTATAGATTCAATGCAATCCGTAAATATGCATGGTGTCAATGGCACATTTCACACAACGCAAGTATATAATTCTAATATTTGTATACAGCCACACACACACACACACATATAAAAACAAAAAAATAAATAGCCTAAGTAATCTTGAGAGAGAGAACAATAAAGCTAGAAATATCATGCTCTCTGATGTCAAACTATACTACAAAGTTACATTAATTAAAGCACTGTGATGCTACGTTACATAAAAAATATTATAGAACAATATGAATAGTATGGTTCTATTTGAGGAAGGTATCATAAAATACATATGTAAGCAAAATTACGAAAATAAAAATCATTGACTTGTTAATATTTTGTTGTAGCTTCTAAAGTTGGTACAAGGAATGTGGGCTATTTAAAATAAAACAAAGAAAAACACAAAACAAAACCAACAAAAAATAATTAAAACAGTGTGATACTGGCATGAAAAAAGACACATAGATGAATGGAACACAATCTCGAGACCATACATAAACCCACACATACATGGATAATAAATTTATGATGAAAAGCCAAGAATATACAATGGAGAAAGTCTTTTCAATAAATGGTTCTGGGAAAACTGGACAGCCACATGCAAAAGAATAAAATTTGACCACTATCTTATGCCATGTGCAAAAATTAAACTAGATTAAAGACTTGAATGTAAGACCTGAAACCATAAAATTCCTGGAAGAAAATGTACTTGGTAACCTCACTGACATTGGTATTAGAAGGCTTTTGTGGATCTGACTCCAAAGGCAAGGGTAACAAAATCAAAAATAAATAAGTGGGACTATATCAAAGTAAAAAGCCTCTGTACAGCAAAGGAAACCATCATCAAAATGGAAATGCAACCTACTAAATGGGAGAAAATATTTGCAAGTCATGTATCTATTAAGAGGTTAATATACAAAATAAATAATAAACTAATAAAACTCAATATTAAAAATCCAACAATCTGATTTTAAAATGGGTAGAGGATCTGAATAGACATTTTTCCAAAGAAAACATACAAATGGCCAACAGGTAGGTAAAAGGTACTCAATACTGCTAATCAAGGAAATGCAAACCAAAATCACAATGAGGTATCACCTCACATCTGTTAGAATGGCTACCATCAAAAGGACAAGAGATAATATATACTGGTGAGAATGTAGAAGATGTGCACTGTTAATGGGAATGTAAATTGACGCAGCCAGAGTGGAAAACAGTATGTAGAATCTTAAAAAAATTTAAGAACAAAACCACCGTACGACCTAGCTATTCCATTTCTATTTATCTGAAGAAGACAAAAGCACTAATTCAAAAAGATAAATGCACCCCTGTGTTCATTACAGCATTATTTGCAATAGCCAATATATGGAAACAACCTAAGTACATTGATGGTTGAATGGACAAAGAAGATGTGACATTTTATATGTGTATACACACACATACATACTGTATATACACGTACATATACATATATATATATATATATATATATATACACACACACAAACACAATGGACTACTACTCCGCCATAAAAAAATGAAATCCTGCTGTTTGTGACATCATGGAGGGACCTTGAAGATAGTATGTTAGGTGAAATAAGTCAGCTAGAGAAAGACAAATAAATACTGCATGATTTTACTCATATGTGGAATCTAAAACAACAGCAACAATAAAACCAACTAATAAATAAAATAAAACAAAAACAAATTCATAGATACAGAGAACAAAGTAGTGGTTACCAGAGGGTAAGGGAGTTGGGGGGGGGCAAAATAGGTCAGGGGGGTTAACTGTATGTTATGGATGCTAACTATACTTACTGTGCTGATCTTTTCATAGGATAGTATACACATGTCAAATCATTAAGTTGTATACTTGAAACTAACATTGTTATATGTCAAGGATATCTCAATTTTAAAAAAGAAAAAAATAATAATTGAAACAAAAAATAATTATTTTGTTACCCAATGTCTTCCTGAGGAAAAAAAAATTCTTTCCCTTTTAGGAGGCACCGACTATGGTAGCAGGTGACCTGGAGGCATCAGAACTGGTGATAGCATTGCTATCAGGAGTCACTGGAAGCATCCAGGGTTTACTCATGAGCTAATGGGAAATACTAGGGTACTGTAACAGCAGATTGGAGGTGTCGTGACAGGAAACAGGGAGGCACTTTTCTTGGCTTTGGGATCAGGGTAGTGCATGCTTTGCCACCACTCAAGGAGACAAGCTCAGAGCACACCTGGAGGCTATTATCAGGACATGCGGAAAGTGGTGCAGGGCCTCCTGCACCCCCCTCGCCCAGCAAGGTCAGCAGTCCCTGAACCTGACAGCTGTCTATGCCAGTAATGAGATGAACATGAGTGATGTCAAGGTCTATAGCTCTCACTATGAAGAGATGCTGGCCCAGAACACAGCTGCATTGCACCTAGCGATCTACAGTGCTGCACATGACATCCTGATTGAGCAGTACAAATGCTCAGAAGGGATTCAGAAGTATGACTACAACCTCAAGTTTGCCTTTGGGGACTCCACTATGACATTCAGAAGAGTATTCAGATGAAGAATGATGCCTTCCATTATATGCAACTGGGGAATGCCTCGAGGGTCCTCCAACTCTGCAGGAAGAGGAAGTGATCCACCTGTTTGGGGGCACCCAGCATACCCCCTGTACCAGGTGGACAGCGAAGTTCCCTCCATCATACATTTCATGGACATCTTCTACTGCCAGAGAGGTCACTGTTCTGCATGGTAGACCACTTCCTGGCTCATGATCTGGAGTTTGACCAAGTGTACCAATACAAGGATGCGAGGGAGGTCATTCAAGATGCCACACAAGACATGACCTCATATACCAGCAGATTGAGTGGGGACCTAGAGAAGTACATCCCAAAAGTGAAGTAAATATTGCTATCCTGAGCCACCTGGTGGCCCATGGGAAACAGCTGTCCCTCATCACCAACAGTCCCTTCAGCTTCGTAGACATGGAGTTGTATCATATGGTGGGTCTTGATTGGTCAACCCTTCAATGAGGTTATCCTCCAAGTGCACAAGCCCAGCTTTTTTCACCAACCAGCACAGTATTGCAGAAAACTCAATCAAAAGGGCTTAGTCCAGTGGGACCATATCACCCACCTGGAAAAGACAGGATCCTTCCACAGGGAAGCCTGTTGGACTTCCTGGTCTGATGGAATGGGATGGCCTCTGCATGCTTTACTTTGGAGAACACCTCAACAGTAACCTGGAAGATTTCATGCCCCAGGACGACTGGTGCAGTGATGCCATCATGCCCAAGCTGGAATACGAGATCCACATCATCAACACAACACAGAACAGGACCTGTGCTCACAGACCCTGAAGTTGCACTCACGGGACTGCTGGAGCATAGGTAGACCTTCCAGGAGGTGAAGTCCAGGCAGGTGCTGTGTGCCTGGAAGAAGGAACAGGAGGAGCCGACTTGCATCACCTGGGTCCTATTCAATGCTCAGTTTGGGAACATCTTCCACACCTGCCAAAACCTCACCTTCTTCTCAGGGCATCTCTTGTGTGTATCTGACCTTGGCATGGCCTCCCTAGGTTAAGTGCTCAACCACTGAATGGCCTTTACCTCATACAGGCCCTACTCACCCCTGCAGCATGAAGCAACCTGCTGGATGGACCAACTCTGCACCTGCTACAGGAAGATGCCTTTCCTTGGCAACGTGGGCACATGTGCCGAGGGCACCTCTATTGTCAAGGAAAGGCCCCTGCCCTTCCTGCCCCGCCCACACTGCCTGTCTAAACAAGCAGTAAAAGTGGTCTCCTGCTTGTAAAAAACAACAAAAACAAACACAAAGCCCCCAGAATTATACTGCACAGCAATCAGAAAGGCTAAAAGAGCCAAGCTACCAAGTGTTGGCAAGGATATGGAGAAACTGGAACTCTCCCACGTTAGGAGTGTAAGTTTTATATCCATGTTGAAAGATTGTTTGGCAGTGCCTACGAAGGCTAAATACACATAATCCCTGTTACCTAGATTTCCAATTTTAATGGAGACTCGAGAGAAATATATATATGTGATTACCAAAAACTGTGTATACGAAACTGTATAGCAGCATTGTTCATACTAACCTTGACTGAAAATAACCCCAAATCCATCAATAGTAGAATTGGATAAAAGAACTGTGGCATATTCATTCAACGGAATAATTTCCAATAATAAAATTAAACTAACTAGTGTTAAGTGCAACAACATAAAAGAATCTCACCCACAAAATGTAGCACAACAGATGTCAAATATAAAAAAAATATGGCTCTTATGATTCCATTTATATAAAAGTTTAAACTGACGAAACTAATCTATAGTACTGGGAATCTAGATGGGATTGGGGGAGGAGGTCGTCTAAGTGACTGGAAGAAGGTATTATAAGTCCTTCTGGGTGTTGGTGTTACTCTATTTCTTGACTTGTCCATTTATGTGTGTATGTTACAGATAAATTACTGGAAAGCAAGCAAGTAAGCCTGAGTATCTCCATTAAGACGAATATCTGATTGGCAACTTCTATAGGTCTCCTTAATCACACTCCACAATATCTTTTAGTGAAGCTTGAAAATATAAAAAAGTTGGGTTCAATCCCTGTTTCCAAAAAAAAAAAAAAACCCCCAAAAAACCAAGAAGCACTGATAGCTGTGACTATGCTGGAAATGAGTTTTTAAAACTCTAAGCTCTTTCCAGCCGTAAGCTATGAGCCCTCTCATAGCTTTAAATAATCTGGAAGAATTCTTGTATCCACTGGTGAATGCACTGATTCTTATTATTTCCCAAGTAAATCTAAAATCAACATCATGAACCTTGTCTGCCAAGTCAAAATGTGTAGCTTAAACCACTTTTATACAGAAAGGAAAAAAGCATTTAAGTTTCCCACATCCCTACAACTTCCCCGTAAGAGGGACCAGTCAAATAGCTGTGTCCTTCAAGGAGCGATCATCTGGTTGGAGATGCCACGGCTCAGGATTTCATTAGGTGACTCCCTCAGGGATAATTACCCTAACTTTACATTTTCTCATGTAACATGACAATTAAAGCTATTTATTACTAGGCTTCTTTCCTGGCAATAGCACCGTTTTTAGACGTGTTCTCAAACTCCCGAACTGACAACATGGAAATGTAGGCTCGTTTATCTTTCTTATTTGTTTCCAAGTCCCACTAAGTGTTTCCCTTATCTGATTCAGACTTTGGAAAGCATCTTTCAAAATTCTATGACTCCTCACTTTCATTAATACTGGAAAATGTACTAAGTGTACATTTAGTGAACAGGAGCTAGCAATGAATGCTGGCACGTGCATATACACATATAGGCATATAGTACTGCGACATGATTCTAACAGCTTTTTAAGTGTTGGAGGTGGGCAGAAAGAGGTACTTGTGAGTTTCATGAATCTACTCCTGCCTGGAACAGTCCTATCACCGGGACCTATGTGTCCAGAATACGAGCTGACACACCTTATAAGGTGATTCACCTTATTTCAGTTCTCCTATCCTTGCTCATCATTGTAATCCGAGTGCCTTATTAGGCTCTCAGGAGGACTTCCTTGGGGGAGACAGAGGTGTCATAAATTATAGCACTGCCTCTATCATTTCCTGTGAGAGCCTTTCCTCATCCTGGAGAACAGAGGACCTTCTTGTTTTCAAAAATCCAATAAATACGTGTGCCCACAGGAAGGCCCATAAAGACCTGAACCTTAAAGCTCTCAGGCTCATTTAGAAACTGCTCACACAGGAAGTTTAAAAGCAGGAACCACATCCTCGTCCTTGGTTCACCTATCCCCTATAAAAACACGAGCTGCGGTGCCAGTTTCAAAGCTGGGCAATTGTAGCTGACCCTGGAGGGCATGGTACTTTTTAGTACAATAAGCTGGTTTCTTTTCACATTCAAGACGGGTGGAAGGAGAGTTTGTTACAGCCAGATAAAAAGTAATCCTTTGGCTCTAATTCAGACGGATTTGCAAAGTATGATTTTCTTGGAAGAAAAATGAATCCCTTAACTGTTTTCGCCTGCCATCACAACAGCCCTAACAGTTGCCTAATTTTCCATCTGCATATTATTTGGAAACGGTAAAAGTTAGGGTAATATAATGTGCAGATGAGTGAAAACAGAATTTGTTTGCTTTCCTTCTTGCCTCCATACAGGGTTTTCTGATGTGTAAGTCATAGAATCTGCTCACTTGGTGTGTAAGCTGTGTTTCGATGTGAGTTCCAGTGTGCGCTTTAGACTCGAGCTGCTGAGGAAATTTTAGGAATGTATTACAGGTAAAACACCAGGAGACAGCACTGATGTGAGAGAAAGTGAATGACAGCTTGTTAGCTATTCTGTCTGAACAGTTAAAGTCTTTTACTCTTTCAGTGAGTGAATGGGGGAAAATCCTCTGCTTCTGTCAGTTTAGGTTACAGTAAGAAAAGAAGATAATTATCTGTTAGCTGTTTTCAGCCCCTCAAGAACTTGGAAGGAGATGGAGCGAAAAGGTAGGATTCTCCGTCCAGTATCTAACTCTTCAACTAGATCTGCTCTTCTCTTCTCTCTTGTACATACCGAAAGTATAACTTTCATGTATAGCAATGGTTATCTTTTTAAAAAGTTTGAAACCATGACTGGTATTGCACCAACTAAAATCACAGTGCAAGCAGAAAAGGTGGCGTCAACAAGTTTTAGACTTTTAAAAAAAATACTGACCTCAGAATATGAGGGCAAACTCCGTACACAGCACCCCCTCTAATTAAGTGAATGCCATCCATGGAAGGGAAATATCCATCAGCATAATACAATCCCCAAGCTTAGCTGCAGACACAGTTATGATTCATCTGAAATTCAGTCTTGGACGTGGCAATTTACCTGATGTGACACATAATGCCAAACGAGGAGAACAGAAGTTGAATTCTATTCATGTATTTGTAGCTCACTGTTTATGGCCAAAATAATATAATTGGCATTTTGGATAATAATCAGTGCTAGATATTTGATAAATTATTTTCTTAAACTCTTATAAATGATTATTCTCTTAGTGTCTCCTAGGAAGATTACTAAATAATACAGGAAAGAGGTGAACTGAATAGTCCAAGGTAGGAAAATAGAATTCCATTGAGTAAAAACTTATCTGGTAATCTCACTCTGTTGTACTCCCTTAATCAGCATTGAATTTCAGGATTATTTTTCTTTTAGCTTTGGATATAGCCTGTTATAATCAGAAAAATCATGCGCCAAGTGTTCTGCTGCCTGTTTGAAAACTTCACTTATGAGAAAACCCTTCTGGCTTCCTGGAAATGGAGCCTGGCATTTCACTATTGCTGCAAAGTCTTCAGTAGTTCATGTGTGGTGTTGCATATGCACGCTGTGTACTCAGCCTGTATTAGTAAGCAGTACTAGGGTAAGAGGCATAATTACTGTATACAAACTAGCATGATTGGCACGGACTCATTTGTTGTCTCTAATTTGAGGAAAGGTGATTTTGACTTGAGAAGTAACTGGAGCTTACAAAGCACTGGCGATAACTGTATTTTAGCCGAAAAGTGGGCAATTTATTCATCCTTAATTTACTCAGATACTCCTGATTTTCTTTACTTTTTTTTTCTAAGAAGGAGCCCAGTAGAATTTTTTTTTTTTTCTGGTGGATCCAGTTAGTCTTGCAATTCTGTGAAAGCAATCTAAACTTATTGGCTACATTATGAGAGTAGGAGAGAATAACACCTCCTTGTCCCAACTTTCTACTCCAGTCTTTTATCCTTTTACAGATATGCCAAGTCACTGGGGAGACATGGTGGTCTCTAAGGCAGCATTCTGGAGCCAGGAGTGCCTGCGAGAATGTAATCAACAGTTAGATCTAAGGTTACATGAGTTCTGGCTCATCAGCCTGATGCATCAATGTGTGAAAGCTATTTCTTGTGCTTGGCTTTAGAGAATATGGATAAATTCTAAGTAGCTTCTCTTTTTTCAAATCTGTATGTTTAACATTAAAACAGCTGATATTATACCCAGAGAGTAACTCCATCATCAATGATCTTACAATTTCACATCTTAAAAATAACATATTCTATATTACTTAAGCATTTTCTAATAAGGCAGTTGTAATCAGGTATTATTTCTGTCAAGGAGTTGAACTTGGCTGAAGCAAACAAGTGTAATTATGTATCCAAATATCTCATGAGATTATCTCGTATTCAGAAGTTCTTAGCCTGAGGTAGAAGGATATAATTCAGTGAGTTCAAAGAGACTTCCAAAATTTTAAAAAAATGACGCATATTTATTACATATTTTCAGTGTCTTTTTTGCTAAAAACCCCATGGCTTTTATCAGAATTTTTCCCCCAAACTGCTAAGCCATCAGTGCTAAGCACCACTGATTTTATGATTTTGTTATTATGATTAGTAGTAATAGTACTAAAGTAGTATTTTGCTGATGAATCAAAACTGAAATTTGTAAAACAGATTCAGAAATAACCATAGGTTGTTTTTTTCTTTTCTTTTTTTTTTTTTTTTGTCTGCATTGGGTCTTCATTGCTGTGCGCGGGCTTTCTCTAGTTGCTGCGAACGGGGGCCATTCTTTGTTGCTGTGCGCGGGTTTCTCACTGCCGTGGCTTCTCTTGTTGTGCAGCACGGGGCTCTAGGCACACGACTTCAGTAGTTGCAGAGCGCAGGCCCTAGAACGCACAGGGTTCAGGGTTCAGCAGTTGCAGTGCGTGGTCTCTAGAGCGCAGGCTCAGTAGTTGTGGTGCACAGGCTTAGTTGTTCTGCGGCATGTGGGATCTTCCCGGACCAGGGATCGAACCTGTGTCCTCGGCACTGGCAGGCGGATTCTTAATCACTGCTCCACCAGGGAAGTCCCACTATAGGTATTTTCAAGTTTATGATTATCTATTATAAAAAGATTGTCAACATGCTGTCTCCTATCTGACACATTACATGATCATAGCATGGATTCCAAAATACCTGGAGTCAAAACAAAAGTTTTCCCCAAAGCTTTGTGCTTTTAACAAGTAAGAATCAATCAATTACACAGTGATGCCTCACTTCCTGACACTATTCTAAGGGCTCTGCACATTTTATCTAATTTAATCTCCCAAACAAGTTTATAGATTAGGTACTATTGTTTCCATCCCAGTTTTACAGATGATAAAACCAACACAGAGAAAGTTGCATATTATGCCCACCGTCAATGAGTTAGTAAGTCTGGCCTTAGAATTTGTAAATTAACCACTGTAGCTATGGTACCTTGAGAATCAAAGATCACGTGACACAGAGCACAGTACACATTTCAAGGCTCATGTCTTAGATTGAAGTAATAGTAGGACTCCTTTACCATTTTCTTCCTATCAGTAACATCAGATCTTCCCAACTCCTATTTCCATAGTCTTTGTAGCTCTCAATCCTGCAGTCTCATCAACAACTTTAGTGATGTCCCGTATCAAGAACATGCATCTGTTTCATTGTCTCTACTTATCTTTTGTTTTCTTTAACCTTCTCTCCAGGAAAAAGGACTCTATGGTCAATGTTAAAAATTAGAATGTTAACTGAGTGTACCTCCATCCTCCAATTTTTGCAACCCTTAGGATATGACAGGAAGGGGTAGGCTTTTGTAATTCAAGTCAACACAAACACGCCTATGAAATGCACCTTTGTGGAAAATTCAGCACATGCGCCAACTTTTGTAAGTATAGTTTGCTCATTAGTGGTCAGAAAGTACCAAACTTGGGGTAGCTGTATTGTCTCATGATGTCATATATGGTATCATGGTCACCCTGTTTATGTTTACTGGGGAAGAGAAATTCAATTTGACCACATCAAAAAGTAATTATTCTCACTAAAGAGAGTGGAAATATTTTTATCACCTTACCTGCAATATGGCTAACAATACAGATTAACTGAAAAATAGTCAAATGAGAGATGAGCTGTGTCAACACATACTTCTATGATTAACAAGTAAAACAGGCATCCAGGAATTGGCATCATACTGAAATTGAAAACTCAAACACTGAGGTTTTCCTTTGTATTAATATGTCTTTCCAACTCCTGAGTAAGCATGTGCATACAAACTCACTTTAAGCAACTGTTTATCAGAGCTTGAGGACTACGTGAAAATATTAAAAAGACGCTTGGGACAAGGACTGATAATTTCCAGCACATCTGGCACGGAGGAAAAATTTGTGATACAGAGAAGTGAAGGGGAATGGGAAGTGGGCATAAGAACATCATACTCTATTTTTAGTGTGTTTTAGGAAATTAAGTTTTGTTGTGTGTGTTGAGAAACACAGAATACAGTCATTTAATCTAAGTCAAAATAAGCTTTGATTTTCACACAACCTTAAGGAAAACATCTCATGTAAAACTGAACTCTTCTAAATTACAAAATCAGGGGTTTGTTGGTAGGTAAATAAAAATACATATGCGTACCATTGAAAATAGTTTAACTGCTTCTGATTATCCAGATAGTCTGGAATATATCAATAGAGAAAATTATCAATAACAATAATTGCCATGGTTGGGATATAAAACATTTCTCTCAGTGTGACTCCGTTATTATGAAGGTATGCTTGAAGATACTGACAATGTATGCCGTCAGTACAATAGCAACTAAAAGCTTTGCCACAAAATCTTATTTGCATAAGTAATTAATTATATGAACAACTATATTTACCAATAGCTTCACATGATTTTTATATTCAGCTCCTCACAAAAGACATATACCACATGAGCCAGAGTTTCAATAATACTTTTGGAAATCCTGAAACAACACAAAGCCAGCTCACTACATCAATTACTTTTAGGCAGTAAGTAAAGGACTAAGGGGCATGTGAAGCATGCCAATTTTTGGGTTTTGTTTGTAAGTAATGCCTCATTACTTTACAGTAACAATATTATGACTTAATTACTCTTTGAGTTACAGTAAAATCTTGAGCTTTAGAAAGACTGCTACAGTTTGGCTATGCATTTGACACCACATCAAACTGATGCTTAAAGAAACCAGGATTCTCCATGACCACATATCTAAAATGATTAAACTCTTACCTTCAAAACTATTTAATAGAAATCATAAGTTATCATCACTGTCTTATGACAATATTGATAACCATATCAAATCCAGTAGTTTACTGTACATAGATCTGTAACCATAGTGTACCACACAGCTTTATTCCATAGCTATATTTTAGAATAGTGTTGCCTTTCACTTATATGAATATATTATAATATGAAAGTATGTAATAAATGTTGATATGCATATCTCATACACATAAGTCTGATTTAATATATTGTTTAGCCGATCAGTCAATCATTTTGAAAATTACCACTGAGGAAAATATGAATCATTTTATCCTCACATTCTAGCTAAATATTTTGACACAGACCCATCCGGATAGAATCCTGTGTAACTTGTTTCTGATGACCTATGATTTTGACAGTTTGAACACCAATTCTACTACAGTTACATTAGTTCTTAGGTTGGCACACTGAGATTTCAAATAGAGGTGGAAGGGCCTACTGTTTTAGATGCTGGTATCAGTGGTGATATGCAGAATCATTCAAAAGATGTGGAAAGATGGAGTAAAAGGAGTAAAAATTATAAAGCTTTAGGACAAAGATATGAAGATTAAGTGAGCAAAACATACAAGCACTCTAGTGGAAAAAACACAGCAGGCTAGATCTATAACAAAATATTAGCTAACCACAAAAAATACTATTTATAAAAGATCCAACACTCGGCCTTGAAACAAATATGAACAACTCTGTTGCTATAACTAAGCATATATACTTGACTGCCACCAGAACTTATGCTTATCTTAACATGAAAGATTATATATATGAAATAAATTTGGACCCTTTAAGCAGACATTTTATCAATAAAACATTGTCTTTTTTTTAAAAAAAAAAAACCTCATAGCTGATTGGGAACATGATTATAACTCCTGGGTATAGAGTAAGCCATCTCAACCTACCTTAAGTATAACTCTATTCTCTAGCTATGTAAAATTGATCACACACACACCCACACACCCCTACCTCACCATACAGCAAGTCATGGACCAAATTTCTCTGTATGCAGATTCTCTTTTAAGTATCAGATTTAATTTAAGTGTAACTACATCAGTCTCTCAAATACATTTTAAGTTAGATCCTGACTCTGAGATTTTCCAGTATCAAGTAAAGGCATAAGTAACACATATCAAAGGAACAGACTGCCTTTTAAGTAGAAACCAAAATCCCAAATGCTGTGTCTACTATATTGCTTAAATTCCTTAAAATTCAGTAAGCATGCTAAAAACCCTTAAGTAAGACACAAACCCGAGATTATCCTACCAAGGAAGGACAGGATGGTCACAACAATCATAAATGTACATACCATATGAATATCCACTTGATGTTCAGAGAAGATAACTCAAGGAGATGAAATGATGTGAGTCATAATTGAAAACACTCCAGCTATCATCCACAAAACGTTTGCGGTAATGTGAGAGGGCTTGTCTGCAGAACTATCATAATTCAGGCTTGGCATCTGGCTTTGCCTCGGTCACCAAAATTCTGTTCTAGGTTATTATTGCACACTCTGTGGACTGAGCTGCAGCAGCGATAGAAGCCAGTTTCCATATTAGTGTTAATTGAACATTGGCTTGGATAGAGCCTAGATCCCACAGAAAGTGATCTTATAGGGGGAGCAATGGATTTAAATTATCAAGAGAGTTCTCTTTCTTTTCCTGATCTCATAACTGCGTACACACATACATAGCAGGCAGCTTGCCAAAACACTGTGAAATAATGCCCCTAATTAAAGCAAGCCACTTTTACCATTTGATATACAAACTGTTCCCTTTACAAGGTTTATCAAGAAAGATTATATATTGAATATCAAAGTGGATTTTTTTGAGCTCAGATATTATTTCTACACGGTATTTTGGCACCGCAGATAGTCTGGAATGGGTGTGCTTGATCCTTTCATATCTTGGGATCTGTGGATAATTTACAGTCATCAACATTGTTGACACAGCACAAAATAATGTAAAAATCTAGCCAAAATAATGACTGTGGGACTAAGTTATTTTGCTTTGGTCTCTTTTTCATTAATTCTTTGTAAATGCAGTTTAATTTATCATGCCTAATTTTGAACTTAAAATTCATTGAAATCTTGAGTTGTATTTCTTTAAGCAATATGGTATAAAAATGTGGTGGTGTATATTTTTTCATCTCTAATGGTGTTTTTAAAATGACTCACTGCTGCTCCAAGTCAGATGTCTTACAGGAACTTCTTTTTCATACATAATTTGCATATTAAATGATAACAGCTTTCTAAAAATGATTCAGATTCAACTCATGTGTTATTATGCTCTGTGTCATGGCATAACGGGTCCTCTATTAATGGGTCCTCTATTGAGTCTGCTTTTGGTACTAAATCATCTTTACAACATTGCCTGGAAGGAAAGGTTGACTCTAATGGCTAGTACTTCTATACTTATACTCCATCCGAAGAAAAGGTCAAAACATGTTTTAAAAATTATTATTATTAAATGAAAGACAAAGAAAATGTGCAGTAGTACAGGGTAAATAAAGTGCCGGCATTATAACTGGAGAACTTACAAGGGGACTTGCAGGGAATTGGAAGATACTATGGAGATCACAGAAAGAGAATAACTTGAGACAGAAAATCTTTAAAGTTATTTACAAACTTTTCGGGGGACCCCTCACACCATCCCCAACCACCAAGATATGCATGCATGGATTTGTCCTAAGAAGTAGACAAAAGACTTGGAAACTAAACCAAGAGACAGACAACCAGACAGTTCCCAGACTATCCCAGTGCGTATCACACTCTGGAAATAGAAAACAAAATATTAAAAACACAATCCAGAGATGGATGGATGGGTGAGTGGAACGTATGGCTTAAAGCCAGAGTTGTTATCTACTAAAAGTATCAACATTATCTAGAGGTTTTAGAAGATATAAGAGTCTCATAGCACAATATTAAAATGTCCAAGACACATTTAAAAAGTACTTTGCACACAAAGAACAAGGAAAATATCAACAAGCAAATGATACAACGATCAATGTTTGCCAATGACATGACACAAATGTTGGAATTGACAAAGACTTTAAAGCAGCTATTAAAAAAATGTTGCAACAAGTAAAAGTGATCACTCTTAAAATGAACAGAAAGCTAGAAAAGCTCAGAAAATGAACAGTATAAAAAAAACAATGAAATGGAAATTTTATAACTTAAAAACAAACCCTCATTGGATGTGCTTAATAGCAGAGTGGTTATGACAGAGAAAACAGTAAGCAAACTTGAAGACTGATTAATAGAAATGACCTAATATAAACAACAGAGACAAAACATATTAGAAAAAAAATGCACAGAGCTTAAGGAACATATGGAACAAAATCAAATGGCCCTAGAAGGAGAGGAGAAACTTAGTACAGAAAAAATATTTGAATAAATATTAGCTGAACACTTCCCCAGTTTTATGAAAGACATAAACTTACGGATTCAAGAAACTCATTAACCCCAAACAGAATACACCAAAGAAATCTATCCCCATCAGTTGTTATAAAAGTGCTGGAGGGCTTCCCTGGTGGCACAGTGGTTGAGAGTCTGCCTGCCGATGCAGGGGACGTGGGTTCGTGCCCCGGTCTGGGAAGATCCCATATGCCGCGGAGCAGCTGGGCCCGTGAGCCATGGCCGCTGAGCCTGCACGTCTGGAGACTGTACTCCGCAACGGGAGAGGCCACAACAGTGAGGCCCGCGTACCGCAAAAAAAAAAAAAAAAAAAAGTGCTGGAAATCAGAGACAAAGAAAAAACTTTTTCAAAGCAGCGAGAAAAAAAAGAATGCATTGATTTTGGGGGAATAACAATTTGAAAGCTGGCTTCAAGTTTTATTTCAGAAATAACTGATGACAGAATGAGTGAAACAAAAAATTTAAAGTGCTGAAATCCTAGATTTCTGTATCTAGTGAAAATATCTTTCAGGGATGAAGGGGAAATAAAAATACTTTCAGATGAAATGAAACTAAGAGAAGTTGTTGCCAGCAGACCTGTACTCAAAGAATCACTAAAAGAAAATTTTCAGAAGAACCCCAGAAGTAAACTTGCATTATTAGGAATGAGGGAAGAACAGCAGAAATGGTAAGCACCTGGGTAAATATAATAGACTCTTCATCTCTACTTCAGTTCTTTAAAATACATCTGACGGTTGAAGTCAAAATTATAACATTGTCTGATGGAATTTCAATGTATGTAGGGGTAATAAACAAGTACAACACAAAGGGAGAAATAAAGCAACACATATTGTGCTAAGGTTTCTATCTCCACTAGAAGTGGTAAAATATTCTTTCTAAGTAGAAGTGAAAAGACAAGTATATAACTGCAATCTCTAGATCACTAAAAGAATTATACAAAGACATAAAGAGGAAGAGAGATTTAAATAATTTAAAAATATTCAAATAACTCAGAAGGAGGCAGAAAGGGGGACCAGAGTAAGGATAATAAGAGGAATCAACCAAACAAAAAGAAATGCCAGACCTAAATTTGAAGACGTTTATCTTATGGTATGTTCATGTCCCTAAATACACCGATAAAAAGACAGAATGTCAGAATGAAATTTGAAAAACATGAAACAACTATACTCTTATCATAAGTCACTTGATAGAACGACAAAATATAATGATAGAAGATGATTTCCAGAATGGCAGTGTAAGGAGCTCCACAGACCCTCCCCTCAGTGAAACAACCGTAATTGGTGAGAACAACCATTCAAAGTCTCTGAAAAGTGTCCTGAAGGATTTTAGTGAATGCAGAAATAGTTACTGAGGAAAATTTACTACATCTTGTGTGAATAGTCTGAGTCTCTGACACCTGAGTCACTGTATCCTCCATTCTTCCCCCACCCTAGCTCAGGAAGCTACACTCATGGCAGGTACCACCAAGACGACAGAGCTCCCTCTCTCCCCAGTTCCCAGGTATGGCTACTGTTCCAACCTGGCCACCAGCATTTATCATCCCCTCCCACCTCATCCAGTTCCGTGTTGCAGAAGCTCTCTATTCCAGGCAAGGGCAGTTGAGATGTCTGGGGCTCCCGTCCTCCATCCAGACCCATTATTGAAGAAGCCCTACTCTAGACATGGCAGCCTGAGAACACTCTGCCCCAATTCACCTTAGTACCAGCTCATATTTAGGGCAAAGATTCCACACCATGAGAGGCAAGCTGAGAAGATCAAGGGCTACCATGGCCACCAAACATTCCATTCATAGAACACAGGTGTCACCCCAGGAGAACTGGTTGCTCAAAAGAAGAAGAACAATGCTTCTGCCCAGGCATAAGGGAGGCCTTAAGAACAGAGAGCTGTGTAGCTCCCACTAAGGAAACTGCCTTTATGACCCAGGTGATAAGTTAAATCCACCAGAAGAAATAAAGAAAACCAGATGTGATAAACAAAAATTTTAATATAATGAACTCTAAATACGTTTCCTCCTTGTTTTCCTCTTAGCTTCTTTGAAAGATATAAAATTATATAAAGAATTATAACAATGTATTGTTGGTTTTGTAAGATATATAAACATAATATGTATAACAAAAAAGCACCAAAAAAAGAGGAAGGAATAGTTTTATATACAAGTAGCATTTTCTAACTATCAATTTATAATCCCTTATAATTTGTTTGCCAGTTAACTATAATAATTACGAAATGGGAATAAAGAAATTGACTGGGGCCTTTTTAAAATTTGAATACAAAAATGTTATTAAATTAAAATAATCTTTTCCAAGATTTTTCCAAGTTTTATTAAAGTTTAATTAAATGTCAATAAAATTTTAACATAGTTTTATTTTCTTTTGCAAGTATATATATGTTACAGTATATAAAATAAATGTAATACTTGTAAGTGTTGAAACAATTGCATTCTGTAGATCTCTTTGTTTTCTTAGGGGAAACAAATACCCTGTACCTCTCTTTGAGCCAACTTGAATAGGAGAACTCTGTAAATGAGGCATGAGGCAAGAATGTGACTTCTTGGCTCAATCCTTTTCATAGGAAACCCTTGACAAGTTAAAAGAATAAAAGAATAATATACACATTTTAAAAGATTATGAGTAAAATAAACGATAATGAAAAGTTCACTGGAATTTTGTGATCAAACAAAGAGAATCACCCACCTAAAGAAAGGAAACTTAAGAAAATTTTCCTTATTAATGCTGCATGGGAGGGGACCAGCCCCAGATCCTTTAGTGGCAGGTGGTACAAGGAAAGCTATCAACTGTTCAAGTCTGATCCAAATTGTTGAGAAGGTGCCCTGTTATCCTTCCATAATAAATTCATTTGTAATATGATTCTTTAAAAATAGTATGTTTCTGTAAGGTGCTCCTTTTTTTAATGATTTAATATTTATTTTCTTTCATTATGAGCTTTGCATGAATATTTTGTCTACATATAATTTTAAAAACTCATATAACTTAATCATTTGAGCTCTTACAATAAATAGAACTCTTTGATAAATGTAGGTTATTCCAATTTGAACTAAGATAAATCTCTAGACATCCATATGTTTCTGGACCCTGTTAATGGGGCTATTTAATCAGGTTTAGAAAAAACAAAAGGTTTCTTAGGCCTGCAGGATTACAAAGCATCCCAATGCTAAATCCAGTCTCTTTTCCAACCGGAAAAATTTGACATAATATTCTCGGTTTAGATGGTTCCAGAAACAAACCTTAATATGTTGGACCAGCACTGGGCACCTGGGCCATTGAAAATTGCTTTACCCCAGGATATGCATTTCCAATACAGCCTTTGGACATCTGCTCTACGTTTTTCCTTACTGACTTTTCATTTCCACTTCTTGACTATGTCTTTGTTACCTACCATCCTAAACTCTCAGCAATTCCCAGTCACATTCATACTACTGCAGCCTCAATTCCGATCTCAATTCCAATTTCAGGTCCTGTATCTACCCTTTTCTAACCCAGCTTCTACTGCACCCACACTCTTGCCCCCCCCCGCCTCCAGTTTTCACCATTTCAATAATCCATATTATGTAAGGTATAGACTCTAAGTTTTCCAGGGGTTGTCTGGGATTATCTAGTCCAATTTTATTAAATACACACGTTCCAGATAAGCTGAAAAACAGGCTCAAGATGATAGAGTTAATTAACAAAAAAAGAGAACTAGGTTGTTATATTATGACTCCTAGTCTAGTGCTGCTTCTATCAAATTGGAAATATAGATTGATCACTAAAAAAAGTTAAAATACGATTAAATGCTATTGTGAAAACTGGACAGGTACACGCAAAAGAACAAAACTGGATTATTCTCTCACACCATGCACAAAACTAAGTTCAAAATGGATTAAATACTTAAATATAAGACCTGATATCATAAAGCTCCTAGAAGAAAACCCAGGCAGTAAGCTCTTTGATATCACTGTGAGTAATATTTGTTTGGATATGTCTCCTCAGGCAAGGAAAACAAAAGCAAAAGCAAACAAAGGGGACTAAATCAAACTAGAAAACTTTTACACAACAAAGGAAATTATCAACAAAATGAAAAGACCACCTACTGAATGAGAGAAGATATTTGCCAGCGATATATCCAATAAGGGGTTAATATCCAAGATACACAAAATAAAAACTCATACAACTCAACACCAAAAAATAAAAATAAACAGGCAGAGGAGCTGAATAGGCATTTTTCCAAAGAAGACATACAGATGGCCAACAGGCACATGAAAAGATGCTCAGCATCACTAGTCATCCGGGAAATGTAAATCAAAACCACAATGAGGTATCACCTTACACCTGTCAGAATGGCTATTATCCAAAATAACAAGAGCTGGGGAAGATGTGGAGAAAAGTGAACCCTTATACACTGTTGGTGGGAATGTAAATTCGTGGAGACACTTGGGAAAACAGTATGAAAATTCCTCAAAAAATTAAAAATAGAACTACCATATGATATGATCTAGGAATTTCATTCCAAGGTATTTATCTAAAGAAAATGAAAATGTTAATTAGAAAAGATATATGCACCCCTATGTTAATATCAGCATTATTTCAATAGCCAAAATGTGGAAGCAACCAAGTGCTCATCAATAGACAAATGGATAAAGAAGATGTGGTGTACGTATATATATAAATGAATATTACTCAGCCATAAAAAAGGAAACCCTGCCATTTACGACAACATAGATGAACCTAGAAGGTATTATGCTAAGTGAAGTACGTCAGACAGAGAAATACTGTCTGATTTCACTTACATGTGGAATCTTGATAACAAATGTATAATTATAACAAAACAGAAACAGTTATAAATACAGAAAACAGGTGGTTGCCTGAGGGGAGGGGGCTGAGGGGAGGAAAGAAATAGGTGAGGGAGATTAAGTGGTACAAGCTTCCAGTTGTAAAATAAATGTCACGGGTATAAAATATACAGTGTGGGGAATACAGTCAATAACTATATAATATCTTCGGATAGTGATATATCGTAACTACACTTATCATGGTGATCAGTTTGAAATCAGTTTGAAATAGAATCACTAAGTTGCACAACAGGAACTAACATAGTGTCGTAGGTCAATTGTACTTCACAACAAACAAACTCATAGAAAAAGAGTGCAGATTTGTGGTTACCGAGGCACACGGTGGAGGCGGGGCAGCTGGGTGAGGGCAGTCAAAAAATGCAAACTTCCAGTTCTAAGGTAAGTACGAGGGCTGTCATGTACAGCATGACAAATATTATTAACACTGGCGTATGTCACATATAAAAGTTAAGAGAGTAAATCCTAAGAGTTCTCATCACAGGGAAACATTTCGTTTCTTTAATTTTCTATCATTTTGAAATGACGGATGTTCACTACACTTGTGATCATCGTTTCATGATGTATGTAAGTCAAATCATTATGCTGTACACCTTACACTTATACACTACTGTATGTCAATTATACCTCAATAAAACTGGAAGAAAAAAATATACATGATTAAATTTTGGTGATCCTTTTAGAGCTGCTCTTTCCAGACTTTAAGATTCTTGTGTATTCCTTTATGATTACTTTAGGACCTACAACACTTTTGGTGAATATAATGTGGAGTCATAAATATTATATTGCCCTAAGCTCAGGCACTCATTTGACTATTTTCAAAATATAATATGAGGTAGTGGTAACTTCTCTCTACCGCTCCTTCTATTCACTCTTGATTTCATTAACATATTTCCATGTGCTAAGCTCAATTTACTAGTGGTTTAAAAGAGCATTAATATTAAAAACAGCCTCTCCTTCTCACTCCAAGAAAACTTAATCTGAAAAACAATCCTCTAAGTGTTGTATTTTGCCTTTGATTCCTCCTCTCAGCCCATTTTGAGATCCCTTCCCCTAAACTTTTGAGCAAATATTTCCTTAAAGAGACTTTCAATTCTGTCACAACACTAATATCTTCCTGATGGGCCTGATCAACTTGTGTTTCTTTCTTCTCATCTAGGATCAATGTATAAGAGGACACAGACCCATATTTGTATTTAAAAGAATGAATAAAAGGGACAGTTACTATAATATCAAATATTACAGTTACTGTAAAGGCAAATGATTGTTTCAAAAGAAATAATCTTTTTTTTTTCTTTTTTTTATGTCAAAGGAACTCATTATATGGCTAGATATGTCATTTTGTATTATTTTCCAGATTACAGGATATAACCCCTCAGATAAAAGTATATTTTTTATAGAACATTTGATCTCAGTGGTAATTTCAGAATGTAAATATTAGAACTATTCAGTTTAATTGGACTGACCCCAGAAATGAAACCTTGCTTTCATGAAATTCTAACTATATCTGCACAATCTACTTTATTTGCTTTTAGAGTTTCCTGGCAATATTCTGTCTCTGTGGCTTATGTGTCTTTCATATGGCTAAAGGATTTCTTCCAATTTTCCCCATTAACCCAGTAAGAGATTTCAACTGAGATCACTGTAATTCCAGAATTTCTATTTCAACTCCAATATTTCCGAATCCTATTTGAGATTAAGGCAAACACTAGATGTCGCAGATGAGTTCCAATTAAATCCGATTTATCCACACAGTTCTCTTAGAAACTTCATTATCTGAATGGCTGGTATTTTAGTTTAAACTTAGAAAATCATGTGAAAAATACGTTTGTTTCATATAATTGATATGATTTTGACTTCGTATTTTTATATATTTCTTTCTTAGGGGATTAATGGTATTATATAAACAACATCTGTATCAACTGAAACTTAGTTAACATGTAGAACCTTTTCATCAAGATAGAGCCATCAGTTAGACAAAAATAAAACTTGCTCAGATAGTTACCTCTTTCCTGCCTCACTGTTATTAAATAAACCTGGAGTTTGACTTGCATCATATTGGTTTGTGGGAACTGGTGTCACAGAATAAATGTTTGGAAGATCAGTCCTTGAAAGGACATTGTCAACATCTTTAAACCATGGGTTTGAATATTTTATTCTTCTCCTGTTTACTGTATAATTTTATTTTTTTAACTTCCAAAAATATTATCCCAACTATTGGGCTTTATAAAAAATTGCTTTTAGTTCTTTCTCCAAAGTATTCTTAGTTGAGTTCAATTTTACACTAAAACATTGAGCACAAAGCTTAGTAATAAAATTATCTATGTGTAATTAATTCCTTGTGCTAAATGGTGAAGTTTGCCACTTTCTATCATTCCCCATGTACTTTCAGAGTCAATGTTACCATTACTAAATCAGACTGTTACAAGGTAAATTTTTTGCCCAAAGTTTTGGCAAAGGAAGCAAAATCATTTTAAGTTGCTCCTCTTAAATTTGAGATATATTGCTGAATATAAATTACACTAAAAAGGAACACAATAGGATTATAGATCAGTATGTTAAGTGACCTGTTAATATTGCAATAAAACATCACTATCGATTTTAGTCATCTCTGGTAGATATTCTAGATTAATTTTCTCATTCTACTCTTCTAATTGGAGAGATTGTGTATTAAATTATATTTTCAAGACTCTTGTACCACCAGGCTTCTGGATATAGACTTGTTTCTGTTAATTATGGGAATATGTGAGATTTTTGAAAGGAAAAATGAGACAAGAGTCATCTTCCTCTACTGGTAAGATAGAGGTGTGAAGTAGAACTGTTTTTACATCATTTCAGCATTGTATTCCAACATTCTGGGTATCAAGAGGCAGTTACATCAGCAGTAACAGATAAGATGGTAGAGATTCTTGAATGAAGCTTCTAGATTCATAAATTGCAGGTGCTGATGTGCTGCCTCGATTTGGAATCTCCATCGGTGACATTAGAGATAAATGGCTCTGCATATCCATGGAGTCAACCAACTATGGATCAAAAATATTGGGGAAAAAATTCCAGAAATTTCCAAAATGCAAATCTTGAATTTGCCTTGCACTGGTAACTACTTACATCACATTTACATTGTATTAGGAATCATAAGTAATCTAGAGATGATTTAAAGTATATGGGAGGATGTGTGTAGGTTATATGCAAATACTATGCCATTTTATACAAGGAACTTAAGCGTCCCTAGATTTTGGTATCCATGGGGGTCTGGGAACAAATCCCTCTCAGTTATTGAGGGACAACTATAGTTGTTCTACTATCAATTCTGTATTGCTCTAAAGGTCATTCATACAGTCACATGCCTGCAGCATTCTGCTGATTTTTATATACACTGAATTCCTTTTGTTAGTAATCTGTGAGAAGAAACAACTAGGTTGATTACTGGTTCCAGGCTGGACTTTGATATGGTAACTTTATTTGGGGACTCTGTTAGATTTAGTTTTCTTTTGTCAGTCTCTTTCACAGTACAGCTTTCATTATTTTTAATTATACTTCACATAAATCATTCTAGTTTTGTCTTATTCATGGAATAACAGGATTATTTTACCCTCAACAGGAGAAGGCAGTGATTCACTTTTTTCATTAAAGAAATCCACTTCCGGAGCCTTTACTTGTATTGATTATAACTCATGCTTTCCAAAGACATTCATTTATTTTTAAATAATGGATTTTCTCCAGACACTTGTGCTTTGGGTGAGTCTTTCCTGAGTAAGAAAATACAAAGATTTCAACACCATTTTTTCTACTAATTTATCCATAAATAATTTATCAATGGCTTTCTCTGGCTTGAATTTAGAATCTACAGTAATTCTTTCTTATTTCATTTATGTATTTAGAAGTTTTATTTAGAACAAAGAAAGTATTAAGCAGTTGTGAGTTAATATTTATTGAGCACTTGGATAGAAAATAATATGCGCAAGGCTGTGGGAAGAGGGTATGTTATTTAGACTTCATGAAATGTCCGAGAGAAAAATGGTGTATTTTCACTTTGGAAATAAAAAAGTGAATGGGGAGCAAGATTCACGCAAAGTTTGCTTTGATTAAAAAGCTGAATACCTTTAATTTTTTTTAAGTGTTTTTTTTTTTTTTGATGTGGACCATTTTTAGTCTTTATTGAATTTGTTACAATATTGCTTCTGCTTTATGTTTTGCTTTTTGGCCCTGAGGCATGTGGGATCTTAGCTCCCTGACCAGGGACTGAAGCCACACCCCCTTCATTGGAAGGCAAAGTCTTAACCACTGGACCGCCAGGG